>NW_025336348.1:44091-397627 GCF_004798865.1 Varanus komodoensis | reverse complement strand
CCCGCCCCTTCTCCCCCGCCCCCGCCCCCGCCCCGCTCCCGCGCGCCTTTAGCGGCGGCGGCGGCGGCGGCCCCTCGGAGCATCGCGGGGGAAGCGGAGGTGGCGGCCGGCGGCGCCGGGCGCATTGCATGGGGGCGCCGGGGCTCCCCGCCTCCCTCGCTGCCGGCCGCTGGAGCGGGAGGAGGGGGCGGCGGCGGCGCCGGGGGCCGCCGCCCGGGTCGCGATGAGCGGCCAGAAGGCGGCGGGGGGCGCCCGAAAGCGGAGGATGGCGGCGGCGGCGGCGGCGCTGCTGCTCTGCAAGGGCCCCCGCGCGCGGCTGCCGGTGGGCGCCAGCGCGCTGGGCTTCTTTGTCCTCTGCTGGCTCTACGTCTTCCCGGTCTACCGGCTGCCGGACGAGAAGGAGATCGTGCAGGGGGTGCTGCTGCAGCAGGGCAGAGCTTGGCGGAGGAACCTCACCGCGGTCGCCGGCTTCAGGTGAGGCGGCGGGTGCCCCGGCCGTGGCTCCCCCCGTATCGCGCGGGCGGGCGCGCGCGCGCGCTCCCGGACCACCCTCGGTCCCCCGCTCCCCTCTCGCGCAAAGGATGTGGCCGTCGTGGCTAGTCCTCATGATGACTCGCCCGTGCATCCTGCCCTTCCTCGCGCTCTGTGATCATCCTCCTCAGACTCGATTCCGCATAGCATGCGTTTTCTCTGCAAAGTTCTTTCCCTGACGATCGGTTTTAAAAAATGCAGGCGTATCGAAGTTTGGAAGGATTGGGATTCTTGTTTGGCTTCCTCGGTCCCCTCTATGGGAACGCGCGCGCGCCCCGGGTTCCATTCTGGGATCCGGACCTGCCACGGTTCGGTAGGGCTCGGTTTTGCACCCTTGCGGGTCTTTCAGGAAGGCCTGCCAGAGATCCAGTCTGGCTTACCCCGAAAGGCTTGCAGCCGGGATACTCCTGCATGGGCTGGCATTATATAATCTTAATGTGCTCTCTGTTAAATCGGAATCCCCGAGTTAGTGGTAAAGTGGGGACCAGAACTGGATCCCAGGAAACTGCTGCCCGGTCCCTTATTCTTTGTCCGGCCACGTGGCCTGAGGTGTTGCCCTAGCCTTGGATTTGCTCCAGAATCCTGTACTTCGAGATATACTGCATATGAACATGGAGGCTTTATTTCCATACCATGAAAAGCACAATGCCACATATGTTTAGTGGCTGCAGCATGCTGGGAACTATAAAACTTCTCTAGGTCTAAACATGCATCGGGTTGCATAAGAGACCTGGCCTTCACAGATGATCAAAAAAACACCTGCACTCTTTTCCCCCTTTGTTTAGTCTAAGGAATTGATTTGGATTTTATGCGGTGTGTTCATACCTTGTCAATATTCGTAATGCTCCCACAGTCTGTAGTAAAGATACCAGAGACTCCAGTGTGGCAAAATGGAAATAGAATTTTCTGTAAGGTCCAGTTATCGATTTTCTACTACAGGCTGCAGGAATCGCTGACAAAGAAGTGTGCTTGGCTTTCATGCTATCAGTTTGAACTTTGTTATGTTCCACGATGAGAAACTTGAACAATTTAATCAGTGAAACGGGGACTTCATGTGTGATAGGTTGAGGCAACTGGAATTAAGCTTGAAGCATCTAGTTTTCTGAATGCCGTATAATGAAACAAATACCTTTTGTGGGAATGGGTGCGACACCCTGAATTTCCTGAAGAACAACTTTATTGGGTGGTCCCATGGTCCAGTTTTCAGAGAAAATCGCACATTATTCTTACTCTCTTCTGTGCTCACTACCCATAATATTGCATATCTCTGCCATATCCACATTTAAGAGGAAGCAAACCTGCCTCTTATTTGGCCTGGCACTTTTTGTATCTGGAGGTAAGAAGATTTTGGCTTCTAGTTGAATTTATTCAGATCACTGATACTAGATTTTTAAAAACTATTTTTAATTAGTCCATTGTTAACTGTTCTAACCCTTTAAAATGGGATGGGCTGCATCTACAAAATGCATGGCAGGATGAATCGGGACTAGGAAAGCATCCTATAAGGAAAGATCAAGGAATGAGGCATATTTAACCCAGAGAAGAGAAGAGAGATTGGGCAATAGATTGTATGTTTCCAATACTTAAACAGTTAACGAAAAGTGTCTCGAGCTTTTGTAAGTCATCCAAACTGTCAGACACAAGAATAATTGAGTGTAGGTTAAGGTAGGAAGACAGATTTCAGGTGAACATAAGGTAAAAAGCTTCCTAAGAACCAGTACAGGTAGACCATGGAACCACCTGTGTGCGGAGTGGTCTCTAATCACTAGGAGCTGCGTAAGCAAAGGCTGGACAGGGATGCTTTGAACTGGGTTCCTTCCCTGAGCAGGGGTTGGCGGAAATGCCCTAAAGGCTTCTGCAATTTGGCTGCTTTCGTGATCGTACCTGTGAAGAAAGATCGGATTCCTTCGGCCTGTTCCCACTTGTTGCATTTGCCGCGAAGATGCTGCTTTCTAGTTGCTTACCATGTGCACGTGCACGAATGCATCGGATAGACACGTGTCGGGTTTGGTGGCAGGTGCCCACCTGCATTACGTCTACCTAGTTACCTGCAGCTTTTCCCCACTTCCCGCTGGTGGGGTTCCCTGGGACATAATCCACTGTGCAAAGAATGTAAATGCAAACTAGAACAAATGGCAATCAAAGCCACATAAAATGCAGCAACATAAGGAAAGGCATGGCACCCTGGAATTAAACACAGAGATTTTAAAACCAAAGGCTTGGTGTTAAAGGCAGGCTTATTTTTCTTCTTAAAGCTTTAGTACAAGCATCGATTCTGATCTGTTCCCTGTGCACGGCAGCCAGAGTGGCTGACAGAGCAGTTGGGCACTGTGGTCAAAGCACTCCCTTTGAGTTAGCAAACATGAAATGTAGGACTCCTGATACTTGAACTAGCCCTTGGTGCATCAGGCCCAGTGTTGCAGGCACGGGCTGGCAGCAGTGGCTGTGCGGGGTTTCGGGCTGGCTTCTGTCCTGGCCTGAACCAGGGGCTTTGGGCACGCAGCATCCTTTGCAAGTGCATCTCCGTAGTGGCCCGGTGGGTCGAGTGTGCATGCAACTTGCCTAACTATCTGGACAGGCCGGTGCGGCTGCTCCGTTGTCTCAGGCATGGGTCTGGGAGCAGGAGAGTGTTTGTGGCAGGGTGTTGGAGATCAGACTGCATGATTGGTACCTAGGCATGTGGGAAAAAGGAGACGGGCAGGGTTGTACGTTTGGAAGATTATGGGTTCCGTTTTAAGTCATAGCCTTGCTGCCTCTCACGCTAAAAATTGTGTTTCAGTCCACCCAAGAGAGAGGAGGAGAGAGAGAGAGCAGGGATAGGATCAAGTACAAGAGGGTTTTGACTCATGTACAAACGTTTCTGAATCAGAAAAAAACAAAACAGGCTTCTGTCAACGTGGGATTTGGGCAACTTACTCCGTATCAAGAAAGTGCAACTGCCAGAGAGCTTTTAATCGCAGCGCTTCACATCTTAGCAATGAAAAACTAGACACCCGGAGGTTTAGTAAGGAAAAGGAAGTGCCTCTCGTGGATCTCCAAGAAAGGAGTTGGCTCTTCTTAGCAAAGTGATTGGGCATAAAAAGAAGACCTGCGTATAAATGGATTGGGCCACTACGTTTGCATTAACGGACCATACTTGTTGAGGATGATGGGTGTTGTGGTCCAACACCTCCAGAGAGTGGCAGTTTGAGAAAGGCTAGGCTAAGCCATGGGGGCTGTTAGCACACTTTTTATAACGTTGTGCTTGGGCTGGAGGAAGCGGGAAGAGCTCGGTCGTCCAGTGGCATTGACTATGTCATGGGGCAAGTGCGAGGAAGTCCTTTTTCACCCAGTGCAGGCAGTCAGTGAAACCAAGGGAGTTTTCAGTCAATTTGCCCCTCCTTTCTGAAGCATCAGGAGTCTTGCTGAACTTGCATTTCTTTCATCACAAATGTCCCGTATCAGGAAATACCATCTTTTGCTGATGGCAGTTTTATTCTGGGTTCGTGGGTTATTTTGGCTAGGTTTTTTATTAAATTTTTTTGTGTTTTAATGTAAGCTTCTTTGAGTTAATCTGTGTTGGGGCCAAAGACAGAATATGAACAGTTTGGTAGCATCAATAAATGAGATCAGTGTGCTAATATTTTAAAAAGAGATTGCATCGTATTGTTTGTTAATGAGAGAAGTCTGGCTGCACAGTGAGCAAGTATAATCCTTGAGAACACAAGACTGGTGCTCGAGGCTTCCTTTTTAAGAGGAGAACTGACATGTAGGGAAGGTTCTGGAAGATTTCCCAGGGGATTAGTCCCAGCTCATGAGGAAGAAATCACTGTTTTGCTGTCCCATAATGTGCAACTCGATGAGGGCTTGCCAGTGAAATTGGCGCATGCTTCACCCGGTCTGTGAGGGTGGGACTTGCGCCCGTTCAAGTTGGTGGGCACAGGTGTGAGTGTATACTGTGGTGCCTTGGCTCACAAAGGCCTTGGTTCACAACCGAATCGCGTCATGAACAAAAATTCCATGGAAATTTTGACTTGGGTCGCGAACTCCGCATTGGGTGGCGACTAAGATCGTGGCCGTCTCCCTGCCCCCCGAGTGGGGAGATGGC
Organism: Varanus komodoensis; assembly: GCF_004798865.1. Lineage (NCBI taxonomy): Eukaryota > Metazoa > Chordata > Lepidosauria > Squamata > Varanidae > Varanus > Varanus komodoensis. The sequence continues at coordinate 393,009 of NW_025336348.1, read as the reverse complement.
CACGCTCACAGTCGCGTTCGTGCAGGGAAGACTGGCGCCATCTTGGCCATCTCTCTCCCCCCCGCAACCAGCACGATCGTGGCCGTCTCCCCCCCGCCCCCCCCGAGTGGGGAGATGGCCACGATCGCAGTCGTGTTCGTGCAGGGAAGACATGGGGGAGCTTGCTGAACTCCAGAGTGAGCAGCAACAGGGACTTGCTGAGGAGGATTCCACTGAGGAAGAGGAAGACGGGGAGGAGGTGAGCAGGGATGTGATACAATCCATTCTGCAAAAACGGAATGAGTGCCAGGATGTCTTTGGGAAGCACCACCCCAGCAGAACTGTGACGAACAGAGTGTTGAATCTGACGAACGATACCGTGGTCTCTCATTTCCGGAGGGTCGTGCAGCGCAGGAAAAAACAAGTGACTATAGGCAGATTTTGCACCAGAATTGACCCTGCAGCTAAGAGACAAAGAAGAGAGGACACCCCTGAAGGAGATCTCCCCAGTGTCCTTATGGAGGGGGGCTCTCCCTCGAAACAATAATCCCCCCCCCGCCACCCAGGCTAGTGTTCTCCACTGCCCTGTACAGCACTTTGTCACTTGGTTGTTCTTTGTCACTCGTTTCAAATTTTTCTGATTAAAAAAAATAGTTACAGAACGGATTAACCTTATTTCCATTGAACCTTGTGGGGAAATTTGACTTGGGTCACAACCAGTTTGGGTCACAACCGAGTCGTGGAATGGATTAAGTTCGTGAGCCAAGGTACCACTTCTGCAAACTGGCTGCTCTCTCACGATGCATCTGCCCGAGCAACTCAGCACCTGGTGCCTGCATGCAGGCCGCCTCGGCTAAAGGAAGGGCACCTGGCCAGCAAGGCGAGTAGCCATGGAGAGCCTCCCCCCTCATTTCTCCGTCCAATCGCTTTTCAAAGCCATCCAGATTGGCAGCCTTCCCCGCCTCTCATGGCAGCAAATTCCAGTAGCTTAGCTATGCACTGTGTGAAGTGGTCCATCCTTTTACCTGTCCTAAACCTCCATCCCGGGAGAGGCGGAACATCTTGCAAGCCGCCTTGGATTCCTTACAAGATGAAGGAAGGTAGGATTCAAATGAAATGAAGTGACAATGATCGTTAAACTGTTAATGATGGGCAGTATCCTGGATAGAGGGTTGGATGAACTGCGGAGGTCCTTCTTGACCTGAAGCTCTCTGAGTTACTCCCTCTCCTCTGAGCCTACCCCATAGGGGTGTTGTTGTGAGGAGAAAATGAAGAATTAGAGAGCCTCAAAAGCCTTGAGTTCCTTGCAAGAGGAAAAAAAAAGAAGGGGCATAAATACCACACAATTATAATCATAGTAATAGTAATCAGCCAGGCAGTCCTGAATGTTATTTGAATCACACCTTGCAGGAAGGGAAGGGGGAATGCAGCTTTTTTCCCTGCTAGTTTTCATCTGGAGGAAGTATTTCCTTGCACCTGGTTTCTGCATGGGAGAAACTTCCCTCTTTGTGCTGATGGGGGATTCTGCCCCACCTCATCTCTAAAGCCCCATTTATCTTCATAACCTTTCTGCTTCTGTGCCAACTGCCGGACTGCTGGTCATTTTGTGAATGGTTTAATGAAGGTTTCCACAATAAATAAGGAGCACCCAACAATCTCCGGCGTTTGTGGTCCATTCCCTGCCCTCTGCCTTTTAAAAATAATTTCAGCTACTTGTCAACAGTAAAGGAAACTTCCTGCTGATTTTTAGTGAGATTGCAAGTGAGAATCTATCTTCACTGATCCCCATATCCATGGGTCTATACATGATTGAGCTTGGTTTCTTTTCCAGTTTAGGGTGGCAGCCCTCTTCATTTTGGTACCAGGGGGATTTGTAAATCCCCCATTCCCAAAGGTAAAGTTGGTGATCCAGATCTTCAAGACCAAATGCTGACTTATCTAGGAAGCATTCTTAGCTAAAACAGGGGTGAGCTGCAGGTAGGGAAGGACTGTCTGCTAGTTCTTCGCATGATTTCCAGGAGATCAGCAAGGATCCCTGACTCTGCAGAGGGACTAAATTCCCCTGCTGTAAGTTGCATTGCCAAGCTGGAAGAAGACTTGGGCATGGGAGGAAACCAGGAGTGGGTTTTTTTCTTTTGTGATGAGTCTGTGAGCTCAGGTCACAGACTTAAAATCACATTCTTGGGCCAAGCAGTTACTCTTCATATTCTTGCTTAACTCTGAGCAAGTGTTGTTTCCTGAGTAGGACTTCTGAACCCCCTCCACCCTCAAAAGGGAATAAAAGAGGAGACAAACTTGCGTAACATTTGCACGTTCTTATTTACAAGTACAGTCGCAAACTGAGAAACAATTATAATAATTTAAATAGCATGTAGCACGTCTCACCAGAATAAGGAAGTGTCTGGTCCATTTGTTTTTCAGATGCAAACTATAGATGGGAAGCCATTATTCTGCTTCTTTATCTTTAAGCAGGAAATGGACGAGGCAGCGCTTCAAAGGGAGGGTGGTTCTCTGGCTAAGGTGGCCCATGGGAAAAGAGAACACATGGTCACTCTACCACCAACCCATCAGTTTGCACCACGCTCCAGTGGATGGGTCTTTGCAAGACTGCTGCCCACCTGCCATTTCTCTGAACCAAAGCCATCCAGGATAGGTGTCATCTCAGCCACTGAAATCCAGGCAGACGTCACCTGTGAAAGAGTCGATGGCCTAATCCTGAGTCGGTTAATTTCTCTGCCTTCCCCATGTTGCCTGCTGAGATGGGCAGCGATTCTGTACCAGAAGCGTCTTCCATCACCTGGTTCCTGATCCTGTTACCTGGCATAGAACCGGAGATGCCCTACTCCACCTCTGGACTAAGCTCCTTCCCCCATGCTCAAGCTCAAGCTTTGGAGCATCTCCAGCCAAACGGAAGCACATGACTGTGGAAGCTCTACACGCCTGGCCAATGAGGGTCCCGCTTTTCGAATGCAGACTGTAAAGCTATGGCTGAAAATGTGGGCTGGGAAACCCCAGTACAAGGCTCGCTTGGGTCAGAAATAGCCTAAATGACGCCTGATGGGTGCTCCTAGCATCATCTTTCCACCATTCCCCCCTCCACGTAAAAAAAGCTGTTCATTGCCAAGGGAAATTATACACTGGCCCTTGCTCATTACATTTAATTCCAGTGGGAGAACGGCATGCAAGACGAAATCCAGAGGCACAATATCATTATTATAAACGGGCAGCCTGTGAAAGAAGAGGCCTTTGTTACTATGCTGAAGTACCCAAGATATTAATTGCCAATTAGGGAAGAGAACAGCAGAAATTATCCAGAATCTGAGAAAGCCTTTGTCTCTTTCCCTCCTCTGCGTAAGAGGAGTCCTGCAGGATCGGCTCAAAGGGCCGTCTTGTCCAGAAGTTGGTTCATGCGGGGCTGCCAGCAGCCAAAGGGCTTTCACATGCAGAGCATGAGTACAGCAGTGCCTTTCCGCCCATGCTCCCCAGTAGCTCATGCGCATAGGCACGCTAGAGTCATGAGGACTAGTAGCCATAGATTGCCTTTTTCTCGTGACACTGTCCAGGTCCCTTTTAAAGCCAACCAATGACATCACGTGAAAGCGAATTCCATAGTCTGGAAAGTACGGCACCGGCGCGTTTGTTATTTATTTATTTGTTTGTTTGTTTGTTTATTTAAAACATTTATATGCCACCCAATCGTGCCACAGCACCTAAGAAGAGCCAAGCTGGATTAGACCAATGGCAGCCCAGCGTTCTGTGCACACGCTGTCCAACGTTTTATCTTTCAAGGCTTGTAGCCATGGCTAGGCTTCTCTCGCGGGTCTTTGCCCAGTCCCCATCTCAAGTCAATGTCCTCTTTCCTTCCTCGGACCCAAGTTGGAGCACGTGCTGTGCATTAAAAATGTCCCATACGCACGTCGATCCGTTTGTACCGAGCGGTGGTGGGCCTTCCCGGTGGCAGCCTCTGCTTTCTACCCGGACCTGTGACTGAATTTGCATTAGCGGCTGTAACTCCTGAAAGAAAGGGGTTGAGCTGCGGATGCCGGAGAACCCTGCAGCTGATTCAAATCAGCTGGATTTCTGCAATTTATTCTGTTATACTATATTACGCTACAACAACTGGGGCAGTTCTGCTTAGGAAAAAGGCAGGTCAGGGAGACACGACAGAGGTGTTTAAGATGACGCACGGTGTGGAGAAAGTGGCATTTTCTCCCCCCTCCCATAATACTTGATCCCGGGGCCATCGCATGAAGCTGCTTGAGGTGGAGAACAAATAAAAGGGATTCTTCACACAGGGAATAGCCAAGCTGTGGAATTGGCTGCCACGGGAAGTGGTGATGGCCACCGATCTGGATGGCTTTGAAAGGGGATTGGACAGAGTCGCGAGGGAGGAGGCTCTCCGTGGCTACTGGCCTTGCCGGCCATGTGCTCCCTCCTTCGCCAGAGGCAGCCTGCCTGCACACCCCTGTTGCTGAGGATCATGGGCGGGGGAGGTCCTGCGCCCATCCTGCTGGAGGGACCCTGTGGGCCACTGGCTTGCAACCAGGCGATCAGAGTGTTTGAGCAACTGGACCTTGGGTCTGGTCCAGCATGGCGCTTCTGATGTTCACACCCTGATAGTGGTTGCCTTACAGACGTGCCCAGTTCTCCCAGCGATTAGGCATTCCATGTTGTCAAAAATTGCCGTGTGACCTGTGGAATTGCTGTCGTTACCCGAGTCCTCCCTTTAAAGACACAGTTAAGATATATTTTCACATTTAGCACTTTGGAGTGGAAATTGTCAGTGACTTCACACTTCTTCCTAATGCTGAACTTGGATGGTCTGGGCACCTTGATTCACACATGTGGCTTGATTCAACACAAGTTATTTAGTTGACTTTTCATCCCGAACTTTCAGCCCAGCTGATAGTGTAAGAATAGGAAAAAAGCTGTGCTGGGGCAGAGCAAAAAGGCCCCTGGTCTGCCCCAGCACATTCCCAATTAACCCAAACCCTGTGGGGAGGAAGGCAGCTCACGGGGAACTGAATATGCTCAGCAGCCATGGGGTGTTGGGAAAGGCAGGCGCTGGTGCCGGAATGGAGCACAGCTCCTGAGCGCACTGAAATTTAAAGTTAAATTTTGTAAAATGTTTCAGGACACTGCAGAACTGCGGGCTACACACTCTATTTGGGAACGCCGTACTAGCCAGCTGGACTCATGTGGTTCGTCTTTCAGGGTATGGTGTATCTCACGTTTCACGCAACACAGAGGCGCGCACGCACGCACACACACGCAGAGGGAGGGAGGGAGGGAGGGAGGGAGGGAGAGAGAGAGAGAGAGAGAGAGAGAGAGAGAGAGAGAGAGAGAGAGAGGAGCAATCAAGTATGCATATAGTCAACAGTGTGGTGTAGTGGTTGGATCTATGGATGGATCTCTGAGATTACTGAAAGCCAAATCACTGGGGACGTAACATGCCAAGTGGTGCTGCAGCTTTTGTAAGGTGGAATTAAGAGAAGCAAGGGGTTTCTTAATCCTTTCCTCCAAAACTCCTGCGTCGTTTAAATCTTTGATGCCTTAGTAAGGCTGGAAGACTGCTGAGAATCTTGACTCTGTGGCTGGGGAGGAGAATAACTGGGAAGAGAGAGCCAGTGTGGTCTAGTGGTTAAGTGCATGGGACTGGAACTCGGGCGACCTGGGTTCGGGTCCCCACTCAGCCATGGAGCCCACTGGGTGAATTTGGGCCAGTCACAGACTCTCAGCCCACCCTACCTCACAGAGTTGTTGTTGTGGGGATAAGATGGAGGAGGAGAATGATGTAAGCTGCCTTGAGCCCTTTGTAGGAAAAAGGCAGGATATAAATCAAAAAATGAATAAATAAAATAAATAATAAATAAACAGTTATTTATTTAGACTGTTAAGGTTGCGGGGGAGCTAGAGATATTCCTGGTTTTCCACTTTTGTGGGAGTCCTGCACCCATTTTGTACCCTGCGCGCGTCATCTATGATTTTCCACGGTAGGCTGCAGAACTAAAAAAAAAAAATCTCATGTAATTATTGATGGCAAACTCTGAATAATCAAATCTGCAAAAGGTAAACCTGCAAGAGTCAATGTTCAGCTGCAGTTTGGAGGGGGGAACGGTTTTCCTGTGGAGAGAAGGCTAGGCTGATGTTGTGAAGAGACAAGCTGCCTCAGCCTGGGCTTTCCCTGGCCCTGCCTGGAGGGGCCTGCAGTTGAACCTGGGGGCTTAAAAGTGTGAGCTCTTCCGCTGAGCTGTGGCCCTTCTGCTTTTGCCAGCTTTTCTGGGCAGGCACCAGACACACTGAGAGCGAAAAGGGGGCCCAAGGGGGCCGCAGCTTCTCTTGTTCACCTCAAAGGAAAGGCCCCCTGCCTGGCTAATAGCTTTCACCTTGTAAATCACTCTTTTGCCCTCCAGAGTTCTTGGGAGGGCAACTCTCATCAGCCTCAGCTAGCACAGCTACTTGGTTGGGAATGATGGGAATCATAGTTTAAATGTTTGAAGAACCTAAGGTTGGGAAAGGCTGATGCAGAATGAAGCTGTGCACGGCCCACATTCAAACTAAACTCTGGATTTGGACTGGGCTCCGCACTGGTTGCTTCCCTTCCCCACACTGGTTGCTGTTGTTACCTAGTATGCACGTTATTCGTGTGTTGTGTCTGTGCTCTGATTGGTCATTTAGCAATAAGCCTCAGGTTCATCTGTTTACATAAGTGCTTACCTTTCGTCCAAAGGTGCCCTCTTGGGTATTTACAAATACTTAATTATAATTTATATTATCATTTATTATAAGAATGTCAATAATGCTATTTATTTATATTTAATTATATATTAATATTATTATTTTTTGGGACTGCAGGTGGCGCAGTGGTTTAAACCTCTGTGCTGCTGGGCTGGTAGATCGAAAGGTCGCCGGTTCGAATCTGCACAACGGGGTGAGTTCCCGTTGCTCCGTCCCAGCTCCTGCCAACCTTACAGCTCGAAAGCCTGCAAATGCAAGCAGATGAAAAGGTGCCACTTCGGTGGGCAGGTAACAGCGTTCCGTGCCCTTCGGTGTTTAGTCATGCCGGCCACATGGCCACGGAGACTGTCTGCAGACAAACGCTGGCTCCCTTGGCCAAGAAACGGAGGTGAGCACCGCCCCCTGGAGTCAGGCATGTCTGGACGTAACGTCAAGGGGAAACCTTTACCTTTATTACTATTTTATAATTCAATATGTCTGTCGTGTGTTCTAACGGACATACTAAATGCATCTGTCTGGCTGACAATCTTAACCGGGGCTTATTTTTGGGGTAGGGCTTATATTAGGAGCATCCTGAAAAATCATGCTGGGGCTTATTTTCCAGTTAGGTCTTATTTTCGAGGAAATACGGTAGTACCCATGTGATGGCACCTTGCACCATTCGCAGGAGGAGTTAAAGTTGGGTGGTAAAGCAATCAAATACAGTATTTACAGTGGTACCTCGGCTCACAAACGCCTTGGCTCACGACCAAATCGAGTTGCGAACAAAAATTTCATGGAAATTTTGATTTGGATCGCAAACTCCGCATTGGGTGGCGACCAAGATTGTGACCATCTCCCCCCCACCCCCCGCCGAGTGGGGAGATGGCCACGATCGCAGTTGTGTGTGCACGTAATGTCATTGGCAAGTCTCCGAGAGAAATTTCTGCAGCCTTGTCTGTCAGCTGCTCTCTCAGCTGCTGCTGCTGCTGCTGCTGCTGCTGACGGTTATATAATGAGGGCTTCTCCGTCACTCCACTCAAGGTAAATCTCAGCTGCCCTGCCAGAACCGGTTGGACGCGAGCCAGTCCGTCCAGAAGCTGTTTGCAAGGGAAATATTTTGGGCTGCTCCCTCCCATCAAGGACATTTTGGAGATACAGAACAAAAGTATTTCCAAAGCCAAACAATGCAAGATAAGATGAGTTCAGGGAATGCACCTTGTGGTTCTGTGTTACGGCAGATGCAGAACTGACGTGAAAGACTGTAGCACATGACGGGACACACATTTTTTCATGTGCCATCCCTCCCCCCAGTCATAGTTCCTTGGCCTCTGCAGACTGGACTGAAAAAGATCCCAGCCCGAAACTCAAGCAAACCTCTGCCCATCAGGCCAAAAATACCGGCCCAGATTGCACCCTGCTTTGAGATGGCTTAAGGTGGCTTCCAAGGAAGAAACCGGAGATCTGAAAATGGCGCCACCTTCTCCAACCTGGTGCCTTCCCGCTGTTGCGGAGCACAACTCCTAGCATTGCTGACTCTTGAGCCTGCTGGCTGCGGCTGATGGGAGTTGAAGTCCGCAGCATCTGGGGAAGGTCGAGATAGCGTAAACGTGAGCCACTGGGCTTGTACAGATGTATTCATCGGAGAGACCACGATGGTCACTGCCTGCAGGCTGGCTAGGCCACCGTGCGTGTGTGGAACGCCCTGGAACACCTGCCGTGGACCTGCAGCGTTGAGCTGTTGGTAACTGGGAAAGCCAAGCTGCCAGGATCCGTGAGCACAGGTGTGCGACCCAGTGTGTAAGGCTGCGTGCCGTTCGGGTTGCCCCAGGGCACAGAAGATGCTGCCAGGGCTGGGACAGGGAAGGGCTGCGGAGCACAGGTGCGAGCAGACCCCTGGCTGCAGCCCCTGGGATTCCAGGTGCACAGGGAGCTCCTGATTTTGGGAATGAGAGAGACGGTTGTTCTTGCGATGCGCTCCAAAGTTAGGCAGATTCAGATTTGTCAGGTGAGGAGGAGAAGGGGCTTGGACACCGAGATGGGAGGAGCAGAAGGGCCAATCTCAAGGCCACCTGCACCAGGTGTTCAGATAGCCTCTGAGAACAGCCAGGATCTACAACTGCTGGGAGCGGCACAGGAGCCAGCTGAGCCAGGGGTGACTCTTGATCCCATGATGCAGCATCGGCAGAGAAGCGGGGCCAACCAGAGGGGCAGTGCCCAGCTCAGAGGCCGGCCTGCCTCCGGAAGGGCCCCCCTCACAGAGGGAAGCGGCCCAGGAATGCTCAGCAGGAGCGTTCTCAGAAGCAGTTGCTGGCTCGGGTTCAGTGACCTGCTCTGTGCATGCTCAGAGACTCATTCCGTGGTGATGGTGGTTGCTAGGTGTACTTTGAAGAAGGAAGGGCTTTTTGCCAAGGAATGGTCTGTTGCCTGAATGTGCAAAGGGGGAACCCTTGCTCCTCGCTGTGATATTGAGTCAGCCGCTTGGTCCATCTAGGCCAGTGCTGTTCACACTGAGTGGCAGCAGCATTCCAGGGTTTGAGATGCATCGAACATGATCTGGGGAAAGTGGGTAGAGAGCCTTTTTGTATCACTGGATACCAGAATCTAGAGGCATTCCATCTTACTCAGGGGGAGTAGATTTAGGAGAGACAACAGGCCGTGCTTTTTGAGGCAGCACCTAGTGTATAACAGGTGCAGTCTGTACTTGGTTTGGCCCCAGCCAGCATGGTGGGGAGCCGGTAGTGGAGTGGGGACCGGGCTGGGGCGAGGCTTGATAACTGGGTGTAGCCCTCACTTGCTTGGGCAGACCAGCTGGGTTACCTTGGGCCAGCCTAACCTGCTGCTCAGGCTTTTTGTGAGACTAAAACGGAGAGGAAGAAAGGGCTGCTAAGCACTTTGGCATTTGCTTAAATAAATACTTAAATAGACAGGCAGAAATGACTAAACAACTTGGGGTTAGTGGGAGTTTCGTTAGTGGAAAAGAAATATTTGGGGATTACCTAACCCAGGTGTTATTTTATTTTATTTTATTTTATTTTATTTTATTTTAACATTCTTCGTTGAATGCATTCATTGTTTTAAATTGTTTAATATTTCTCTGTTTCTACAGAATTTTTATTGGATTTTATTGTCTTGTAGGCATTCTAACCTGCATGAATATTTTAAAAATAAATCTGTGTTTTTAATTTAAATCAGATTTTTCAAGGTGGTCATTGATAATTTACTCATTAAAAACACATCCTTTATATGTCTTGCTATAGGCATATCCCGCTTTTTTCTCCTGCAAGGGAACCCAGGGTAGTTTGTTTGCGTGGCTCTTCTCCCCTCTGTTGTATCTTCACAACAACACTGTGAGGTAGTCTAGGCTGAAAGTTAGTGATGCGTCCAAAGGCAGCCTGTGAGCTTTATGCCCAATTGTTGACTCGTGGTGCCCCAGTCTCCAAATCCCGGTCCAATATTCTGCTCACTATACCACCATTAAATCTGATCACAACAACAACAGTGCTAAACTTGCAGTTGTTTTGATAGAAACAGTCCAAATCTCATACAACCAAATTAAACTGAAATTAAAATAGCTAAAATGTGTACAGTTAAAAAATCCCCTGTAAGATCGGTGGGTGCCAATCTGGATGGCTTGAAAGGGGGATTGGGATAATTTATGGAAGAGGAGGCTCTCAGTGGCTACTAACCTTGCTGGCCGTGTGTTCCTTCCTTCACCAGAGGTGGCCTGACTGCAGACACCAGTCGCTGAGGAGCTTGGGCAGGAAGAGGTCTTGCACCCATCCAGCTTGGGGGATTCTGTGGACAGCTGGTTTGCCCCCGTGTGCACAGAGTGCTGGTCTGCATGGGCCATTGATCTGATCCAGCAGGGCTTGTCTGATGTTGGGATCCCCTCAGGCCCCGGGTCGCCAAGCAGATCTTTAAAGGCATCAGCATAAAGGGCTGTCTTAACCTTGTGCTGAAAAGATGAGCAGTGGGGAGGTTTTCCCAAAGATGAGGGGCCACTGCTGCGAAGTGGTGCTGGACAGAACGGCGGGGCAGGGCAAGCTTCAGCAGACATCTTGCCAGGGCGGCAGAGTCTAGCAGCTGCCCAGAAATGTGGCAGGCGGCTACCGACCTGACACAGACGGAGGATATCTGTGAACACAGAAGACTCCTTCCCAGTTCGCATGTTCCTCAGTGGGAAAAACCAACCTGCAGGGGCCTCAATTTGTCTCTGAACAGTTCAATCATGAGCTGAGAAAAAATGCGGAGCTATCAATCAGCTGGGCAATTAGGCCACTGATCCTGCCAGCCAAGAGGACTCAGGCTGTAATGAATGCTAAGAATTAAGTCATTCAGAGGAGACCGTGAACAGGTCATTATGTGTTCGTCAGTGGCAGATCCTTTCGGTCATCTGATTGATTGCGCAAGTAACTCCAGATTCTCAGGCACTGCTGGAAAATGTATGCTGGAGAGCAGAAACTTCTGGGCTCGGTCATACAGGAGGGTCAGGAACTGTGATCTCTGGACAAGGCTACTTCTTAGAGGAAGACGGGGAACCCATCCAGAGGAAAGGTGGTCAAACCAGACAGAGGAATGGCTTTCGGGCTGCATGCCAAGAGCTTTGGCTTCCAAAATACAGGCCAGGAGTGGCCAGACTTGCTCAATGGAAGAGCCACATATGGAAAATGTCAGACGTTTGAGAGACGCAAGACATGAACAAACATTTATTTATTATGTATGCTTTACGACTTTATGAAAGCGTGTTCTTGCTTATCAGTGTGTGGCTTCTTAAATGCGCATGATAAGACTCACAGAGCCTTGGAAAACTAACTGGGATGCCATTCCCGAAGAAATGATGGACCTTTAGACACAAGAACTACTCGAAGCAAATGTTATATTAATTAAAAATAGCAGGATTTTTTAAAACTGTTGTCAGAGTAAAAAAACAAACAAACCCTGGCAATTATAGTTTAGTGAGAAGTGCTGAGAATTCTTTGCTAGAATTCTAACTTGGAGACTATGTCCTGTCTGGGACCTTTGAAGGAGCTGCGGAAGGGACAAGCAGCAACAGGATAGCCACTTTCAGGGACTGTTACATAAACAACCAGATTCCCTTTGGAATGGTGACTGGTCCCCACTCTTTCCACATTCAGGAAGGAGGTCAGGAGACCCCTTTTGACGTTGGCTATTGAAAGTCAGCAGGAGTGGCAGCGGGGCTCCTGTGAGGCTGCCGGCTCAGCCCGCTCTCTTCTCGAGTCCCCTGCAAGCCACAAGATAGGCTCGAACGAGCTGCGTGCAGCTCCCGAGCCGTGGCTTGGCCACCCCGGCGTAGCCCTTGCTTAGCATAGGTCCAGTGCCAAACTCTAGTTACTTTGCTTAGGCTAATAAAATTGTAGGACTCTGCTTCTTTTATTGGCCACGTGCTTTCCAAGACAGAGAGATCAAAGGACGAACATACAGCTGGACTGTCTGTGCCTTGAATATACACCTTATCTGGCCTGCTAACGTGTGTCTGCTTTAATATATGAGAATGGCCAACACACATAAACCTTATTGTCTGATTAGTTGCCTGCTAAATGAATTTAGGGGGACTGCAGGTGGCGCAGTGGTTTAAACTGCTGTGCTGCTGGGCTGGTTGATCGAAAGGTCGCCGGTTCGAATCTGCACAACGGGGTGAGTTCCCGTTGCTCCGTCCCAGCTCCTGCCAGCCTTGCAGTTGGAAAGCATGCAAATGCAAGTAGATGAAAAGGTGCCACTTCAGTGGGCAGGGAACAGCGTTCCGTGCACTTCGGTGTTTAGTCATGCCGGCCACATGGCCACGGAGACAGTCTGTGGACATACGCTGGCTCCCTCGGCCAGGAAACGGAGATGAGCACTGCCCCCTAGAGTCAGGCATGACTGGACTTAATGTCAAGGGGAAACCTTTACCTTTACCTTAAATGAATTTAGTTTATACCTGATTGTATATTAAATCACATCATTCTGGCAAACAAAGGCCCTTAAAGCAGGAATTATCCCTGGCAATGATGGGAAACGTCTTACTGTATATATTGGCATATAAGGGAACTCATGTATAAGATGTATATTTGTGGCTGTTTTTCTGGAGTCTGTCATATGTCGGGCATGTAAGATGACCCCCAATTTTTGCTTTACTAATTTTGGTTGGAAGGGTTGTCATATGTCAATATATAAGGTAATAATGTGTGGAACAAGTGACCGGGATGTATGTTTCCGAAAAATCGACATATAAGGTGACCCATGTATAACATGAGGTCAATATTTTAGGCTGTTTTTCTGGTGTTTGTCATATGTCAGGCATATAAGATGATCAACAGTTTTTACTCTGCTGTTTTTGGTTTCAAGGATTGTCTTATATGCTGATGTTTATGGCACATATCAAACATTTTGGCTTGCTAACGAGGTAAGCAGATAGTTACAAATAAAGCTGACAAGGTAAACAGATGTTATGGCACCTGTGTCACATTCATCACTGGCTTTAAGATTACAGGTGTCGATGCTGCCTCATTAATCGATATTACCAAGCTTACAAAGTAGGCTTTGAGTCTGTGTTGTTGTAAACTGCAGGGGGTCGGACCTGGTGGCCTTCATGGCCCCTTCCAGCTGTACTGTTCTATTAAATATGAGCCATATAATCTGGCCATCTCCTGTGTGTGCTGTTCAGACACTGACACCTCACAGGTGGCTTCCCTGACTGGTCCTTCCCACAAATTGACGCTTGCTTTGCAGGCTAGTTCACACTTCTTTGTGAGTAACATGCTGCAAAACTCTTTGAAAGCTCGCTCACTTGTACCTTGTGCACAACAAAAGTCTCCTTGTGAGCAAACCTGCACCTGGCTTATGAATTCCGTGGGATTCCTAAAACCTCTCGCCTATGGCCAGGGAGTTTCTGAAGGAAAAGTTTTGTACAGCACGGCAATAAATACTGGCAGGATTCATACAAAATCACAAGAAAGTTCACGTATTTCTTAAACGATGGCAGAAATCTGTTCATAGCACTCGTTAATGAACGGCGTGATGTAGAACTGGGAGGGTACAGAAAGGGTTGTTGAGGTCTCCCCTTTTTGTGGGGTCCCTTGTGTTGCATCGGGATCTCTAGGAGAACATCAACCACGTATTTCCACCACTTCTCCAAGCCCTCTTTACCACCACGTGTTCGCCTCTTCTGAAACTGGATGCCCGTGGGTAGGTGGGGTTAAAATGCCAACAGATGCACGCATCTTTTAGTGGAAACCTCACCCATGACAGGGTAATGCCTGCCTAACCTATCAGAGGCCCTCTCTACCCACAGTAGCTCTTCCTTCCCAGGATTAAGCTTCAGCTTATTGACCCTCATGTGGAATCCAGGCCCTGGCTCAGGATGGCAAGAGCCCCACCTGGGTTAGATGAGAGGTAGAGCTCAGCGTTGTCAGTGTATTGCTGACTCCTGAGCCCAAACCTCCGGACGACCTCTCCCAGCGGTTTCATGTAGACGTTAAACAGTCTGGGGGACAGTACAGAGCCCTGTGGAACCCCGTGACACAACTGCCGTGGGGCAGAGCAACTGTCCCCCAGCACCACCTTCTGGACCCTTTTCCTAGCCCATCCTGACAAAGTGAGTAGTTGGGTGTACCTTTGTGCGCTGTGTTCTACCTGTAATTACCCGCCATCAGGTAATTGCTAACTTAGGGCAACCCTATGAAGGCGTGCCCTCCAGAATAGCCACTCTGTGACTGCCCTGCTCAGTTTTGCAAGCTCAGGGCTCCGGCTAACTTTATGGAGTCAGTCCATCTCCTCTTGCGTCGTCCCGTTCTTCTACCTTCAACTTTCCCTAGGATGGTCATCTTCTCCAGGGCATCTTGCCTTCTCAGTATGTGCCCAAAGTTCGGCAGCCTCTGTTTCATCATTTTTGCTTCTGGTTCTGCTTGGCTTGATCCGGGACCCCCTTGTCTGGCTTTCTCTCGGCCCAGAGTACTCACAAAGCTCTCCTCCAGGGACCCTGTTTCGAATGCCTCCATTCCTCTCCTGCTCTGCCACTGGGGTGGGGGGAGGGTTAAAGAGGGGTTTCAAGGGTTGGGGAGGGCAAGGAAGGCGGCACTTTCTGATATATTTGGGCATATTGACATGTCACAGTGTTCAGACATAAGCTGTAATCATCTTCTCAGTTACCTAGAAGTAAGCTCCAACGGGACTTGCATCTGAGTAGAGATGTTGTTGTTAGTTGCGAAGTTGCGTCTGACCCGTTTCGACCCCATGGACAACATTCCTCCAGGCCTCCCTGTCCTCCACCATCCCCCGGAGTCCAGCTAAGCTCACGCCGACTGCTTCAGTGACTCCATCCAGCCACCTCATTCTCTGCCATCCCCTTCTTCTTTTGCCATCTATTGTGCCCAACATTAGGCTGTTCTCCAGGGAGTCCTTCCTTCTCGTTAGGTGGCCAAAATATTTGAGTTTCATCTTCAGGATCTGGCCTTCTAAAGAGCAGTCAGGGTTGATCTTCTCTAGGAGAGTAGAGATATGGAGGAATGTTTTATTCAGCATTTCATGACTCTGCTCTGTTTCTGTTTCTTGTGACATTGCATGGTGACGTCCTTCCTTCATCATCATCATTAGTATTATATTTGATTTCTATTGCACCTTTTTCCTCTGACATGAATGATTCCTTGTGAGTAAACCAGCCATATGCTTCCAATTTCCCTTGGATTGGTACCCACTGGGCTCTTTCTGCTTTCTCTCCAGGTGCTTGGAAATAAATGCATTTTTAACAAATATTAAAAATGATTACCATAACACTGAGAAGTCCAGGTAAAGTAAGGGCAGGGGGAACCTCCACCCCAGAGGTGTATTCATGGCATGATGGAGTGATTCCACTAGCCACAGGTGGGCTGCTTGCAAGGGTTAGGGGTGAGGATGGAAATAAAATGCATGGAGAGAGCTGGCAAGGAAAAAACCGGAGCGGGAGAAGTCGTACAGCAGAGCAGATGGCAGGAACTGGGAAAGTTCAGTGGCAACTGAGCTTCTCAGCAAGTTTCCTTAGAATTCCTAGCATGTTGCCGTCAGGGCTGCTATAGAACTGTGCAAGAAGAGAAATGATCTTTTGAGCTTTTAAAATGAATGCAAGTGATCTTCTGCTGTAGGGTCACAGATATGAAGTTAGGCAAGTCTTACAAAGCTGTCTTACAGAACTCCTTTTTTTCAGTCACTCTTCCTCTGTCGCACAGTTATGGCAGGGATGCTGCCACAGAATTATTAAAGATTAAGCTCTCTGCTCCATCTGGAAGTAGGGATAAATCGAATGCTTGTTCTACACCGAACATTTTTGGTGGAACATAGAATGAATGTCTGGATCTATTCCTGGTGCAGTTTTGCTCACGCTGTTGCCCCTTCTCCCCCCCCCCCAAATGTCACATATGCAATTTCTCAATTGGGCCTGGAAACAGTAATAACACATCCCGATTCTCAGAACAAAAATATTTCTGGAGCAAGAGAAGCAATTCAGATCCCTTCAGCTGCATTAGCACTGGGCAAAGCTGGGCCTTCTACATTAAAAGGGAGAGTTGAAGATCCATGCATGTCCGTTGAGTTTCTACCATGGAGGAAGAGTGAAACAGAAGGAAAGCAGTACAAAAAAAGTTCCAAACTATTCCCGCTGTAAACAAAGGCTTTTGCAGTGTTCCTGATTGGATTTTGAGCAGGGCCTCCATTGGGATTGGCACCAATTCTGTAGGGCCACAAGCAACATCTTTTTAGCCTGGTGACCTGAGACTCTAACCCATGTCTTTCCAAGCAAGTGCCAATTCGAAGCAACTTACATCCGTTTAAAAAACAACCAAAACAATTTGAAATGCACTAAACGTTACAGAATACCAATCTGTTTTCAAAAGCAGTTGATTTAGTGCTTGATTTAGTGCTTCTAAGTATTCAAAGTGCTTTTTGTGCATTTCCACACAACAACCTGATCAGGTAGGATGGTAGTATAATTCCCCTTGCTCCAGAGAGGTCGGGGACTGTGCCTGAATTAGAGTGGCCACCTAATGGATTCATGACCAAGGTGAGAGTCAAACCAAATCAGGGGTGGCCTTATTTGTAACTCTGTCTCTTGGCTGCTTCTCTGTTTTCTGCCAATGCAGAGAAATGCAAAACTCCGATGTGCAGATCAAATGAAGGAGGAATTTCATGTGATGCCGCAGTGCCCAAGTGCTTTTAAAGGCCCAAGGGCGTAGCCCTTGAAAAAAGATGACAACCCAAAGGGTGATCTTGCATCCCACGATGCCTCCAGATCCCGGTGCCCTCCAGCTGTTTTGGACTTCAGCTCCCATCAGCCCTGGCCAGCACAGGAACAGAGGTGGTAGTCTCCCAGAAGGGCACCAGGTTGGAGAAGCTTAGTGCATGGCAGGTACACTGCATCGTCTTCCTCTCCAAGGGCTGCATTCAATTCTGGAAAAGCTCTTGGTGCGGCTTCCCATTGATGGGTAGGAAAAGGTGCAGAAAGGTCCAGCTTAAGGCTAAAACAGCAATTCAGCCTTAAGAAAGCCATTCTAACCTGCAAGAAAGCACAAAAGCTTGCGGAAGAGGCTGGCACGGGGGCCTTGCCGAGGGGGGCCCAGTTTCACCCCCAGGTTGAAATGCGTTCCACCAGAAAGATCTCAAGAAAGGAGGAAGACAGAAAGTGGAAGGAAGGCATGTGGCAAAGACATATGTTCCCTGGAGTGCTTATGTAGTCTGTCGGAAAGCCATATTGACAAACGCATCTTTTGATTTAAAGCTGCTTGGCAGAGTAGAGCTGTTCTGCTTTTTAGTGGATTGGGCCAGGCTTCGGGGATTCAGCCGGAGCGTGCATTGTCTCGTGGGGGAAGGGCGGAGGGTGCTCCTCCTGCCCCCCACATGGCTGGGGGAAATGCGTTGCGTTGGCAAGCACCACGCCTGTCTCCTGAGGCCCTCGGACCTGAAACTGCTCCCATGACATCTGGCCAGGTGCAGCCCTGGCGCCTCCGTTGGCACGGCAGTAAACGCAGCGTCAGGGTTGTTGCCAGGGCAGGCAGAGTCGTCCCCGAAGTGCCCAGTGCGGGGGTCACAGGGACTGATCTTGCTGAGGATGCAGTTGAGTCACTGGTCTGGTTTTATGATGAATTCCCACCCAAGGCGTCTGCCTCTTGATTTTTCCAGCTCAGCAGCCTTTCTTCCTCTGCCCCCTCTCAGGAAACTGCTGAAAGACTGTTGTGACCCTGGGCAGCTCTTTGCGATGACGAAGGAGAATTCTCCCGTGGGAAAGAACCTCTGGTACGATGGTGAATTTCTGTATTCCTTCACAATCGACAACGAAACCTTCTCACTCTTTCCAAAGGTTAGTAACAGTCTTGTCTGCTGTGATGGGTGATTTTTCCAATTGCGTTGCTACATGCAGGCAGCTGCAGGATTATTTCTGGCAGGTTGGAGGTGCAGAGCAAAAACATAGAAATGTAGCACCGGCTAAATCCAGACTTTCCCACCTTCGTGCCTTCCAAGATGCGTTGGACTGTCGCTCCCGTAATCGCCCCATCGACATGCCTGTAGTCCAGCACATGAGATGCGAGCAACAATTTGGGCATGGAAGACTCAAGAGATATTTACATTGACAGCAGATGGAGGAATTTCTTGTGCTTTGTCACCTAACTTTTAAAATGTCATGCTTCTTTTAACAACCCTTCTAGCACAGAGAAATCTCTTCATGCTGAGCTATTTTTCCTGCAATTTTTCCTGCAAGAAGAAGCATTACAAATAACAACTGGGCTCCATAATCATCAGCAAAATAGCTTAAAAACCTGGGCTCAGTATCAAAATAGCAAATTCCAGTGTCTCACTTCTTATCTGATGGGTAATATGCATTATTGAAGCCTGTGAATTTTAACAACAGTCAACTCCACCAAACATGTCCAAAACTGGAATGCTGCGGAGTAGATTTCCAGGCTGTGGCATGCATGAATGTATTAAGTTGAACAATTTATTTCATTTAAGAAAATGCAACCCAAGAGTGTGCAGAGGGGTAGGTTGACAGGAACTGTAGTCTAAAACATCTGGAAGTGGAGTCTGTAACATCTGGAGGAGCCCCAGCCTGTGTAATGCTGATTACCTCTGAGGCAGTCAGGGAGAAAAGCACCCAGATTGTTTTATGAATGAGCATATTTTCCCACAAAGCTATATTCATTCTGTAAGTGTTGCTCCATCTGTAGCCAAAACAGGAGCCCATCCACCCACAAGCGATCAGCAGGCAGGGGGCAGGCAGGGCGGACCCACAATTTCCAGGTGCGCTCCAAAATAATGTGGAACATGGACTGATGGAAAGCTTACAGAAAACTGCAGGGAGCTGGAGCAGCATGGAAAGGAGTCCCTTTGAAGAGGGTATGGTTGGCTGAAACCAAGAACCAGGCACACTGGACATGATGGCATTTTCTAATATTAGGCTGATCTGCAAATCTACAAGTAGGGCAGAGAAGGAGACCAGCAGCGCAGCGCTGCCATTGGGTGGCGCCTCAGGGACCCAGAGAGGGGCTCCTGGAGATATTTTCAGATCTCTGCTCTGGGACTGAGGTGAAATTTCTCAGCAGACCGCTATTTCTGTGACAAGCCTTTTCTCATCCATTCCTGGAGTTTTTTCCACCAGGTTTTTGTCTGGGGGGATGGGATTGGGGCCTGCTGTTCCCCCCTCCCTCAAGCCTGTTCATTCAGGAAATGGCCCGACTTCATGCTCCACCAGGGGGATTATGGAGGACAGGAAATGGTGGCCAGGATGCTAAGACAGTTGGTCTCGACCTCAGAGTAGCAGTGCAAAAGCAAGCTAGCCCCTTGGGACCCCCTCAAAGACGGTGGTGCCGATGCCACCTTTCTGAGGCCGGGCTCTGCAAAACTGTTGGAGAATCCCTCTCTCTCTCTCTCTCTCTCTCTCTCTCTCTCTCTCTCTCTCTCTCTCCTCTCCTCTCCTCTCCTCTCCTCTCCTCTCCTCTCCGTCAAGCTGGTTGGAGAAAGCTGAGAGGCTTTTCATTCCCAATCCTTCTTGTTTATAGCAAGTTTTCACCCCCTCTGACCCCTGAGCTACTTCCTTTGCTCACTCACCCTCATGCATTTGAGCAGTTACAACTGATCTGTGCCCAGGGAGCTGGGACTTGGGAGATCCCAGTCTGTGAAGCTCCCTGGGGACCTTTGGGCCAGTCAATGACCCTCAGGCTATCCTACCTCACAGGGTTGTCAGGACAACACAATGGAGATGAGGCGAACCATGCAAACCAGCTTGGGCTCCTCGCGAGAGGCTAATGGCTGGGATAAAGACAGAATGGAATAATAATGTCCTGAAATATCCCCGATAAGCTTTTGTGTATCTTACAACGGTTGAAGCATCGCACGGGCGCTTGCACTTAGATTCACGCACGACGCTTCATGTCCCGAGCAAACGCAAAGCCGCGATTGTACGGCTTGCCATTTCAGCCTGGAAGTGAGCATAAGAAACTGCTTCCTGCTTTCGGAAATGATCTCCACTCGCCACGTGGACTTTGGCACATGCCTCCCTTCGCTGTCTCCGGCGCTGCGTGCTTCGGTCGTCCAGCCACCGCCAGCTGCGGGGACGACGACGATCGCGCCACGAAAGGTGACACGTGGCGTAACATGGCCCAGCCTACGACTTCACCCAAGTGAACAGGCGTTTCCTCTGCTGGTTTCAGTGCCAGGAACATCTGCACATGCCCGGGCACTCCCATGCCGGTGGGGAAACGGCCTTCTCCTCCGAGTGGTCATCTTCAACGTTGCAAGAGCTATCCAGGGTCCTGAAACACACTTCTTAAACAGGTTCATTCCCCTGGATAGCTCATTCAGCACTTCTCGCTTTCCCCAGCATGATCCCCTTTTCATATTTTGGACTCTCAGTGGCCCCACCCTGCATGGCCAAAGGTCTGGAATGCTGGGAGTTGTAGTCCAAAATGTTTTGTGGTCATCAGGCTGGGGAAGGCTGCTTTACAACATCTCCGCAAGGTGGGCGAGTATGGTTGCCCCCTCCCGCATTGCAGATGGGGATAGAAAAGGAGGCTGAGTGTTTTTGATTGACTAAAGCCACAAAGTGTGTGCAAGAGGTGGGATTCCCATCAGGGGCGTCCTGATTCCTTGCGTAGTCTCTTAGCAAGAATGCTGCACCGGTTCCATGGAATTAAATGTGGGTAACATTGGCTGGTGCAATTTAATAAGGCTCCATTTTTCAAGCCCAGTAAAGAACACCCACAACCAAAACTGGGGTCTGTTTATTTACTGGTTCTAGACCCAAGTGGCTGTTTTCGTCTCTGCTTCTCATTTATCCATGCCAGTTAAGAATAGAAGCACTTTTAGAACTGGCATTCCTTTTTCAACTAGGCAAAGCAAAAAACCCTCTTACAAAGATCAGCGGGACCTCCAGAACAATTTGATGCATGCCGACTCTCGAGTAAGCCCCGAGATCAGTGTGGGCTTATTGGCAAATGCGTGTGAGATTGCAGCCCCGACGTGCTCAGAAGCAGCTGAGCGGTGCCGTCTGTCATCTTGGTTACGTGCCGTCTCTCCTTCAGCCAGCGTTGTTCATTGTCGTAGCCTTGGCAAACCAGGCTCCGTGTTGCAGATGCAACGCAGAAGCAACACGTCCGAGCCCCAGGCTGCAAGTTTGGATAGCTTTGCATGGATCAGATTCTAACGCTCTTCTCCACAGCCATTGGGCATCACACGTAGAGAAAGAAAATTCCACCCGTGCTCATATCTCTATGTAGATAGATACATGTTGCTTAGCACAGAATTGTTATCAACAAAGGTTCCTTTTTAAGAACTAGAGAATAGCTGTGCCAGATCAGAGCAAAGCCCTCTCCTTCCTAGAGGCTGGTTCACACTGTGGCCAGCCTCTAGGAAGCTCACAAGCAGGAGATGAGTACAATAACATCACCCCACCCATGTTCCCCAGCAACTGTTGCACTTCTGCCTCTGCTGCTGGAAGCAGCATTCAGCCATGAGGACTAGTAGCCCTGATAGCTTTCTCCTCCATGTTTTCTGTTTAATTTAATTAGGATACACACTTACCTGGGCCCCACTGAGCTCAGAGGGTTGCCACGTGTCCTGCTTTACTGAGGACTATCCTCTCTTTGAAGGGCTATCAGGGTATAATCCTCTCCTTGAGTGTGTCTCCCATTGGGGAGAGTGGTGGTCTGATTTAACGAACCCTCGGCACCCTCCACCCCAGATAGCTTGGTTGACTAATGATAAGAAATATGAGCATTCTCCAAATATATCTGCTTTCCTTGTGGCAGAATAGCCGACAGATGAACCAATCAGATATATTTGGGTACAGGGCAGGATGACCTTATTTATTCTTTATTGTGTTCATATCCTGCCTTTTTACCTGCAAAAAAATAAGAGCAGTTTACATCATTCTCTTCTTCTCCTTCCACATTTTATCCTCACAACAACAGCCTTGTGAGGTAGGTTAGGCTGTCAGATTAGGTGGGTCAGGTTGCGATTCAGTGATGGGCTCAGACTTATCCAGTGCGCTTCATGGTTGAGTGGGACTTGCACCCTGGGCTCCCATGTCCCAGTCTAACATCCTGACCATGATACCACACCGGCTGTCTTGGAACAGTTAACCTGATTTTAAAGGCTCCTGTTTGGTTTACTGCATGGGAATTGCAGGACCATTTTCGTGACGTGAAAGCCCGCCTACCCAAAACACCTTCACAAACCCTGCCGTTGGAAATGTCGACCTTCCGGCCTGCCTCCCTCTTCCTATTTCATTTTTTTAAGGGAATCAAGTGTTTCAAAATTCTGCACTGAAGAGTAGCACCTACTAGTGCCACCTCCTCAGCCCAGCACTGAGCAGGGAACTGGAGGGGAGATAAGCGTTTCTTTTCAGACAAATATTAAGAAGCTTCGCAGGCACTCCTAAAAATAAGCCGCACTTTGAAATGCTCAGATGATAGATTTCAAGAGCATAAAAAGGTTTGCAGCTCAGTCGGGCTCATCAATGCAATATTTATTTCCAGATGAATAATTCCATCGCCCCCAGCAGTACCCGGATGCAGCCTGAATCTGCAGAATCACGCCTTCCTCCTTCTTCTAAAGCTTCTGGTTTCTCCTTCTTTTGTTTTTCACCTCTCCCTTTAAAAAGTGTGTGTGTGTGGGGGGGGGGGCTATTCCTGCATAGGGGGATGAGAGAGGTGTGAGTGGAAGGGAGGTGCTAAGAGGCTTTCCCCTCTGCAAAACTGAGAGGAGCTGCATTACGTCCTCTGATGGCTTGCAGACTTTTTGGATGGGGGATTCTGGCATGAGCAATGCTTTAGGAATTGGTGAGAACTAGATCTGCGCTTGGCCTTATGGGAAAGGGCAATAATATGCATGCTCAGCAGCTTGGACGGCTGAAAGCAAGCCAGGAGGGGAAGCCGCAAGAATGGATATAACCCTTTGGCTCAGTCCAGGCAGAAGAGATGTAATGGCAAATGATAGCATCCTGAATGCCACTAAGCTATTTTATGTCACTGTAATTAGCCTGGGCACCGCATGTATAGTATAGAGAGTCTCCCTGGGCAAACTGGAAAAAGAGATCATTTCTTCATCCTGTTCAACTTCTGATGAGAAAAACGAATTGGGGACTGTTGAAAATTCTCCCAACTGTAAACCCTTTGGGGAGTTGTAAGCAAGCAGATACAATTTATTCCAAGCATACCACCATTCCCTCGTCTCTCCTGGTTGGCTAGAAATAAAGGGGGTTTTTAAACCTTTCACTCTACAAATGGCATCAACTCAGGGGAGAGGCAAAGGAGCCGCGATCTCAGCCGAAAGCAAGCAGCCGGGGATCAAGCAGATGCTGGATCCGTAGTGGGCAGGTCTGTGCTCTGTCAGTGTGCTCCGCTTTGCATCTTGCATCATTTCCACGGTGTGAGTTGGATTTCGTGGTGTCTTCTCCTGAGGATGTTTGTTGCAGGATCGCTTCGGATCACAGGTTTGCCACAAGCACCCGCGTTGGCCTGGCAAACAAACATCAGCGTGATGGCAGACAATCCCCCGTCTTTACGTGCTCTGGCTTCAGGTGGTACGGCAGTGATGGCGAACTGCAGCTTGCGGGAGCAAAACTGGCTGAGAGACGGCTGCCAGCTAATCCGGTGCTGAGCAGTGATGCCCCCTGCATTCCTAGGCCAGTGGCTGGAGGCCAGTCTTCTCTTTGCCAGCTGCGTGGTTTATAGAAGTTAAAGAGGAGCTATACATATCACTGTCTGTGGAGCCCTGTCGCTTTGGAAGGACCCAGAATGGAGGCTAATGGGAGCACGAGTGAAACCTGCAAGGTATGAGGCTCTCGTTCCAGCCAGCCAGGCCCTTTTCCAAGGCCCTGCATCCCGTTACGCCTCCCACCTTGTTTCTGACCCATCTGCCCCACACCTTTCGTCAGGGTTCCGTGGCCATTAAGGGAACCAGTCCTCCCCCAGGCTATATTAGGGGTTCTCTCGCTGAGTATTTCTGTTGTCGTTTAGGATTTTTGCAAGGTTCTTGCAAACAGCGGCACTCCCTGTGTGTAAGGCAGGGACGTGGGCAGCGGCTGGGGCAGGCAGAGTGCCGGGAGCAGGGGGCTGGTGTGAGACGGGACCCTGCAGCTTAGCAGGGCTAGAGGCTGGTGGCGTGGTCAGCAGGCCAGGGCCCGGGCCGAGGCAGCAGGCAGTCCAGTATTACACAAGCGAGAGAGAGAGCACGGCCCAGAAACAGTCCGGGGTCTGGTGCCAGGGAAGCAGTCGCGTAAAGGGGGTCCAGACAAGAGGGGGATGGGGCAGGGCAGGAGTAACGAGCAAGCAAGGGCACACAGGAGCCGGGCCGGAGCAGATCGGAGCACACTGGAGCAAGGCAAGAACGAGGTTCAGGGTGTGGTGACGTAGAAGCCAGAGCACGAGAGAGTCCGGAAGACCGCTTCTGTTGCCCTGGCAAAGAACAGCCGCATCAGGAGGCCTTTTATGCTGCTGTTAGGACCTCCGGCCGCACTGCGTAATCGCTCTTCAGTTGCTCCCTGCAAGGGCCTGCAAGGATGCTTCTGGTTTTGCAGGCACTGATCCTGACACTGTGCCGTGGGTGACCTCTTCTGCAAGGTGCTGCTGATTTGGCTTCATGTGCAGCAGCTCATGCCTGTACCTTGGTAATGGAGGGAGGGGTGAGCCAGCAGGAAGATGCTGCAGCTCACAAGGCCAGCACCATCTTCTTTAGACTTCCCGGAGGTGTAGAAGCCACATGTGTCCAGTAGTCAGAATGAGGTGCAGACTGAACCACTGATGGGGTGTTTGCCTGTTGGAATATTTATTTATTTAGAAAATTTCTATGCTGCCCCATTCGCCGAAGCCTCGGGGCGGCTTACAAATAAATTAATTAAAATACTACAAATTAACAATATAATATATAGAACAATATTGGTGTGTTGGAGGGGAAAGGAGGGTCCGTGCCCCCAGCTGGCCCCTCCAAGGCCGGTTGCCTTCGACGAAGTGGCCGTGAGGGTTTGATTTCATGTTGTCGTGTAGCTTTTGCAGCCAGTAGCCGTTTGTGGCGGCAGCAAGCAGTGCGGGAGGCATTGGGGGGGGGCAGCGCTGTGCACCGCCGGCTCCAGATTTTGGGGGCCCCTGGACAAGGCAGCCCAGATGCCCCCTCCCTGTCTCACTGCCACCCTTGTCTGGCCAGAGCAAGAGGCTCCTGAGCAAGTCGGATGACACGTGCAGTGCGGGTGCAGGGGCTGTTTGAGGGGCTCCTGCTGGGGTGTGGACCCTCGCCAGGGCCTGACTACGCCAGCACTGAATGCTTCCTTGGGCCTGAATATCCCACACCATCACTCCTCCTCCCTCCCTGTAGGCTGACCCTGCCAAGAGAAAGCCCAGCGATTGTCTGAATGTTTCTGTTTCCTGGGCAGACGTGTCCTGGCACCCCACGAAGCGTGGCCCGCTGCTTCTGCTTGTCGGATGCGCTGCTCTTTCTGACGGAGGGAGAGTGTGCTTATTTCGACAGACTTTGCATGTGTACTACAATCCTGCTTTTAATTTGTGGGTTTAGGGATCACTATTGCTGTTTTCGGGACTGCAGGTGGCACAGTGGTTTAAACCGCTGTGCTGCTGGGCTGGTAGATCAAAGGTCGCCGGTTCGAATCTGCACAACTGGGTGAGTTCCCGTTGCTCCGTCCCAGCTCCTGCCCACCTTGCAGTTCGAAAGCCTGCAAATGCAAGTAGATGAAAAGGTGCCACTTCGGTGGGCAGGTAACAGCGTTCCGTGCACTTTGGTGTTTGGTCATGCCGGCCACATGGCCACGGAGACTGTCTGCAGACAAACGCTGGCTCCCTGGGCTAGGAAACGGAGGTGAGCACCGCCCCCTGGAGTCAGGCATGACTGGACTTCACGTCAAGGGGACACCTTTACCTTTTTATTGCTGTTTTCATATTGCACTGTTGCACTGCTGTTGTTACCTCTAAAGAACTCTTCAAAACTGGTTCTATGTTTGGCTGTCGGTTTGAGCTGTACCATGCTAGTGGGGATGATGGGAGTTGAAGTGCAAGTCTGACACCTCTCTAGGGCATCAGGTCTGGGCCATTCGGGGTGCTTTGTGAGTGGAAGACCATGGTGGTTGTGATAGTGAGGTTAAACAAGAAAAAAGTTGGAAAGAGTGACTAAGATTGTTCTAGGCAGGAATTTCTTTGTGTAGGTGTTTTTATGAGTTACCTTAGCCAGAGAAAGATTCCCAGGAGAGTGGATCTTTATCAGTTTTTTTGCAATCTGTTCCCAGTAGGAGGGAGGCAAAAGAAGAGGATGCAATGCAGTGAATTCCAAATTACTTGAAGGCAAACATGGGCTTGAATATTTTTTAATATTCAATGCACCACAAGGGTGGGAAGCCCTCTGTCTCTGGGGTCGGCCCCCTTAGCTCCTGCCTTTTGAAAGCCACACGTGAGAACTTCAACAGAGGGCTGCTGCAGATCCTCAGCTTCTGCAGGAGCTCACTTGTCCAGGATTAAGCCTGACAGCTTCCTCTTTTGGGATAGCGATGAAATGGTGGGAAGTGGGGAAGTCAGGTTAACTCTCTGGAGGGCTCCCCAGCCAGGCATGGGGCTCGGGGAGGGTTGGCAAGAACATGGAGGATCTCCCCTTGTTCTCTTGTGTTGGCTTTCCTCAACTTAGCTCATTATTCTCAGCCATCCCAGGTATGTTGCACCGCAGAACCAGAGGCTGGTTTTGGCTGTGTGCAGCTGTTGCACCTAGAAAGTGAGGTGGCTGGCTGCCTCATTCATGCACTTGGCAGCATGCAAAAATCCCGGACTTTCTTATAGTCAAATGCTTTGAAACTCTTGCAATCTTTGTGTGTCTCTCTGTGTATTTTCTATGTTTATGTTTCTCTGTAAATGGTCTTTATGATGTATTTTAAGGGGTTTGAGCTTTGCCAGCCACCCCAGAGCTTTGGCTGTTGGGCCACACGGGAACGACATAAAGGAAATGGAATGAAGTCGGGGTGTTTCCAGCATGCCCCAACCAGCGGTGTGCATCTTCTCTCCTGCTTCCTTCCCACCACCTGTCACTCCGTGCCGTCCTGCGGTTTCGGGTGCCTTCCTCTTTCCGTTTCTCCTGCTGGCTCCCTCGCCACTTTCTTCCCATCCTCCCATTTTGTCTCCTCCATGACCTTTTCCCTGGCTTTTTGGTATTTCGTCCCGTCCTTCCCATTTCACCCACTCTCACCTGACCTGCCTCCATCTCTTCCCCAGTGAGTGCCAGCAGTAACTTGGCCTTCGCTGTCAAAACATGCCGTGGGCAGCTCCTCCGACCTGCTTCTTTGCCTCTGGGTTAACGCCCCCTTCCTCCGTTCTCCACAGGAACCCTCTGCTGTGCAGCTTTTCTTTCAAGGTTTTAAAGCTCTCCTCCTCCCCTCTCTCTAAATATGCTTTGTGTTCTCAGGTCCCCTGAGCATACACAGACATCCCTCTTGTGCATGACTTTTCATTTTTCCATTGCATAAGGATTGGCACTCACACCCACCCCCCGCCCCCTGTGTGTGTGTGTGTGTTAGGTGTGTGTGTGTGTTAGGGCTTGCGGATTAGTGCTGAGCTGAAAGCGTTCCATATTTTGCTGTCACAAGGCAGCAGCTATACTGAACTGCATTGCTTTTTATCAAAAGCCGCAAGTTGAGTTTTTGAAGTTAGTCCTCCCACTGCCACGTCTTTAATTAGTCTTCGAAGAATCAGTAGCAGCTTTTGTTCTGTGTGCCTTCCAGGCACTTCACATGCAAGTCTTTTGCTGAAATGTGAAGGAAGATAACTGAGAATTGTTGTACAGCATCAGGGAGACTTCTCAGCGAGAATGAAAATGTTAACGGAACATAAAAAAGGTGCTGTTATTTATTAATTTTTGTAACTGCCTACTATAAAATGAAGGGGAAAGGGAAAAAACATTAAAAAGAGGTGAGTACCATTCAAAAAACATTTAAAGTGGCATTTAACAAGTAGCAAGTAAATTCCTTCATGCAGTGCAGCTAAGTTGTTTGTTCGGCTGCAGTCACATGGTTAGAAGCATCCCTGCTTGCCATTGTCAGAAAATCCACCTCCATAAAGCTCTGTATCCTGCCACCAAAGTACTGTACCAGCTCTCATAGAAACAGAGAAAGTCAGAAGGCCATCTAGTCTGACCCCCGTCTCCAGCTGTCTCTGCTCATGACATGCCTATTATGTGCATGTCCAGCCTGTTCTTGAACACCCTCACCGATGGGGCTTCAGCCACCTCCTTTGGAAGCCCATTCCATACCCCAGGCGTCCAAACTGTCAGAAAATACTTCCTGGCATCCAAATTGAACCTTGGTTCCCTGAGCTTTGCTCCATTGGAGCGCATCCTGCTCAAATCCGCAGGGGCAAACAAGTCTCAACCCTCCTCTGCATGACCCCTTCATGTACCGATACGTCACCAACAGATCCCCTCAGAGTCTCCTCTTCTCCAGGCTGAAAACACCCAGTTCCCTCAGTATCACCTCATATGGCTTTCCCTGCAATCCAGCCACCGTCCTTGTGGCCCTACACTGCACCGATTCCCACCTGGCTCTATCCTTCCTGTAATGTGGAGCCCAGAACTGAACACAATACTCCAGTTGTGGGCACACCAGAGTTGTATAGAGTGGCAGCAATACCTCTCTCGCTCTGGAAGCCATACTTCTGGCTATGCAACCAAGAGTGGCATTCTTGACCACCACATCACACTGTTGACTCATGCAGTTGACCAGTACCCGAGATTCCTTTCACAAGTGCTGCTCTCCAGCCACTTGTCCCCTAACCTATACTTATGACAACCATTCCTGTGCCCCAAGTGCAAGACCTTGCACTTATCCACAGTGAAGGCCATCCTGTTGTCCCTCGCCCACTTCCATAGTCTGTCCAGATTCTTCTGGATCTGGAAGATCATCTTCTGGTTTATCTTGGAGCTGTTCAGCAAATGGAACCCTTCTAATAACTATTTGCCTTTGCACTCGCCAAACAATGAGAATTCAGTGCAGCTCAGCTGTCTGATGGGATCCATACTCTAAAAGACTTCACAACCATCTTTGTTTGGCAAGCAGTAATAGCCAAGGGCTTCTGACCTACAACTCCCATGATCCCTTACTACTGGCTATGCTGGCTAGGCCTGATGGGGGTTGCAGGCCACAAGTTGACCACTACTAGAGGTTGCAGAGTTCTTGGATTCCTGCAAGCAACTATTTCCATTCATTTACTGGCCCACCACCAGGATGTTTGGATTTACTTTTTGTTTGTTCAACTGAGAGTGCTTGTTCAGTCAATTAATTGCCCTGAGATTCAAAGATGTACAGGTAACCAGACATGGCTCATAGGATGATGCACTTGTTCATAAAGAAGTGGTTGTAATCACTTGACCGTAGCTCAGACTCGTATATTACATTATCTTCCTCCCACCATCAGGGGAGACTTTATTTGGGAGGGTCTCAGCTGGGGCAGATGTCTTGATAACCCCTTTGATTGCAGTACCTCCAGTAATTAGCTATGAGCCTTTACAGTCCCAGCAATGATCACGACGAAGCTGCTAGGCAAGACTCAATGCACAAACCAAACACCCAACTTGTCCCGGGTGCAGCACACGGACCAGCTCCTAATGCCTGCATTGCTGCTGTGCCACTGGAACATTTTCCAGGCACCAGTGCTCCACTTCCAGCACACAGAGGATGCGATCAGACCTTTAGTCCTGGCAAGGAAACCTGGCTCTCAGGTGCTGCTGCAGCTGCGCGGATGCCTCTAACTACCCTTTCTGGCTGAAGGTACACTGAAGGATGCAAACCACTGTAAACCACTTTCCAGCAGAGACTCCTGCTGCCCAGACCCAGGGAAGAAGGCCCTGCTCACAAAGATGGGAACCTCCATCAAGGTCAGGTCCCCTTCTGTGGAAGACAAGCATATCAGTGAGAAACCTATACATGTCACAAAAAGAGCCTCTGGACTTTTGAGTGGTTACTGTAGAACAGTATCTATTAAATAACACTTAACATTATCATCATTAATCATAGAGTACAAGGGCTTTTTCACTCTGTACATGCATAACACTTCTCTAGAATGACTGCTTTCATGAGCCCAACTTTATGCATATTTAGACAGGAAAAAAAAGACCCAGAACTGCCAGAGTTCTCCAGGCAACTGCCAGGACATGCCACGGTATCTGTGTGCATAGGGTGGTACTCTAAAACACAATCTTTTTCTTCTGGGCTACATTTTTATGATGTGTACAGTAATAGATTTCATGACTACAGAAGAATTGCAGAATGTTGATGTCAACAGGGAAGGACATGAAATTGTGGGAGGTTTTGCATGCCTTTGCTTAGTTATCCATTCAAATGGAGACTGCAGTCCCAGAATTAGAAGAAAATGGAGACTTGGAAGGGCAGCAATGAAGGAAGTAGAAAGTTCATCAAGTGGAAGGATATTTTACTGGAGACCAAGCTCAAGATCATCCATGCTGTTGTATTCCTGATATACAGATGTGAAAGCTGGACAGTGAAGAAAGATGGCAGGAAGAAAATCAATGTGTTTGAGACATGCTGCTGGAGGAGAACTCCGTGAATACTTTGGACCAAAAGGAAGATGAGCAAGGGGGTCCTTGATCACATTAAGCCAGAACTTGCCCTGGGAACAAAAATGATAAATCCGATGCTGTTGTGCTTTGGGAACATCATGAAAATATAAGACTCTCTGGAGAAGACCATCAAGCTAGCGGCAGTTGGACACAGAAGAAGAGAAAGACCAACCATGAGATGGATGGCTTCCACAAAGGAAGTCGGAGCCCTGGATTTGCAAGAGCTGAGCATGACTGTGAAGGACAGGAGATTTAGGAGAACATCATTCAGAGGATTGCCATAAGTCAGAGACCACTTGATGAGACCCATCACAACAAATAATAACAGATTGCTCAGTACCATCCTGGAGTCCTGGGGATTAACACACAGTTTTATGTGTGTGGATACAAATCTTTGCTGATGCCTTTTGCTATAACTCTGTTCTTTTTTCCCCCTTTTTCTTGTTTTATGAGCAACCATTAAAGGCTCCCCATTAAAGGTTTGACACTTGACATATAATTGTAACGTGGCCGGATAAAATAGACTGCTCATCAAACACCATTTATTTAAGTGGCATCTCTACATTTGAACCTTCTGAAAAAATATATTACACAGGTCTTTGAGCTCAGTGCTATTTTTTACTAGCTAAGAACCAATATTAAAACATAAGAGGAAGGACCAGCAATATGAGTGGACTTTTCCCCCTAGTGCTTCATTTTCTGTGAAAAAAATCATTTCATAGGTTCATTTGTAACAAGAAACGTTTGCCAACTGCACATACAATATTAATCAAACTTGCAGGTTTCAAAGGTGTGCTTAACATTTTTCAGGGGGCTCTGCTGTGGAAGTACTGTAAAGGATGCATACATGTCTTTGAAATGCATTTAGGTCTCCGTGCTAAATGAAATGAAAGCAGAAGTGAAGGGCATCCTAGCAAGTTTACTGGAAAGGTGTTCAGCTCAGCTGAAATAGATGAATGGCTCTCAGCAATGCAGTGTGGCTGCCACGACCTTCCGGAATTGGAGGGGTGCAGGCAATTGTGCAGGGCAGGAAGAACATGGAGGCAACCCTCACTCTCCCCACCTGTAAAGCAGCCGTCGAAGGTCTACCTGGTGTACTTTGGGTTGGGAGCAAAGGAAACTGGAGCATCTTTCTTCCCCACCTTCAGCTCATCGCCTTCACCTGGAACCTCATCTGTGCCCCTTCTCTAAGGTTGCGGAAGCTGCAGAGGAGGGCTGATTTGGATCAGGGCCCTGACAGGGCCACATTTTCCCTTCCCCCGCACCAGGGTCCCAGCCTGCAAGTCCTGTTTAGCAAATAAACACCAGCCAATGACATGCCCCACACTGGATTCCTCTTGGACACCTTGAACAGGCATTCCAAGGATGATCCCAGCAAATGGGTATGGAAGCAGATGATCCTGGTACCTTCAGGCCCAGGCTAACGCCTCACACTTTAAACTGGTCCCAGAAGCCAACTAGGAACCAGCAAAGCTGGTTCCGTTATGTTCTCTTTGTAGCCTTCTCAGTTGTGACCACAAGGCCTTCCTTGGAAATTGGAAAACTTTCCAGAAATTTCTGCAAGTTAGGCTAATTTGAGGAGGTCATTTGCACCAGAATGTTCTGTTGCCCTAAGCACTGGTTTAATTTAGCATGTTGTATGACGATAGACTCAGGCAGTTGGAAGGGTCCTAACAGACCATCAGACCCAACTGCCCACTCAGTGCTGGACTCAGGTCCCCCATCCAGATTTCAACCCAGTCTGACCCTGCTTAGCTTCCAAGATTAGGCAGGATCAGGCACTTTGGACTATACAGAAGCTTACAGAGGTGCAGTGCAGGGGGGAGTGTAGAGGCCACAAGATGAACAATGCTGAGCCTCCTGCAGCTGCCCCCCTGCACCCCACAAAGCACTGTCAAAAAGAAAGCTGAAGGACAGGAGAGCAAAGACCATCTCCGCCAGTTTCAGCACTGTGGGGCAGAGGGAGCTTGGAAGCCCCCAGGTTGGACTTTGTGATTTAAAGTTATAGTATCCAGACTTGTTTGTTTTTTACTAGAATACCTGCCGAACGTACACGCTCCTTCTGCGTTGTTTAAATTTTAGGGAAAATGACAGTACTGAAAACCGTTAACGGTGTGATTGCTTTGAGCATCCCAAGAGAGTGATCCTGTGGCCCATGGACAAAAATCTAGAAGACCAGAACTTTGGACGTGCCTGTGCTCAGATCACCCTCACCTGCCCTTGCAGACGGTCTAGAAGGAGTTGCACCAGCTTCATCTGTAGAGCAGCCCTAGAGAAGGGGCACAGAGCAACACACCAGAGGCAGAGGTTTTGGGCCGCAGCGGCAGGCAGGTCCCCCCAGCAAGCAGTGACAGGCAAACACAAATGGCCATCACAAAAGTAAAGGAAATGCTGGGGAACTCCATTTGAGTTCAGCTGAGGAAGAAGCCCCAGGAACAAAAGAGGAGTGCTTGGGGGCGTTGGGATGAGCCCGGAGTCATGGCAAAAACAAGTGGATTAACAAAACAAAGACACAACATTCTTGCCTGTTCCTGCATGTCACTGTAGGGTTAGTTTTGTGTCGGCACAGAAGCGACTCGGTGGCTCAGGGCTTCCGCAAGCCTGATCAGGCTTGCCCTGAATGCTTTCTGGATGCATCACACATTCAGTATCCAAGTTACATTTGATCTGATTGGATTCGTTCCATTTTTGTACTACTCAATAGGCAAAGCTCTCTGGGTGGTTCGCAGCCATTTAGATTCCAGATTTCCACATGCTGGAACATGGCAATGGCTTCAGGGAAAGTCCATATTACTTTTGGGTCCCTTGAGTGGGAGAATCGGCCTTCAGCTGAGTCAGTCCAAGGGGCTGCCAAGCCAGGCTCTGTGCACACTCTCAGCTTGAGCTCCCACAGTTTGAGAGCTGGGTCTTTTCCCACCCCTGGCCTTCCCTTCGGTGGTTTTGGAATCACAGCCGCCAGCTGCATTCCAGATGTGTCGGGCTGCAACACCCAGCCTGCCTAGGCAGCCTCATTATCCTGCCTGGGAATGATCGGGGTGGATCTCCAACCCATCCTGAGGGTGGGTGGGTAGGGAAGACTGAGCCAGAATGTTGGACTCGAATGTGGGGCATGCAGAAATGGTAGGGAAAACAACATTATTGAGTTGGTGGGGCTTCCTGTCCACTTCAGCTTTTATTCTGAACTTCACAGGAGCTATCCATGGTGGCTAGCCCATTTTGGGGGTCCATGGAATTCAGCCCCATGGATAGGAAACCTTATAAAGCACAGAATAAAGGCTGCAGTGGATAAGGAACCCCTAATATGTGTCTTACCCCTGCCTTGACGGGATGGCAGCATGCAAATATAAATAAATGCTGGCGTTTAAACGTTCGGTTTCTGCAGGGAGCATGGGTGTTCCAGGGCTGAGCTGTGACCCACCCCCTTTCAAGATGTTCTGGCTGCAAGATAAGGAAATCTGGCAGCTGGCAAAGAATGAACACACTGAAACATGGTGCTGCAGATACTGCGTCACTGAAGAACGGAAGCTGTACCCCATCCTTTCCGATCTGCCAGGGCAGTTCAGTTGTTTCCACCCTACGCGGCCAGACTGTTCATCCCTGAATTACTGCAAGGGCGGGCTCTTGAAGGAAACTGTGTAGGCTAAAAATGCCGTGCACTTCAGAGGTGGCAAATGGCATTGCCTCCAGATTGCTGCAGAAAATGCTAACCCCTGCTATTTTGCAGGCGTGCTTCAGCCCTTACCTTCCAAGGTTGCCTGCTTGCGTGCAGAAGAGCGAACGGCGTGTGTCTCTCTTGTAGCTGCCAGTGGGAGGGCGCGCCCTGCAGGGGCTGCAGCTGAAAGGCGTGATTAGGGGTACCAGTTATTGAGCCTCCTGGGGGCATATTTACGTGGGCAAAGATGGGGGGGGGAGTCATAGCAGGAAAGGCTTGGAAGCACTCCCTCTCCTAAAGAAAGCCTTCGGAGGAAACCATGGGGAGCTGGCTTCTCTGGTACTGACTGATTGTTTTGGAGTTCTTTAATGAGGTTGAGAAGTATCCTGGAGGGATCAAACGGAAGCGGCCTCTTTCTTGGGTCCTGGGTGGAGAAGGACAGGCGACCTGTTCTGGCATTAGAGGCAGAGCACCGCTGAAGTCCCCCATGCAGTCCATGGGGATTTCAGATGCTGATCTGAACCCTAGAGCGCACCTGTGAATTAGCATAGCTGCTGGCTTGGGGAACCACCTCTGCCATGCTCTCCAAACCAATGGGAGCCTCCAAACCAATGAGCAGGAGTGAGCACGCTGGCTTCCGGATGCCCACACCCTCCCGCAGAGCTAAACTACGCAGGATCGAAGCTTACCCACTGCGATGTCCAAACCCAGAATTGTAGGTTGTTGCGGGAGGAACCACGCAGATTGCAACCCCCGTTCTGGACCTGTCACCCCGACTGGGTGCAGTGGGGGGACTGGTGGTCTTGACCAGCACACTTGCCTCTGCTCCATTTTCAACAGTCCACGGTTTGAGAAGCTGTGAGTGGTTGTGACGTTTGAGCCAGGTCGGGTTAGATGGAGCAAAGAGGAACTTCCTGCTGGGGAAGAGTCATTGTTCAATGGCAGTCCAAGTTGCTTTGCTTGGAGGAAGCCTGATCCTGCAGGTACTTTTCAGGCTGCCTGTTTATCAAGCTGCTGTGGCTTGATACCATTTGGACTATTGCTCTAATTTCAAGGAAACATTCTCTCCTAACTGCAGTCCCTTGGACACTGTGGTTAATATCTGGGGCCTCTGTGCACTCCAAAGGAAGGACAGTGAGTGGGCCTTCTCGGTGGTGTCCCTTCAACTCTGGAATGCTCTCCCCACTGAGGTGCACCTTATATCAGCCTTGTCATCCTTTCAGCCTCAGATTATGATGGCCCTCTACGCTAAGGCCATTAAAGATATGCAAAAAAAATTTCAGGGTTGGAAGGAATTGCCTATTCCAGGTATTTTTCCAATAGCATAGGTTGTTCAAGGTGGTTATCATTAGTTCTAAATGTTTGAAGTTTGGAAAGTTACGGTGTTTTATTCTATGTTCAGGAGTGTCTTTTCAAACAAGAGTTCCTAGGAGTTGTACTTTGCTGTGTCTCCCAGTTCAGGTTTGATCCTATGATGAATTAACTTAGGATGCAATCCTAGGCATGTTTAGAAAGAAGAAAGATCTACACTTCCCAGCATCCCCAGCTAGCATCCTGACTGACAGAAATGCCAGGAGCTGTACGAGCTTATCTGCCTAAATATGCCTAGAATTGCATCCTTAACCAGTTCAGAGAAGGAAAGTTTTGCACCCCTTTTCTCCCTTTCAGCCTCCTATGACCTCCCTCCATCAGAATGGAAAAAAACTGAAATAAAAGATTACCTTTTCCTGCTTTTATATTGAGATTATTCTGTGAGGCTCTGTTCTGGGTCCTTCCACCCTCTGAAATAGGTGACAAAAAAGCAGGGCGGATTTAGTCGTGGTTCCCTCCCTCTGTAATTTTATTTCCAGAGAGGTGTATCTGGCACCATCTATATTTTTCCCATGGTGCCACATGAAAACTCTTACTTATGCATGCCTGTGACTTGGTTTTTGTACGGCTTGGTGGCTCAGTATGTGACTTTCTAACCTGCCCTATTGGGTTTGCACTTCTTGTGGTTTTGTTATTCTATCATTCAGTGAATTTGTGGCTTTATTGTAACCTGCTAAGGCTGAAGGACAACCAATACGTATTCCGACGAGAATAAGAACTGAGCAGAAAAGTACCAAAACTGCTACGGTTACTCCTAATTCTTATAGTCTAGATGCAGGCGGTTTTGCATAAGAAAATGTGAATTGGGGTTTCGATCTTGGGCATGTTTAGACAGAAAAAGGTCTTGCAACTCTCAGCGTTAGTGGCGAACCTATGGGAAGTTCAGCAGCATGGACACCTGTAAAGCTCAAAACAGATGCTCCATTCCCTAGGAGCCTCCTGCTTCCCCTGCTCTAGGGCAGATTTCCGCCCAGACATGCCCACAAATGCACCTTAGGTTATTTATTTCATAGAGAAGGAAAAAAGACACACAACACAGTTGAGAGTGTTGGGAAAATTCCGATACATCCTGGCGGAAAAGGGTTGCTTATATGTCTTTGTGTTAAAAAATGCCTGCACCCCTTTCTCAGGAAGCACCCAAAAATTCCAGGCCAGGTTACTGTTTGGCATTTGCTGTTACTTCAAGAAGTGGGACCTGATGGCTTCCCCAAGAAGCTGCCAGGGCTGTTGTCTTGCTGATCAGTAAGAACTGGTCAGGCTGCCAGGTTAACAGCACGGCCATCACCTTCATTTGCATGCCAACCCTCCCAATAATCCCATGATCACTATGTTTTTTATTTTATTTAGAAAATTTTTATGCCGCCCCATTCGCCGAAGCCTCGGGGCGGCTCACAAAGCATCAATTAAAATATAATACACTAAAAATATCAAACGAATTAACAATATAAAATGAGTCGCCCTGGCCAAAGAATAAAATAAGCAAATAATATTAGCAATTAAAATGACGTTTGAATCAAAAGGTCTTCGCCTGGCGCCGAAAAACAAATAACGACGGTGCCAGGCGGACCTCTCTGGGGAGCGCATTCCATAGATTGGGCGCCACCGCTGAGAAAGCCCTCCTCCGAGTAGCCACCCTCCTAACTTCTTTCACGGAGGGCTCCCGGAGAAGGGCCTCTCCTGCAGATCTCAGGGGGCGGCCGTGCATATATGGACGTACGCGCTCCTTCAGGTAGCCAGGACCCAAGCCGTTTAGGGCTTTATAGGTCATCACCTATGTTAATATCCTGCAATCAGATGCCACGGTATTGAGTCCCCCCTGCAGACTTCCCCCTTCTTCTGACTGTGTTCCTCTCGTTTGGTCATCAACTGCCCAGCTGCTGGGCCCACATGACTCAGAAACTATAAAACACTCTGTATTTGTTCTAAAACCGTGTAGTTGGCAGTGGGAAGCATGCTGCTGTAAGTAACAGGAGGGGCCTGGGTGATCTCACCAATATAAACACTGGGTTCAAGGCGATTCACTGCGACTCCTGGTAATTCATTCTCACCGTTAGTGAAGGGGCTCCGGCAAAAGTCTACCTATTTTCCCATTCCACTGTGCTTTCCAAACCCTTCTCCTTAAAACATGGAGGGGGGGAACCAGCCCCCCAAAATGAAGCTGTGATGGAGTCGCCCAAACAAACTGGCCTTGTTTTCTGTTCCCAGGCAACCCCGTTCCAGCTGCCCTTGAAGAAATGCTCGGTGGTCGGAAATGGCGGCATTCTGAAGAAGAGCAACTGTGGCAGACAGATCGATCGGGCGGACTTTGTCATGCGGTGAGACAGCAGCCTAGCCGGGCACGGCCTTCCCCTTGCTTTGCGGTGTTGCCAACGTCCGTTGCTGCTTGGGTTGTTTGTGACTGATCGGCAGTGCCAAGTTTCCTTTATTTCATAGAGCGATTTATAGGATTAGGGAGGGAAGGTGTGTCAATCCAAGGGAAGCGGACAGGGCTCTGCTTTGCCTTGGATCCCTGCAAAGAACAACTTTGGACTCAGTTCTCAGGAAGGGAACGATAATTTCCTAGAATTTGAGGAGAGAAATGCTGCATTTAGCCCATTATCCCCCATGCTGGAAGTAAGACAGTGACCATGCGTGTGTGTGTGTGTGTGTGGTCAGTAGCGTTATCAAACTGCACCAAGAGCAGTGTGGTATAGTGGTTAGAGGGCTGGACAGGGACTCAGGAGATCCAGGTTCTGGTCCCCCCTTGGCCATGAAGGTCACAGCCCGTCACGGACTCTCAGCCTAATCTACTTCCCAGGGTTGGTGTGAGGATGAAGTGGAGAGGTGGAAGAAGAGGATTGCCTCAGCTGCCCTGGGTTCCTTGGATGAGGAAAAATGGCCAGGTATAAATGTAATGATGATGGATTACAGCCTTGCATGGATATTGGTGCGCAGGTCAGTCCCATGTATGCCTACTCAGAAGTAAGCCTATTAAAACTGATGCAAACCTAGCCACTGAGTTCCTTCTGCATTCTTGCTTCCATCTTGCCCTCTGCAGTCCTGCTTCAAGCTCTTTTTCCTTGTGTGTGTGGGAACAGAGAGAAAGAAAAGACCGTTTATAACATTTATTTTCCTTATATTCCACTCATTTATTTACTTTCTGTAATACAGAGCCCAGGTTGAGTAATAACCTATACAAAACACAGATCATCAAAAAATAAGCATTAAAATCACAACTCTAAAATCACAAATGTTCAACAAAAATCATCAATACAATCAACACAACCATCAGTGTGATCAATCAATCAACCATTTTTTAAATGGCTCTTCAACTAGTAGTTAAATGACAGCTGAATGGGGGACAGCTGAATCTCTACCTGAAGAAAGTTCCAGAGTTGGGAGGCCACCACTGAAAAGGCCCTGCTGTGTGTGGTAACCTCACAGGCCACATTCTTGAAGGAAACCACAAGCAGCATCACCCCAGCTGAACTTCAATCCCAGGATGGTCAGCACTGGGAGAAACTTTTTCTTTAGGTACCTGGGCCCTTACCCATTTAGGACTTCGCACACCTTGATTTGTGCTCAAGGTGTACAAAGTGGTGACTAATGCAGAGCTATCAGAATGGGTGGAGTGGCTTCTTCCTATAGCTGTAATGGCTGAATCCTGTTGACCCATGGAAGCCGCTTTCAGTGCCAACTGTTATCTTCTGGAGTGGAATTTAGAGGGCTGTGCAGAGACGGCCAAACCGGAGAGGAAATGGGGATCAGTTTTAACTGTTGAACTTAACTTCAACAATGGATGTCTGAAAAAAGGGGATGGAGAAACCGAGGAAAGGCTAACCATCTGCACAGAGTTGGCAGAAGGGGTGCGTTTGCATCTCGAAATGCCCTTGTGCAAGGAATGCTCAGAAACAGCTCCGTATTATGAATTTGAGAATGCAGAAGCCACTTTCAGCGTGCTGAAACCACTCATCCGTCACCCACTGGATTTCCCTTCCCAGATGCGCCTAGCAACAGAAACAATCGCACCACACATGCTTGTTTTAATCAGCCACCCGCCAGACCTGAATTTTTCAAGGAAGCATGGAAGAACAAATTCTTCTGGGATGAAGGCAAACCAGAGCAAGTCAGAAGGGGCCTCCTGGGCCATCTTGTCTGACCCCCGGCTCCAGCCAGCTCTGCCCACAACATGCCCACCATGTGCATGTCTAGCTTATCTTTCTGTAGGACTGTGCCATTGATTTGTGGTTTTGAATGACCTTTAAAAGATGTGGTCTTGAGATTGTTCCTTATAGCAGAGAGTTAATGAAATGAGTGGTGGGTCAGCAGCTAGTTTCAGGTGAAGACTTCCATCAGCAGAGAGATTCTGTACTTATTTTCCCTCAAAGGGCACTTTTTAATTTTTTTAATCCCTCCCCCCCATGCATAACAGCTGTGGCATAACTAATCCTTAGCTCAGAGGCAGAATCTTGCTTGAACCTCTAGGGAGATGCTCCAGTCACTCTCAGCAGTTTTGGGATAGGTGGGCTGCAGATCTAACTCAGAGCTGTCTTTCTGTATCCCCATTAGGCTGGGAGGTGCTGGCTGGGTCAGTCTGCATAAGAATGCACCGCTTTCTCAACTATCCCTGCTCAGAATTTTAAAGCATCTTTGACATCTCATGGCACGCTTGTCAACACCACAGGACTCCTGCCGCACAATGTATTTCCCTCTCCCCCCTCCTCCTCACTGGAACCCACTTTTTGCATGCTTCAGGGGTGGGCAACAGAGCACCCTCCTATGTTTGAACCACAACTCTCATAGACTTGAGCCAATAGTCAGGGATGATAGGTGTTCTCCAGTCTGATAGGTGTTCTCCAGTCTGAAGCACCTGGAGGACACAGACACCTATGCCTGGCCTAGTTTATCTTTTCTCCAAGGCACATGTTCCTCTTTGGTCAGTTCTTTCACAGGAAGCAAAGGATCCCAGTCCAAATGGGGGCGATATTTTCTGGAAACAGATTGTGTTCTTTGCATATTCAATATATTTATATCCCAATTTTCCCCTGGAGAGCTCAAGGCGGCCATGGATTAATAGTTTAAAATTGGTTCGCAGCAGCCTTCTTCAAACTGCTGACTCCCAGGTGT
Organism: Varanus komodoensis; assembly: GCF_004798865.1. Lineage (NCBI taxonomy): Eukaryota > Metazoa > Chordata > Lepidosauria > Squamata > Varanidae > Varanus > Varanus komodoensis. Next base: position 352,106 of record NW_025336348.1, on the reverse strand, counting down.
AAAAAGGTCTGCATCTCTCATCACGCCAGAAGGATGGAAGAATGCTATATTTGGATTGGGAAGGCTTCCTCTTCAAATGGTGTATTTATTTCATTTCTGTACCACCCAATAGCGAAGCTTTCTGGGCAGCCCGCAAAAATGCATATTGCAATGCAAGAAAATACAAATATAATCAAAAGCCTCTAACATATCCCCTTGAAAGTGATCTAGACAGCTGAAGCATTTGCAAGAAGAAGCTGGGCCTGAGAGAAGCAACGAGCAGAATTGCCCCATTGTATGTCATCAGATACCTGGAAGCAGAAAACCATCCTAACCTGCCACAAGGTGACCATGTTGACATCAGGCAGGCTGTGGGGCAGTATAGAAGCAGCAGCAATATTTTTCATTGCCTTGGTTCAGAACCCACTGCATTCTGACCTCTAGTCCTGTGCAACATAGGATAAAACTGTACACCTTGGGCCAGGTGAGATGGCATGACAGCTCACCATGGGTTATTTACTCACCCATGGTGAAGTCGCAGCATATGGAGCCGCTGATTTGCATATCTAACCCCCGCTTGGGGGATGCCATGCCATGCAACCTGGCAAGCATAGGTTGTGCGAGGATTAAACAACCCCCACAGAACCCTAGAAAAGCCTGTTTGAAATGGGGGGCCACCAATGGGAGGATGTCCCTTTCCAAGCCTCACACAAAGGAGACACTCAGCGGATGCTTCTGATGCCGATCCCAGGTCAACATTGTGCCAGGAGGAAAGCTCCCACTGGCATCGTTCCGATGTGCACATTCCCACTGCAATTCAGCTCAGGGGACATGCTGGTTGTTCAGATCCTTTTTGCAGTCCTAAGCAAGCTCCAGTTTAATCGCAGAAGAAAGGAAATTATGTCTAAGCTGCAGCAGGATGCAAACTACACAACATTTCCAAAGTACTGTTCAGAGTTTGCGTGAAACCAAGAGGAAAAGAAGTCGTTCTCCATAACCTAATATTTACATTTCTAGCATTTGTGGCTTGCAAGGCAGTTTCAAAGCAATAATGAATATTATTGAGTCAGCCCCAAATCATGTGTGACAACAAAAATATATAGCGCTTTAAAGCTTAAAGCAGTTTTAATTGCCCTTAAAGCAGGTGTAGGCCAAGTACTTAATGGCTTTTACATGGATGGGCAAATCTCTCAGTTTTGTTTTCTCCTGTGTTCGATGTTTTGACATCTCAATCTTTCCTTCCTTCCTGACTTAGAATATTTTTAATTTCCTCAATAACTAGCATCCTCTTTTGCTCTTGAACGTGCAGAACTTGACAGATGTGGGTAAATTCTTACCAAAGCTAAACTAAAAGGAATCTTACCTAGATGAGGGGAAGAATTTGCAAACACTGTACAAACACAGTGTACAGTATACACACACTGCTAGCACAAGGCCCTGAGTGGTTTGCCAAAGGACAGTCCAAAGGACAGAAAGCTCTACATTCCTAGTTTCAGCCAACTCTCAGTTGTGAAGAATTGGCCGCACTCTGTCGGGAGGAGGGTGCCGAGCTCCTTCTGCAAGCCGCCATTCCAAGTCTCCACTCCTTCCGCATCCTCCACTTTGCTTGGGCTGGCAACAGCTTCACGCTGCCATGGCAAGACCAGTTCAAAGGAAGAGAGGCCCTTCCTCCAGCAACATCCGGTAGAAACCCTAGACATGTCTGCGCACTTCAACGCCGGCTTCTCTGGGGCCGGGATCCTGGCTAAAATGACCTCCCCAGGAAGGCCCTGGTTTGATTTCAGTTGCTTGACTTTTCACCTGGAAGAAAGTCACCCACTCCCTTAGGAAAAGCATTGAGAGGAAGGAAAAGTCTTGAGATGTAGACTCACAGCAGTGAAACAGCTGCCTGGATTTCCAAGCGCAACAGTGCAATGATCCAGAAGCCTGCAGCTGCCACATTTCTGGTCGCTTGCCCCTTTTGCAGAGGACCTGCTCAAGAAGATGGCAGCAGCTGCAGGGGATGCAAATTCCATGGGAAAGGCAGGCAGGGTGAAGCCAGCTGAGAGCAGTGAACCATGGCAGGCCCTTGCCCACCCCATTATTATCCTTCATCCAAGCCTCATGCAACACAAAAGAAACGCAGGAGAAAACAATCCAGACACAAAGCGTCTCCAAAGCACAGCGCCAAGCCTGCAATTAAAACAGTAAATGCAATAAAAATAGCATAATCAATAAAGCAGCTGTGGCATCTGAATGAAACTTTCGCTGCCAGAACGCATTCCACCAGGTTGTTTCAAGGGAGGTGAGGAAGGGAAGCAAGACCATTCTACCAGGCCTGTGGAAAGACTCGATTTTAACTCTTCCCGTTCCTTTTTTCCTTGCACGCGATTCATCTTTAGATAACTCTTCAGTCAAGGATTGTCCTCTTTACTGATTCTGTGCAAGCAGCTCCCTGGGAACCTTTTTGACTGCGGTATGGGACGAAAATAGTTAAAATAAATGAAAGCCTCATTCCGGAAATCATAAAAATTATGAAGCTGCCATGTAAACGAGGGTTTCCAAAGGCCATTTAAATGTGGGAGGAGAAGGAAGCTGATGGGGTGGCTGCCAGCTTTATGCCTCTTAGAATGGCCAGCTGGAATGCAGCCAGAAGGAGCTGGTATTTTCCTGACCAGCTGGAATGGAAACGGCTCCAGAGGGGAGGATCCCAAAACATCTGGTCACAGCTGAGCCAGTGGAGATGTGCCCTTCCTGTTTCTCTCTCTGCCTTATGGAATTGGATTCGATTGATCCCCCTGCTTGTGGGTGGAGATTGACTTCCACAAATACCAGTATAGAAAGCCCAGATTTAAAGTGTGGATTTTTTTTCCTCATTCAGTTGAGCAGCATGATAAAAGGGGAAGGACAGTTCAACGATGCACCAGGGAAAACAGATGGTGCCGTTGCAGTGCCAAAGCTCCGGCTTTGTAAGCAGCTTCTTTCAAGCAAATACAGAATTGCACTCGGAAAGACCTGACGCCACAAGATCAGAAGAGTGGTGCTGATTTGGTCCATCCTGTCCAGAACAGCGTTCTCACAGTAGCCACCCGACTGCCCAGGGAAACCTAGAAGCCCAGCATGCCAGTTGGGGAATTATGCCAGTTGTAGGACATTCTTTCAGTGTGATCGTGCCTTGTTGTTGTTGTTGTTGCTAGTCGCGAAGTCATGTCTGACCCATTGCGACCCCATGGACCACATTCCTCCAGGCCTCCTTGTCCTCCACCATCCCCTGGAGTCCACCTAAGCTCACACCAACTGCGTCAGTGGCCCCATCCAGCCACCTCATCCTCTGCCGTCCCCTTCTCCTTTTGCCATCTATTGTTCCCAGCATTAGGCTCTTCTCCAGGGAGTCCTTCCTTCTCATTAGGTGGCCAAAGTATTTGAGCTTCACCTTCAGCATCTGACCTTCTAAAGAGCAGTCAGGGTTGATCTCCTCTAGGACTGACCGGTTTGATCGCCTTGTGGTCCAAGGGACTCGCAGGATTCTCCTCCAGCGCCACAATTCAAAGGCCTCAATCCTTTGGCGCTCAGCCTTCCCTTATGGTCCAGATTTCACAGCCATACATTGCAACGGGGAAAACCATATACACACTTTTGTTGGCAGGGTGATGTCTCTGCTTTTTCGTATGGGATTGTCAACACGAGCATTAACAACCTCACAGAGGTTTGCATAACACCTGTGCCTTTCCAGCAACAGGCAAAGCCCTTTTTATCCTCCCAAGGATGTTAGCATTTTTTTGATACCTGATTTTATTCTGCCACTGGTTTTAATTGGGTTTTGTGTGCTGAGATGCTTACACATTTTATTTGGGCTTTCTGTTGTGTTAGTTGCAGTTCGTATTTTCTGCCTTGAAGGACTGGACACCACCCAAAGAACTTCAGTTTTTGAGAAGTTTACCCATGTGGCAAAAAAGGAGGCATGCAGGTCCTGATTCAGATTAGGACCACCATGCACAGATAGGAATGACTGACATACTTTCTGCCAGTTAAGGTCCCCCCCCTCCCATTCCTTTTTTAAGCTACTGCTTCCATGCGGGGAGTTAGTGGAGGAGATGCCTAGAAGGAAAGATAAAATGTGCAGTGGTCCTTATTTAGATTGGGTGCCCATGAGTTTTAAAAAGCAGCATCTGCCATAGGCTATGCATTTATAGGTGACCTATAAATATAAATATTAATTAATTGATTGATTTTAATGTAACCTGCACTTTAGTCCAGCCACCCCATGTACTTGCCAATCTTTGGTGCGGGACACTGGACTGAGCATCCAGATCGTGCTGGGAAGCTTTCTTTGATTTGTAAATGATGCAAAGGAAAGATAAACTCAAAGGAATAAAGTGGAAGTTGAAGTAACTTCTGTGCTTTGTTTCTTTCAGCTGCAACCTTCCTCCTCTCACCAGCGAATACAGCAGAGACGTTGGGTCCAAAACTCAACTGGTGACTGCAAATCCTAGCATTATCAAGAAAAGGTAGGAGGCAGACCCGTTTCTTCTGAAAGGGGCTGAGCTGGTTAGCAAAGGTAAATTTGCGGGTCTTTATGGACATGTTGAGAGGTGAAAAGTTATATCTGTACCAGGCGGTCCTGGAAGTGCAGAACAGACTGAATTCAACAGGAGTTTCTAATTTGATAGTTTGCGGAAGCTGCTGTGTCTGCAAACCTGAAAGGGTTGGTAGAAAACTGTTGCAGAAAAGAGCTGACATTTACGTCAGGGGAGCCTTCCCCTCTCTGGTGCTTCTGCATGTTTTGGATGGTGATTTCTAAGATCCCCACCATTGGCCATACTAGTTGGGGCTAATGGGAGTTGAAATCAAAGTTGCCTGGAATGCATTGTATTGAAGATGACGGACACAGGGGTATAGGAGCCACGGTGGTACAGAAGCTGCAATCCTGCTAGGGTGCAGAGCAAGTATCAAATGTTATATTAAGCCCAGAATCCAGTTTGTTCCTAACCTCAGGCTTTTTATTTTTGTTTTTTTAAAAGCAAGTTTCTAGTCCTTATGACTATGAAGATAGACTTGCTAGTGTGTGATATTTCAGAAGGCATAAAGTGGCTAAAGAAGGTAATCATAAAGTGATCCTGCAACTTGAGGCTCTGTGGAGGGAGTTCTTTTGCTCTTCCCAATAAGTAGCAGAGCCAAAAGCAAAACAAAGCCAAAAACATAAAATAATCCACACACATTTTTGTATTTATTGGCAACAAGAATGCTGTTGTACCAAAAGAATGTTGAAGTTGCATTAGTTCAGCAATGAGATTTAAAATGCTCGTCCTCAGTTAAAAATGTAATGCATACGCATTCGTGATAAATATAAGAATTGAGAGAAGCTGTCAGTGGCTTTTTGCTTTGAATTAGAAATCAAAACCAGGCTCAATTTTATGATGAAAATGCAATATGGGGAGTATAACTTTTAGTATGACTTTAGAAGAGGGTTAGATACATTGCCTGCTTCCATAATTTATTGCCTGTTGATACTGGATTTAAAATTCAATTTATAATTTATAACTGAACTAAAATTGTATTTTATATTATCTAAAATCGGTTTGATCTCAGTTATACAGCAGGGGCAGGCAAGGCAAAGTATCCAGATGTTGTTGGACTTCAGGGTCCATCATCCCCCACCATTGGCCATGCTGGCTAGAGCAGATGGGAACTGCAGTCCAACAACAGTTTGAGGGCCACACATTCCCCACGCCTCAACAGGTGCTGAATCTGTTGGCTTGACAAAAAATTATGTCCTCCTGCAAGATCAGGCTTGTTTTAAGGAACTGATATCTGAAGATTATTTAAAGGGTCTTTCAATAAGTTTTACAAATAAGTGGCTGATCAGAAAACTCAAATCATCAAAAATGAGAACTTGGTTTTAGAAGAGAGGTTCTGAGAAATCTGGATTTGGATTTGGGCAAATATCCTTACCTTGCACAAGTACTTTAAACAAAGTGTTAACAAACTGCTGTTTAGCTGGCACTTGACATTCAAGTTAAATCAGATGTACAGAAATGCAAATAAGCAGTGCTGGAGTTGTGGGCAAGCCACAATTTATATTGTATATTTATAGGTCATTCTCAAATATTTTCCCTCTGAATATCCCACTTAGAAGAAGTAAAAATATGCAATCTCATTGGATTCCATAAATTTGTTACATAAAAGATTAATCCCACAGGAAGATACGGAGGCAATAATTCACCTCTGAACGGCAGCCCAGATGCTCATAAATCCAAGAGAGAGAAAAACCATCCTCAATCTTTACATCAGTGTTTTGCCAGAAACTGGGGCATGATTTATCAGTCTAAACTCACATGTATAACTGAGTCTTCTTGATTGCTAGATCTTGTGTAAATTAATTGGTAATATAAGCACCAGCCATTAAAAGATAACAGATTAATTTAGTAATTTCTCTTGGTTTTATGTGCAACAGTTGGATTACTTTGTAATAATTCTGCAGTATCTGAGTGCTAATTTAAATTATGTTGCTCTAGCATTGGGAACATCTGGTTCAGTGCCAGGAACATCAGCTGGCACAATAGGATTCCAGGGAAATACCTTGTACTCACTAACCCTTTTCCCATCCGGCTAGAGGCCCTTTACACTACTGCTGTGAAATTTATGTTAGCGCTAGTGCTGACATCATCACCGCCCATTCAGTGTGGTCACTTCCTTCTTCTGATTATTACAGTGATACCTTGGCTCACGAACTTAATCCGTTCCACGACTTGGTTGTGACCCAAACTGGTTGTGACCCAAGTCAAATTTCCCCACAAGGTTCAATGGAAATAAGGTTAATCCGTTCTGTAACTATTTTTTTTAATCAGAAAAATTTGAAACGAGTGACAAAGAACAACCAAGTGACAAAGTGCTGTACAGGGCAGTGGAGAACACTAACCTGGGTGGCGGGGGGGGGATTATTGTTTCGAGGGAGAGCCCCCCTCCATAAGGACATTGGGGAGATCTCCTTCAGGGGATTCCTCTCTTCTTTGTCTCTTAGCTGCAGGGTCAATTCTGGTGAAAAATCTGCCTATAGTCACTTGTTTTTTCCTGCGCTGCATGACCCTCCGGAAATGAGAGACCACGGTATCGTTCGTCAGATTCAACACTCTGTTCGTTACAGTTACTTTGGGGTGGTGCTTCTCACAGAAATCCTGGCACGGGTGCGCTCCTGCAGGAATGACGGGCGCAATCTCGGACATCTCCCCCCCATCCACAACTAGCATGATCGTGGCCACCCCCCCACCCGCCAACCAGCACGATCGCGGCCATCTCCGCCCTCCCCCCCCCAAGTGGGGAGATGGCCACGATTGCAGTTGCGTCGTGCAGGGAAGACGTGCGTGAGACGCTCCTGCAGGCCAGACAGGGGCAGCACAGCCCCGATCGAATGCCTCTGTGATCGTGGCCATCTCCCCACTCGGGGTGGGCAGGGGGAGACGGCCACGATCTTGGTCGCCACCCAATGCAGAGTTCGCGACCCAAGTCAAAATTTCCATGGAATTTTTGTTCCTGATCCAATTTGGTCGTGAACTGAGGTGTTTGTGAGCCGAGGTGCCACTGTACTTCTTCGTTAACCATCTCTGGGATCTAATGAAGAAATGTCACGTTAATTTTCAATTCTGGCTTATTTCCCTGAGGATCGCCTGTCAGTTGTTGTGAACTTCACTGGGATGTCAGCAAAAGGGTAAAAACTGAAAAGCCGACTAAGGAGCAGGGATCACGGAAGTGTGTGCAATTTCACCACAGAGCAGGGAGGCCGATGCTTTGCTTGCAGAAGCCCAGTGTCCTGAGTGATCTAGACCACAGGTGCCTGGGGCCATCATGGTTGGCATTCTGGAAAAGGAGACACCGTTGGAGGCTCAGAGAAGGGAGATTTGGAAACTCAGAGAAGACGGGGGTGGGTGGGTGGGGGGGAGCTGTTACCTTGCTGGGTCCCTGACTCCACAACCTCAGGAGAGAGGAGTGCTGCAGAAGTTTCGCCTGCTGGCCCTTCACCAGCAGGAGCCACCCCGAGGCTTAGGCGGAAGTTCCCAGGGTTCAGCACTCCTTACAGAAGCAGAGGCTTCTCTTTCAGCTTACTGGAGGGTTTTCATGGCCTGTAGCTGTGAAGTGCTAATAAACGATCTACATTGTCTGGTGTTTCAGAGCCCAAGAGCAAGAAGGGAGAGGCCAGACTCAGACAGCTAGTATTTGACATCTCCTGGTAGGGCTGGAGAAACTCCCGTGTGAAACTTGTCAGCGCCTGCCCTGCTGGTTAGCCCTGAGCCATTGTCTGGATCAATGTCATGCTGGTTCCCGGCCAAGCAGTCCTGCAGCCTCTGGACAGCAGCGGCAGGGCAGACGCTTTTCAGATTCTCAAATTCCAGGTTAGAAAAGTGCCCTGAACGCCGAATGGGGAACCTACGCTTGGATTCCCCCCCCACCCCGCGCTCCCCGGTGGCTGGCATTATGGGAATGGTGCTCACTGTGCTTCTGAGATTGTCAGAGTGACCTTGGAGAAGGGGCTTGGTGGTGTTTTACGGGGAGGGGAAGGGAAGAAAGTGCCACCTCGGCAGTGCCCCCGCTAGCCTCAGGTCCAGCCCTGTTGGGATCTGTCCCTCTGAGCCATTGCAGGCTTCTTCTCACACTCAGCCTGGTCTTCCAAAGTGAGCCGAGCAGAGAGGAAGTGAATCCTTTTGGAGCCGGTTGCACAGCCAGCAGCCTCTTCACAGCCACCCCAGAAGCAGTTGCAGCTGGCACAAAGAGGGGCACTGCGTGGGCGGTGGTTTGGGGTGGGGCTGACTTCCTGTCTCGCCCCTGGCCACCAGGGGCCTTGTGACCAGCCTTCTCGGTGCTGGGGGCAGCCGCTGTTTGAGCAGTTCTTCCTTGTGTGTGAGAGCTGTTGGTTGCACCTTGTGTGGAGCTTGGTTCCTTGTGCATGTCCCGGAAATTCTGGGAGTGCTTCCAGAAACTTGGACACTGGCCTTCCACAAGCACACCAGAGTCCTGGAGCTGAGCTGGACAGATCCCTCACATCTTCCCACCTTCCTTCCCCTTCTGATTTGCTGCAATTAGATGGTCGGAATTATCTCTCTAGCTGCTTAGTTAGATAGTTCGCTATCTCTAAATAGGAGAATTATTTTGCAGAGGGGACCTTCAGCTCCACACCCTTCTTACTCTGCAGAGGATGCTTGTAATCTTCAAGTTCAGAGGGCTACAGGCATCTGCCTGGATCTCCTTCTAGCACACTGTCAGAACCTGGAGTCATCCAGTGGCACTGGCTGGCAAGACATCCAAGATGGTTGGAAAGACTTCTTCATGCAGCTTCTAGTTGAACTATGGAATCACCTGTGCCATGATGTGATGATGAGAGATGGATGGACTTCTTCATCAAGGGAGCTGCAGCCTTGAATTCGGAACTCCTAAGCAGGGGTATCATGGATGGGACATCCTGGAGTGCTTTCATTCATAGGGTTGCCCTAAGTTGGAGATGATGTGATGGCTACCATCTCACATGTCAAAGGGGAGCATTTCTCCAAACTGTGTGGAATCAGTTGCTGAATTCTTTGCCAGAAGGTATGATGAATGTCTAATCTTAGATGGTTTAATGGGGGTGAGGGGAGGCAACGCAGGAGAAGTTCATCAGTGGGAACTAGCTGTAGGAATTGCATGCTCCTTCTTGAAGGAAAATGCTGCCGAACACCAGCTGTGGTGAGTAACTTCAAGAGGAAGTTGAAGTTGTCCTATCCTGCTGGTCAGCTTCCCAGGGCACTAGATGAAGCATGGTTTTGATCCAGCAGATCCAGCACTGTGTTCTGACAACCATCCGATTCCTCGTCCATCCAATACCATCTCGCAACACAGAGTTCACCAGTGCATAGAATGGGAAGGTTGCAGTTCATCCTTTTGAGTGCAGATTGTTTGCTTTGAGGAAAAGCGTGCTGTCATTCCTCTGTCCTGATGCCCTTTCCCATTTGGCCCACAAATTTCCCATTTCTTTAGCAATCAAGAGCTGAGATAACAACTCTTTCTAACTCCTCCACTCCATCACAGCTCCCTTCCTCTCTGTGCACTTTCATTTCAAACCTTCCAATTGCTAACTAAGAGATGAAAGCTGGAAAACTATGGGGAGGTTGGAGCTTATGTGCTTTGCTTCTTAGATTTTTTAAAAATTGACTTGTCTTGTATCCTTTGATCCCTGGTACATTTTTCCATCCGGTAATGATTTACTGGTTGAGGAGCAACTGCAGGCAAGTGTATTGAGAGCAGATGGACCCGCACAGATGTTTCAAATCAGATTGTGAATCTTTACGAAATTGAAAGGGGGGTTTTATGCATGAAGAGAACATAAAAGGCTTGGCCATCCTTTTGAGTTGTCTGTACTTGGAGGAAAGGAGAAGGTGAGGCAGGGAATACCAACAAAGGAGAGGGAAGGAGTGGAGTTGGTGGTCCATGGTCCTTGTCAGGACACCCCTTCCTCCCTTCCGACTCCCAGTTGTGACCTTGGGTGGGGTGGGGGCACCCAGGGTGGTTCTTTGCACTGGCAGTAAGGGGGCGCGGTGAGGGCTTAGCCTTTGGAATCGGAGGACATCAGTGCTCAGACTCTGAAAAATGCCATGGACTCCTAGACAATGCTGGGTTGCCATTGGAGTGTGCCCTGAGTTACTGAGGTGGCGATCGTACCTGTAACGTCTCCATAAATATCTTGGTTGTCTGAGGCACAGTCCAAATGCCCACTTTTACTTGTTTAAATGCCTGTGCTGTATTTTACATTTTTAACTGCTTTAATTACTTTTTTGTTGCTTAATGAGTTGTAATCCACGCGGAGAACATGAGATATCAGGCAGATTAGAAATGTAATAAATAAATACAGAAAGTCCCTTGAGTGAAGGGACTGAAGTGCAGGGCACACAAATAATAGAGCTTAATTGATTTATCTCCATCTTATTTAATTAGCCGAGAGCAATTTTAGACTGAATGTGATTTTAATGGCTCAGAGTGCCGGTGGACATACTCCTGGCAGTCCTTTTAAGAGGCAGCACTGTTGGGAGAGCTCAAACGTTTCCTTTTGCTGAGGATGAAGCGCTGGGCCCCTCTTACCTCCCCAGACTCCTCCACCTTTTCACATCCGCAATGGGTGCAACAAAGGAGCATTTGCTTGTATGCTGCACCAGGAGAGGGAGGATTGTTTGCTATGGTCAACACTAAGCAAGCTACTGGCTCCCTTGGTGTTTGTTTCCTTCCGTCCTTCCTTCCGTCCTTCCTTCTGTCCTTCTTCTCTCAGAATTGTACCGTCAACATTTTGCAAGAGTTACATTCAAGGACTAATTTCTTCTTGTTAGACTATTTTATTTATTTATTTAAAACTGTTATAGACCATTACTAACGTCTCAGGATGGTTTACAACAAGCACAGATAAAAATGGCCCAGCAATGCACAATAAAATCACGATTAAAACCAATTAAACATTAAAATAAAAAGAGAATAAAAAGAATAAAACCATTGCTCTCTTGCTTTGTAGTTCGTATCAGCACATTAAGGCAACAATTCTAGGCTCATGTTTCCTTGAGTAAGTCCCATTGAATTCAATGGGAGGTTTTTATGGGTAGACATGTCAAGGGCAGGCTACCAGGCATTTCATAGAAGGAAAAGAGCTTATCACACTGGGGTGACCAGATCCCTTGCCACTCACTGGGACTTCCTAAGCTCACATTCCCAGAGACTCCCAGAGTTTTCTCTGGCTTTAGGAATGGCCCCTTCACAGAGATTGCCGCCTGAGAGGCTGCCCTACCATTTCAGAAAGCATAACTTTCTGTTACAATACATTATATGCCACCATCAGGATAAGCAACATGGCTTTCCAGATGTCTTGGCCTACAACTTCCATGATCCCTCACCATTGGCTATGCAGGCTCAGACTGATAGAAGCTGTAGGACAAAACATTTGGAGGACCACTGGTTGTCCAACCCTGTGCTGCATAATATAATTGCAGATCAGCTCCACAAAGTTTTAGGATCCATGGTCCAGGGCATTAAGAAAAGAACCTTATCTTTTTCAGACAACAGATTGGTTTTCCCCCGAAGCAAGTTTAAGTCTGCTCCAGTGACATCCCAAAGCATGCCCTATAGTTTGCAGTGTGAAAAAGGAGAAAGGTTTGGTAGTACAGTAAAGGATCCAGGTTTATCTTCTGGCCTCTCTAGTTGGAAGGATCAGAAGATGTGAAACAGCAACAATCCATAGCAAGTCAGAGTAAAGAAAGCTGTGTTAGATGGAGAAACAGAAAACCGAATCATATGCCTAGCCCCAGCTTTCTGTACAGCTCAGGTTAAAATAATACAGTCTTCTTATCCCTCCGATGTGTACATCCACTCAGGGTGCTAAGCATTTAAATACCTGTGATATAATCAGACTCGTATAGGTATCCCCTTGAGACCGATACATAGAACTCAGAGATAGGAAAAATTAGTTTGATTCTGATATGTCAAGTGCTGTCCCATATTTATTCTCACAATCACTTTAAGATTTCTGGAAATGAATTGTTTGGAGACAGAGAGAGAGAGAGAAAGAGAGACAGATCAGGAGTATGTTTCCTGTTATGACTCCATGATTCTAGAAATAAAATGTTATTACTGTCAGGCAAACCAAATCAGGATATGCCTATAAAATATATTGTTCTTCTGAGTTGCAGCTTCTGAATTCATTGTGAACAAAAGAAGTTTTGTGCATCTTCCTAGACCAAGGCAATATGGACACAGTCTTAAACAACCACATAGAGTGCTCATTATAGGGAGACCGTGCAGCTAACAAAGGAGAAAACCTTATTGATCAGTCTGTGGATAAATCTGACAATCCATCATATTTTGCCAGTGCTTAAAGAACTTCACTGGCATTTAGTTTTAAAAACAATTTAACAGGCTAGCTAGGACCTTTTGGCTTGCTATCCTATACCTGTCATCCAGCAGGAAGTTCCATCCTAGGTAAAGTACAAAAATTAAATAACAATAAAGTAACGGTAAATACAGCAGGGGTGTGTAACATGTTGGTTCACAGCCCCATGTACCTCCTCCCTTTCCCCTCTATTACCGTCCCCTCAATAAATCAAAAAAGCAATTCTGTATAACTGCAGAGTAGCACAAGGGTCAAATTTGGCCTGCAAAGAAGCTAACACCTTGGAAGACCAAAAGAAGATCCAGGGTGACTTAGACAAACTGGAACACTGGGCCGAAAGCAACAGAATGAAATTCAACAGGGACCAATGCCAAGTTTCCCATCTAGGGGGGGAAAACCCATATGCATCAATACAAGAAGGAGAATACTTGGTTCAACAGTTCTACAAAAGAAAAGGACCTTGGAGTTGTTTGTTGTAGATAGCAAACTAAATATGAGCCAGCGATGCAAAGCAGTTGCAAAAAGGGGGAAATTTTTTTTGAGATGCATAAATAGAACTAGAACTTCCAGAACAAGAGAGACACTAGTTCCCCTTGGCTCTCACTAGTCAGACCTCACCTGGAATACTGTGTTGTGTTCTAGATACCCAAGTTTAGAAAAGATGCTGAAAATGAGAAAGGGTTCAGAGGAGGGCAGGGAAGATGAGTCGGGGCCTGGAAGCTAAGCCGGATGAGAGGCTAAGAGAGCTGGGCATGTTTAGTCTTGAGAAGACTGTGAGGGGACATGATAACACTCTGCATGTACATCAAAGCTTGTCACAAAGAGGAAGGGCAAACCTCTTCACTTACCCCCGAGGGCAGGACATCAAAAGACAGACTTAAACTGCAGCATGCCAGGATCAGGCTAGACACCAGGAAAAACTTCCTCACTTGTCAGAGCAATATGACCGCAGAACCAGCTGCCCGGAGAGGTGCTGGGCTCTCCCACACTGGAGGCATTCGGAAAGAAACTGGGCAGCCCTCTGAGTGGGATCAAGCCAAAAAGAGTAAAGCAGGTTCTCCCTTGTCACCAATAGGTACCCATCAAGTCGTTCCCCTCAAAATTTATTTGCAATTAGCTCAAAGGAGCTGGTCCTCTCTTGGCTCTGGAAATCACCACTGAAAATCCAACCCATTTGGAGCTCATTTGCTCTGACAGTGAGGAAGCTTTTCCTGATGTCCAGCCTGAATCTGGGTTGTCGCCACTTGTCTAGATTATTCCGTGTCCTGCACTCTGATGTCAGCAAGAAGAGCTCCTGACCTTCCTCTCTGTGACAGCCTTTGAGGTCCTTATAGAGGGTTTTCATGTCCCCACTCAGTCTTCTCTTCTCAAGGCTGAACATGCCCAGTTCTCCCAGTCTCTTCTCACAGGGCAGTGTCTCCAAACCCTGGATCATTTTTGTTGCCCTCCGCTGGACCCTTTCTAATTTGCCTCCATCTTTCTTATATCTTGGTGCCCAGAACTGGACTCAGTTTTCCAGGTGTTCCCATGTTTCTGCCGGTGTTGACAAGCCTTCCCAGTGAATCTTCCACACAATGCAAGGACACAGCAAAATAAGATGCATGTTGTACACAACATGTTGCCAAGATGAAGAGGTTTCTTGGATCAGCTGTGCCAAGCTTTCTTTGCATTAAGTGGCTCATCCATGGCTTCTCCTCAAGCTGGGGAGCATGATCAAATGTGGTGCTGCTGGATTCAGCCCTGGGGCCAGGGCCCTCCAATATTTGGAACAATGGATGAGGAAGTGTAGGGCGTTGCAGATGACACCAAATTGGGTAGGAGAGCTGGTGCCCTGGAAAACAGAAATAAGATCCAAGGTGATCCTGATAGGCCGACGTGCTGGGCTGAAAACAACAGAATGGGGTTCAACAGGGACAAGTGCCAAGTTCTGCACCCAGGAAAAAGGGTCACCCCAGAGTTCAGGACTCAAGAAAGGGCCTTCCTAGGTCTTCACAAAAGACTGAACACAGACATCCCCAAATCCTCTTTCTTGAAAGTTATCCGGGGACATATACACATTTCAAACTTTTGGCTTCAGCATCTCCATTGTAGCACAGTGATAGATTGTTATTTTCTGTGCACAATAATTACTGTTTCTGCTGGTGCTGACAAGCGTTCCCGATGAATAAAATTATGTGTCTCAGTAGGAGCTGTATTTCACATCTACAGCAGTGATGAAATATGTACAGTTTGCTCCATTTGTACACACGCCAGTTCTCTTTTATAAATTCACTGTATTGTAATTTACTACACAGAGGGTTACTTTAAGGGCAGTGAGGTAGGTTTGCTGAATCAATTCACTATTATCCTTGTATTGCATTCACACTCTACTTCTCTTCCTCCTGCAAGGAACCCAGGCAGCTTACCACGTGCTCTTTCAATCCATTTTATCCTGGCAACAACAACCCTGCGAGGTAGGTTAGGCTGAGAGTGAGAGACTGGCCCAAAGTCACCCAATGAGCTTCATGGCTGAGTGGGGAGTAGAACTCAGATCATCCAAGTACCAGTCCAGCATTTGAACCACGACGCCACACTTAGTCCTTCTCCTTCAGGAAAGCTTCTTATTTGAACTCTGATTATTAGGGGGAGAGGGTGGCCTTTATTTATTTAGTTACAATATTTGTAGACTGCTCCATATATAAACTGATTCCGGTGCAGTGAACAATAAAGATAAAACCAAAGATAATAGTAAAACAATAGAAACATCCTGAATAAAAATACTGCTGGTTACTTCCGGACATCTTCCTGAAATTAAAGTGTTTTCAGGAGCATCCAGAACAATGTACGGTTCGTGTTTGTCTGAGTTCCAGAGGTGGGGAGTTCCAAAGAAGTGGAGCCATCACCCCGAAGAAACTTCTGGGTGGATCGCAATTGGCTTGTAAGTCCATGCAGAGCCATTGGCACCATGGTACTCAGTGACCAGGCAGGTTGGTAAGGGAGAAAGTGTTCTATCAATTATGGGCCTAATACAGTCTAGCAAAGAAGTGAGTGTCCTCCAGTGATTTATTTCTCCGTCTTTTGCTGGCTGATACTCTACCCACTGTGCTGCGTTTCATATTGCCATTAAATGGCACACATGCACTTAAATTTGCTTAATTTTCACCTCATTTCTTGGTCTACTTGATCATTCCACTTTGGGTCTGTTCTCTGTGACCCCAACACTGTATTCTTTCAGTGGTCCTATATCTCATTCATGCAGTGCCTTTAATTTTACTGAAACATTTCCTTGACTTCTTCCTAGCCAACTTTATCCCATCCAACCCTAAAGCAAAAATTGTCACATCTTGTCATAAATGTCTGTCTTTCTCGGGCGTTCTGCAAAGGCTGCTAGTAAATTCTCTACTTCATGCTAATAATTCAAAATGGAATTACAAATGGAAAACGCATTTCCGTGCTGAATCACCAAGAAATTATTATTATGCCATTAGCTGGAGAAGACTCCTGTGAGTCCCTTGGACCACAAGGCGATCAAACTGGTCAGTCTTAGAGGAGATCAACCCTGACTGCTCTTTAGAAGACCAGGTCCTGAAGATGAAACTCAAATACTTTGGCCTCCTAATGAGAAGGAAGGACTCACTGGAGAAGAGCCTAATGCTGGGAACAATGGATGGCAAAAGGAGAAGGGGACAGCAGAGGATGAGGTGGCTGGATGGAGTCACTGAAGCAGTTGGTGTGAGCTTGAGTGGACTCCAGGGGATGGTGGAGGACAGGAAGGCCTGGAGGAATGTTGTCCATGGGGTCGCGATGGGTCGGACATGACTTTGTGACTAACAACAACAACAAGCTGCTTGGGACCTATCCAATGGCAGCTCTTGCCTCTACTTGAAGTGGATTCAGTTCTGGTATACAGTGCTACCTGGGCTCATGAATGCCTCGGCTCACGACCAAATTGGGTTGCAAACAAGAATTTCATGGAAACGTTGACATGGGTTGTGAACTCCGCGTTGGGTGGCGACCAAGATCGCAGCCATCTCCCCACTTGGGGGGTGGGTGGTGGGATGGCCGTGATCGTGTTGGTTGCGCGGGGGGGGGGGAATGGCTGCGATTGCGCCCATCTTTCCTGCAGGAGCACACCCATGCCAGGGTTTCTTTGAGAAGCATCACCCCAACATAACTGTAATGAACAGAGTGATGAATCTGATGAATGATATCGTGGTCTCTCATTTAATAAAGAGCCTCTCTTGGCAATAAAGAGCCTCTCTTGGCAAGGAGATCCATTGACTTGGTTCTGCTGCTCAAAAGTAAATTTTAGTTCACTTGGAATACTCAGCTTAAGAATGAGTCCCTCGGTTTCTGATGCTCAGGCTGCATGTACAGTTATGTACCCAAAAGGGCATCAGCCATGTGCAAGAGAGAGAGAAGAAGACATTGGAAAGAACTCCAAGCTTTTCCATTTTACAAAATACCTTCAGGAGGAAAGCGCCCTAAAGGGGGTGGGGGAACCCCAACATACTCCAATGACAGAATAGGCTCAGTAGCCATACACTGTCCATCAGGGGAAAACAGAAAACTCAGCCAGGCAGTGTCTGGAATCATACATAGGGATATTTTATTGAACTTTCTGCCTGGAAACTCCCATTTCTCAAAAGCTGAAACCATGCAGTTTTGAAAGTCATACTTGACAGGGTAAGTATAGTCTTTCAGATACTGAAGTCATCAGCTGCTTTTAGCCCCTGAATAACTTTGTTTCATGTCTGTGTTTGCTTTGGTCTGCGTCTACAGTGAATCAAGATTATAGTAGCTTTTTATGCTGCTGTTTTGATCAGGGAATATTCTGCAACGTTGTCTACAAATGATATCAAGTGCCTGGATGTGAGGGTCTAAAGGTAGCGCGTCCCATTCTTATTTTTAGTTTTTCAGAGTCGTGGGCAGGAGAGAACTGAGGTTGCCTGAGTGCCTGGGTGGTGAGGGGAAAGGATTGTGCCTTCCTGTCCCCAAACTTAACGCTGCATCTTTGGGCAAAGCTCAAGTCCATGGCAGGCGCTTGATACCTTCTGAAGCCAAGCAGGGGTTCAGCCCGAGTGCCTCCATCCAGCTCCAAAATCTAGCCAGGGGGTTCTCCTTGCTCCAGTAGTGGCCCAGGCAGGACATGCCATCAACACCTGGCAGGGCTGGCTGCTCAACCCCTCTCTTCCTGTTTTTGCCTGCCACGTGGCTTGTTCTGGCCATATTTTCAGTTTCCCACAAAGCACACAACCTAGATTCAGGGAGTAGACTCAACACCTCTGCAGACACATCTTCAGAAGACCCAGGAACAGAGTCCCACTGAGAGAGGGATGGGGAAGATGCTGCCAAAGCATCAAGGGCTCGGGAGCAGGAAATGGGGAGAATGTGATAGAGAGGAAGCTAGTCAGATGACCCTTAATCCATCAGAGGTCCCCTGAATCCATGGGAAAGCAGGTTCCTGGTGAGATGGAGGAGGAGGAAAGAATCACAGATCCAAGAACGAGGCATCCAGTGATCCAGGAGACTGGCAATCAAAGAGGCCCCCCAGTGGAAAGGGTGTGCAATACACTGTCCTTGGTTGATCCGGGAGAGCCCTCTAGTGGAAAGACCCACCTTGAGGATGGGATGTAGTGACTCTTGTACCTGGACGAACATAGCCCTCCCAAATATCCGCTTTCATTCCTGCTGCTGTAACAGGAATTGGATTCTGTACTCAGTAAAGTCAGCTTGAATCTTCCGGTTCTAAAGTTTGCTCCATAGCCGAAAGCAATACTGGCTTGTCTTGGCTGAACTGGTGGAACTTCCTTGTCTATAGAAAGGGAAGAGATCCCGTCTTTCCTCTTTGTGGCAGCCTTTCAAGAACTTGTCAGGTGAATGATCCTGACCGGCCAGCCTGCCTGTGAATGCATTTCTAGAACATCTATTGGATGTATTTATTTTCTTTGCTACACTTGTAGGCAGCCCCATCGCCCGAAGGCTCTGTGGGTGGCACACATGCATAGGGTGGCCTCTTCCAAAGAAGTACAGAATGGGCATGGAATGGGCTTCCTCGGGAGGAGGTTGAGGCCCCATTGGTGAGGGTGTTCCAAGGATAGGCTGGACATGCGCATGGTAGGCATGTAATGAATGGAGCTGGCTGGAGCTGGGAGTCAGACTAGATGGCCCGGGGGACCCCTTCTGACTCACTCTGTTTCTATGTTTCTAAGATGAGAAGCATCCAATTAAGTCTGGTTTCTAATGAAAATATTTTAGATGTTAAGCTGATGGTAGTTTTTGCATATTGGATTTTTTAGCTGTTTTCATTTGCCTACTGGGATTTCAGACTGTGTTTTATTGTGCTAGTATTTTTATTGCCCCTTTTGCATTTGATTAATTGTTAATTAGTTGTGGGACCCACTGCATACCCAAGTGAGATTCAGGGCTTCCCAAAGGAAGTCCCAAAATGAGGGGAAGCACTTGTTCCTGGGAGGGGTAGGTTGGTGGAGATCCCTTATGTGAGCTCTGCTACGAGGCTGGCTTCTTCCTGAAATGAGTGTTTCCACTCGTTTTGGATTATCCCCAGAAGTACAGAGTCGCCACTGGGCACGTGGCAGGGGCTGCTTGTACAACGGAAGCACAAGCATGCAGGAACCTAAGAAGTGCCTTGCTGGATCCTGCCCAGGGTCCGTCCAGCCCAACATTGTGCTCACACAGTGGCCAACGAGCGGCCCCAGGAAGCCCAGAAGCAGGGCACGACCGCCGCAGCACCCTCTTGCCAAGGTTTCCCCGCATCTGGTCTAAGGAGGGTGGGGGGGACAGGCATATTCTTCCCCTCCCAGGAGGAGGTCCAGCAGAATGCACCCCAGCTGCCCTGCGGACTCCCGTTCTGGCAAAGAGGGGTGGCAAGCAGCCAAGGCTGGCAGTAGGAAGCCTGCAGGCAGCTGTCACTCTCACTCTGCTCCGTGCTCCCACCGTGTTCCCCAGGCGACCGGTGGGAAGACCAAAGCGGGGAAGGGACCCATGCGCGTCACAGGCTTCGGGGCAAGCGAGCCGAACTGCATGGCTTTTCATGCCATGCAGCTTTTGCTGTGTGCAGCGGGCCCTTGTTAGAGGTTGGAGGCCATGCAGCGCAGCGCAGGGCCGCAGGGATGGTGGCCGGATTGCAGGGAAAACCATATGAGGCGACCCGGAGGGAGATGGGTCTCTGCAGCCTGGAGAGGAGGAGACGTAGAGGGGATCTGTTGGCGGGATACAGGTACATGAGGGGGTGTCACGCGGAGGTGGGCAGAGACCTGTTTGCCCCTGCAGAGTTGGGCAGGACGCGTTCCAACGGAGCAAAGCTCAGGGAAGCAAGGTTCCATTTGGATGCCAGGAAGTACTTCCCGACAGTTAGGACCCCCAGGGTATGGAATGGGCTTCCAGGGGAGGTGGTTGAGGCCCCATTGGTGAGGGTGTTCAAGGATAGGCTGGACATGCAGATGGTGGGCATGTCATGAGTGGAGCCGGCTGGATCCGGGGGTCAGACTAGATCGCCCAGGAGGCCCCTTCTGACTTGCTTTGTTTCTATTGTTTATGTGTCTTTCTGTTAAGGCCACGATCTCTGCTTGTTCAGATACATTCCAGGCAGTGTATATTTGCCACTTATTCTTGCCAGACAATGTTTGCTAAGAAAGCATTCTCAGCAAGAGAATGACAATGCTGCTTGCATTTTCAGAAATGTGCATTTCAGGGTTTTGTAGATTATTGCTCTTTGTCATGAGAGCACTTTAAAAACATGAAATGCATTATCTGACTTGGGTAGGCTGTGAAGAGCTCAGTTCAAAGAGGAAGTACTTGAGACTTACGATCTGGTTTTGCTTATAAATATACCAAAGTGGCTGCGTTTCAGCTTCTTTACAGCTTTTAGTCATGTTTATAGAAGCAAAGCTAGGGGGACATAGCAAAGTGAGAAACCTGACAGTTTTACTTTTCGTTGTGGAGCAGCAGCTAGCAAGATGGGGTTCCAGCTACCTGGGCAGAGTAGCATTGAATGAAAGGAAGATGCATGGTTGTGCCACAGACGTTAGAAGAGACTGCCTTTTCCTTACTGTCCGGGTTTAAAGCTGTGGAATGGATGTTCATTTCCAGTAAAGCCCACAAAGGTGGCTTCATGGTGTGAGGGAGGGGAATGGAAGGGAGTCTCCTGGAAGAAGACTTATTTTATTCTATTGTATTTCATTTATGTAAGCCGTCCTGAGGTTTTCGTGACAGGACGACATATAAATATTTTAAGTAAGTAAGGGACTGCAGGTGGCGCAGTGGTTTAAACCACTGCACTGCTGGGCTGGTTGATCAAAAGGTCCCCGGTTCGAATCTGTACAACGGGGTGAGTTCCCGTTGCTCCGTCCCAGCTCCTGCCAGCCTTGCAGTTCGAAAGCATGCAAATGCAAGTAGATGAAAAGGTGCCACTTCGGTGGGCAGGTAACAGCGTTCCGTGCACTTCGGTGTTTAGCCATGCCGGCCACATGACCACGGAGACTGTCTGCAGACAAACGCTGGCTCCCTTGGCCAGGAAACGGAGATGGGCACCGCCCCCTGGAGTCAGGCATGACTGGACTTCACGTCAAGGGGAAACCTTTACCTTTACCTTTACCTTAAGTGAGAGAGAGAGAGAGAGAGAGAGAGAGAGAGAGAGAGAGAGAGAGAGAGAGAGAGAGAGAGGGCATGACTGGCTGCCTGGAAACTTACACACAGCACGGCTCTTTTGCAGCTTGCACATGTGGTTGTACTAAGAGACACGATCATCACCGTACTTTCCCATTGACTGCAAGCAGTGCTGAGAGAGGGGTAAGCTTTTCTAAAAGTCATTGCTGTCCTCCTGGCTGATAGGGGCTGCTTTACTTCAGATGGAGCTTGGGCAGGGTTGTTCTGGCCACACTAATTTAGCCTCAGGTGTTCTAGGCTGTCTCAGAGAGGGGTATGGGGGATCATGGGCCAGGAGACTTGGTTCCCATCTTTCTAAAGCCAGCCAGTTCTTCCACATTTAAAAATGGACTTGTAGGTTGGAACTGTGGGGGCAGTACTGCAAAAACTGTCAGAATGCCCCTCCTGGATGGAATCTACCTCCACCCTGAGATCAGTATCTGAGGCCTTCATCTGAATGTTGCCTCTGACAGAAGAGCTTCTCAGTGGTGGCCCCCTTATTCTGGAATGATCTCCCCACTGAGACTTGCCCAGAGCAAACTCTGCTTTTTCTCTCTGGGCAAAGCCTTCCTCTCCCTCTCCCTCAGTTGAGGCAGGCTCTGGGAATTCAGGGCTAATTGGGGGTGACTGGGGGGGCACACACTGTGGCACAGCGCCACCTAGCGGTTATGTTGCAGAAAAGCAGGCAAGGAAAAGCTCTTTCTGTGGTTTCATTCTCTGATGAAACCGAAGTAGACACAGTGGGTTAACAGTCTTGAATGGGAAAACCTCACCCTAAGTAGGCACAATTAAGTATCCACGTAGCCACTTTCTAAATACAATAAGATCATATGTTACTGCTCCAGAGTTGGAATATAGGCTGTCATTCATGCTTCCACAAACAAGCCAAGAGAGCTTTTAGGGAAGGTCAGCCCTGCCTGGCAAGATAAATCACACTTGAGCAGGGCCAGGCTGCTGGTAGGAAGGCTGCGCTATTGTTGAACGAAAGGAAAGAAAATAGAATCTTGGCCGTGCAAGATAAAAGGGGAAGGGCAACACCCAGGTCCCGGAGGCGCCATGTTGTCCTCACCCGTGCAAGCCCTGCGAGCTTCTGCGCATCCAGCCCAGCCGCCGGAGCAAGGCAGGCAGGCAGGCGGTGGCAGCAATACGCACGTCATGCATTCGCCGCTCAGCGCACTCCGCGCACTGGCCGTTCGCAGCCTTTTAGAGGAAGGCTGGGGAAGGGGCAGGGAAGGAGGTGGGGGCTCCAGGCTCGCCCCCTTCCAGCGCCTCCACGTGTCCTTTTTGCTCCTCTCCAACTTTCATTTGCAACTCGGGGGAGGCAGCCAGCGGGGATCGTTCTGCACCACCTGTGGGGCAGGTTGGAAGCCCCCCCCCCCCGCTGTTGGAATCCCATCACCAAGGTTGCAGGAGCTCATGCTGGGACTCCAAGGAATCTCTAGCCCCCCAGGCGATGTTGTGAGGCCGTAGAATTGTGCTCAAAGAAGCCCTTTTCTTGTTATGCTGAAGCTAAACCATTTCTTGGTGTAGCATCTGAATGCGCCTGTGATGTCAGAAATTGTAGTTTGGATTCCGGGAGATCCGATCCTGGCAAGTTTGTGCAGAGTACAAGCATCTTCATCGGTGAGCCAGTTCACAGCTTTTCCATTCTGAGAGTCCTTTTGCTTTGCTCTTTGCTCTTCGCTGTTTGACCAGCATCATAACCAGCATCTGTTCCCACAAACCTATGGACTGTTCCTGGTTTTCCTACTTCCTGCCCCAAACCCTTCCCTTCTATTGATTGCTGTGCATTAAAAATGAAGTGTGTTTCTAAAATGATTTTTGTTAATAATGCATGTAATATTTTAAATGGGATGTGATTAACCTTAATTATGGCACTGGTTTTAACAGCAAAAGAAAAAAAGATGGATGAACCTATGAATGTGTGGTTGTTAGAACAAAGACTTGTACTAATTACACACAACCAATTCTCATCTGTCAATATGTGCCTAGAAGATGTTCTAAACTTTGAAATATAAATGCAGATAAGTAATCCTCCCTCCCTCCCTTGTTCTGTTGTTATAGCAACTGGTAAATTCCCTAACTGAAATGGCATTGCGATGAATGAATCTGTGACTGCAGTTAACGATCCTTTGCATTACTTACTTGCAGGCCAGTTTCGGATAGGGGCGAAGCTTCCCCTTGATGTGGGAAGCTTTGTTATGATCCTTGCTGTCTGCATGAACTCTCTCAGAGCAGCTTCCAAAACACCACGAGGTCTCACTTCTTCATGCCTTTGTAAACCTTTCTGCTGTTTTTCAGTTCCAAGGAACTCCAATCTCTGAAGGCAGAGTAACTCCAGTTCACGTCATACTGGGTTGTCTGTTCCTAGAGGAATCTTGCATGATTAGGTTAGCTAAAGGAACCTTGCACCCATATATGCCCTCCCGCCCCTTGAGGTCAGCAGCAGATGCCCTCCTCTGGGAACCCTCTGTGAATGAGATTAGGAGGGTGAGTACCCAGAGGAGGGCTTTCTCTGCGGTGGCACCCAATCTATGGAATGCGCTCCCCAGAGAGGTCCGCCTGGCGCCGTCGTTATTTGTTTTTCGGCACCAGGCTAAGACCTTTTCATTTAAAACTTATTTTAACTGTTAATTATTTATTAACGAGGTTTTTTTTAAGCCGAGAATGCACTGGGGGAGGTGTTATTTATTGTATTATTTATTGTATAATTTTAGTATTTATGTGTTGTGAGCCGCCCCGAGGCTTTGTTGTGATGGGGCGGCATAGAAATGTTTTAAATAAATAAATAAAATAAATTTGCGAAGAGAGTACCTTATGTGAGATCAGTTCCTAAATGTTACAGCCTCAGACATTTTTACAGGAATGATCCATTTGATGTTGATATAGAAACAGATACTGAATTCCCAGGCATGTTGACTCCCCTCAGCATAGGTGAATCAGCATTTACAAATACGATGGGAGAACAGTTCAAAATGTTGCTGTTTTAAGATGACTGGATGGCCATTCAATTCGTATTGCATTCAAGCAGTGCAAGCCAGGCAAATCGATATTCTGTGCCACGTAATAGCAAAAGAAAGAGTACTGGGCCTACCTTTTCCCCTCTGTAGGTTGCTATTTGCAGGTGACAAATCTGAAAAGACTGTGAAGTTTAAAAAAATTAAAAAGCTAATGTGGAAATACCCAAATATGTTGTGAGAATATCCACCTATCTGAAATGTTTGCATCCTGCCATGGGGAATACATACCTTTTCTTTGCAGTATTCTGCTCAATGCATTAGTAATAGTCAAGTCCACCGTATCCATTTTTTCACTGCTTTTTGTCGTGTGTGGGGCCAAAAGCCCTAAACGGCTTGGGTCCTGGCTACCTGAAGGAGCGCTTATGTCTGTATATGCCCGACCGCCCTTTGAGATCTGCGGGAGAGTCCCTTCTCCGGGAACCCTCCATGAAAGAAATTAGGAGAGTAAGTACTCGGAGGAGGGCTTTCTCTGCGGTGGCGCCCAACCTATGGAATTCACTCCCCAAAGAGGTCCGCCTGGCACCGTCGTTGCTGGTTTTTCGGCGCCAGGTAAAGACCTTTTTATTTAAACATCATTTTAATTGTTAAAACGTATGATCTGGCCAGGGCAACTTCTTCTTCCTTCTCTTTTCTCCTCCTATATTATTTATTTACTTATTTTATACTGATAATTTTAATTTTATATTTGTAACTCAGTGTATTTTTTGTATTTTTGTATTTAATGGTAATTTATTATGTTCTATTGTATTTCAATGTATTTTATTGTGTTGTAAGCCGCCCCGAGGTTTCGGCAAGGGGCGGCATAGAAATGTTATAATAATAATAAATAATAAAAATTGTCTGGCTGGGGACATGTGCTAAGGAGTTCCAACGGTTTGCTTAAAGTGAGATAACTCTTTGTGTGTGGACCTGGATTTAAATCTGCCTTTCCTCTTTTGCTCTCAAAGTCTCCCCTTTTCAAAAAGTAACACGGGCTAGTTCCTACAGTACATAAATGACCAGCACCTTTCTGTCTCCTCCATCTCTGTCATTTTCCCTCTTCATACTATAATCAGGCCTGACTCAGTGTGACCAATTTAACCTCGACTCATAATGAAGCATGCTTTCAGTAATGACTCATCCGCTGACTGGTTGCAAGATTCTGTTTGGTGATCTAGTGCAAAAAGCTTCACATTTGTCCGGAAATCTCAGAATCGCGGAACTAGGAGAACGTGTGCTTGGAGCTCCATGGAAGATGCCATGCTCAAACCTCAGCGGTTTAATGGCAGAACACGCAGGCACCCGTCTCTGACAAAGACAACAGCCCTGCTGGGTAGCCAGTGTACCGAACTGGCTATGAGCATAGACAGAAAATTTTATAAGTTCTGGGTCAGGTACACAGTTTCAAGGTAGCAGTGAGATTCTGAATGGGTGAGAGGGCAAGGACAATGGGGAACAATACAGAAACATTGAGACATCATTATAGAAATCAGGAAAAACATTATGATCCATTGAAAACTTGAGAAGCAGAAAGCAAATAAAACAGGAAATCCAGCAGGTTTAAAATTTATTTGTACAGGTTTTTGTAGGCCAACTATAACTGCTGGAGCCTTCCTAAGTGGCTTACAATACATAAAACATATTAACAAAATAAAACACATTAAAACCAATTAAAACATCTATGAAAGCAATATAAAAAGGGCCACAGCAGTCAGGCTAATATTTATTTATATGGAATTGTATAAATTCATATATACAATTTAAACAGAATTCTATAAATTTATTTATATGGAATTGTATAAATTTATTTATTTATAAATTTATTACAGAATTTATACACAACCAAAATGTCCTGATTTTTTTTTTTTTTTTTTTTTTTTTGCAGCCAGAGTACAGAATTCCTTAAGACAAAGTGTGAGCTGGCCTGGTATTTTTCCATTGCAAAGGAACTGCAGCTGCCAATGGCTAGGAAGAAAAACCCTGCAGATGGGGAGGGGAATAAGGGCACTGTTGCCAGTTTTCATATTTTAGGACACACAAAAGTGTATCTTTATTTGAGGATTTATTTGGACTTTCCCAACACATTCAAACCACAGGAAGGCATGGCACGATTTTGAGGGGAATGGGAGATTTTAATCACATGGGACCCTAGCCATTATGCAGATAAAATACATGCACACTGGAACTTGCCTGGGAGTTCTTTGTAGCTACCGATGCTGCAGGAGGGGAAATCCCCTGGTGTGGGTTGTGTTGTGCTTATGAGCTCCAAGGCAATTTTGGTCATCCAGAACAGCCTCTTCTTGGTCTGGAAGATCTCAGGAGGGTTCTAAGTCAGGCCGATATTGCATGGAGAGCCACATCTCTGATATACCGGAAAACCTGGTTTTTGTGACTGCCACAGGTCCAGCTACCTAACACCTCCCTTGGCATTCCCAGTATAAAAGTGAGTAATATGGTGAGCCTTTACACTGGTGGCAGCCTCCACCAGTTCCTTAGGAGCAGGTGGGGAGTGAAAGGCCTTGTCAGGATTGGGACCTATGTATATTTTATTTGTGCTGTGGGCCACATTTCCTCCTCCTAACATCACAGCCTCAGGCCCTTTTCCTGGCAAGAATACTCTTTATTGTGTCTAAAGAATGGAACCTAATATCTGGGGAAGTTGTGGGCTCTCCTTCACTAAATACACTTGAACAGTGACTGGACAGTCATCTGAACAGGATGGTGTAACTTAGTTTCCTGCAATAACAGTGGGTTGGACCCAATGGCGTTCTGACCCCTTCCAACTCGGTATTCTGTGATTCTGCAAAATGCAAATCATCCAGAGGAGCCTCTGAGCTTAACAAAGCAGTCTGTTGAAGCTAATCTGGTGCTTACTTCCCAAAACTCTCCTTATGGGCATGTTTGTGCCCTACCCCGTAGGGAGGGGTCATCTGAAAGTGAGTAGACTCCTCTCCACTCACTGCCCATCTAATTCAGCCTCTCACCTCTGATGGCACCTTGCCACAGGGTCCAGTTTAGAAGGAAAGGCTTGACCCACATCTGGGAAGAAGAAGAAGTAGCGTTAGAAGGGGCCTATCAGGCCCTCAAGTCCTTTGACATACTAGCTTGATGCATTGCTATGCAGGCAGGCATTTCACAGCCCATTTGGCCTTTTCTGCGGAACCAGCATACTGCAAATGGCAAATAAAGAGAAAAAAGAAGATTTGTTAAGAGTAGACACTTCCCGAACTATAAAGAGGGGAAAAGAAGATACCATTGTAAGTGGAGTGCTGAAGATCAGGAGGCAACGCTCAGCTTTGTCCAGGTCAGCAAAGGGTTTTATAAGGAAGCCAGTGAAAGAGGAAACACAAAAAGGAAGCATTTAATCCCTGGCCCTTTTTTTCTATACCACTACCTTAGTTTCCCTCCAATAAAATTGTCCCAATTGGTGTAATAAAAATATAAATTTAGTGTGGCAGGATTTATTCTTGGCAAATGTAGGCAGACTCCTAGTAGTCACTGCACAGTTATCAAGAAGCTTAAAAACGGACCCCGTTATCATATGTTTGGGCTAGAACAGGTCTAGCATTTGCCCTTCTTCAATTCTGTGGCATCTCTAGGGTTTCTACATGAACTTCTGAGACTACCTTAGCAACACCTGAGCATATGTCATCTGGCCCTGAAAACTATACCTCATCTAAGGTATCTAGATATTTGCTGGCCAGCTCCTTGGTCTTGAACTCCAATCCTGGCCCTTCACCAGAGAATGTATGCAAAGGTTTTAAAATAAGAATGGAACAGTTCTACCTTCTCATTAACATTTCATCATTTTGTGGAGCCGGGGATCTACCATTTACCTCTGCTTGCTCCAAACTTACCTGAAATATCTCCTGGTTTTGCTCATTGTGCCTTTACCAAGTTCAGCTCATTCTGGCCTTTAGGCAGGATCAGGACTTGGGACATTCTGCATACCAAGAACATAGATGGGGCTCAAATAGCATAGCCCAAACGCAAGAGTTGAGTGTGGATTGTGGAACTGTAGGTTGTTGTTGTTGAGCATAAGCAGTCATGTTGTGTGAACCGAGCTGCGCTAACAAGCCATGACTTGTTAACCATGAACAAGTCATGGAAAGAAACCATGGTTTGTTGTTGGGTTACGAATTGTGGGTTGTTCACCATTGTTCATTACCATGGCTGTGCTCAGACCACAATGTAACCAACATTTCAACAACAACCCACAATTCAATGATAACCCTTGAATGTGGTTTATTGCATTGTCCAAATCCAGACACAGCCTATCACCGAGCTATTCAAAGATTTTTAAAAGAGATTTGATATGTGTACGATGTTATTTGTACTGTTCTTCTAGGAATTGTTTTCATTACCATTTTTCTTGCTATTTTCTATGTTTTTGTTTGTACTGCTGTTATCACCTTTCTAGAAATTTGATGGGGGGAAATGGGCCTCTGCCAGAAGATGTACGTTCTGCTGAGGTACGACAGAATTGACTTCATTGTCTCTACTGTGTAGTGCAGTGAGTGGGTAGAAATCGTGTTGCTGTGACTAACGAAGCCAAGGAACGGAGGCAAGTTAGAATGCTGAAGAGGTGGTTCTGGGGGGAAAGTTCCTCCTGCTAGACAAAACAAGCAGAAATCAAACCCACGTACGGCAACGCTATGTGCGTCGTCTCTGTAGCAAATAAAGGTTCTGTGATAATAACCCCAGGCAGAGCAACTGAGAAAGCGAGAAGCAGAGAGGTGGGTGGATAAACAGATTAAATCGTGTTTGCATTCCCTTGAGAAAATCAGTTAACACTAAGGGGGGGAAGTGAGAAAATGGAGAATGCCTGGCCATGGTTTCTCATCCGCAGAGTTGCCAAATGTTGATCCAGCCAGCTCTGGTGCAGCCTCTGGGAGACCCTCCTCTGAGAAATGCAGCTGATTCTGACTTGGCAATCCTTTTTGGTGTCAGGTTAAGTGCGTTCGGTCGTCTGTTCGTTTGTTTTTCATTCATTTCTGTGCATCTAATAATGGAAACTCTGGGAAGTGAATGACAGTTAACAAATACTATAAAATGCATCATGAAACAACAATGTAAGCATAAAACATATAATTTTAAAACCATATTTTAATAACTGAAAGAAGCTCAGTCTGCTTGGCCTGCTAAAAAACAACTGGCAATACCCCCCCCCCCTCCCCATGTGCTGTTTGATGTTGGTAAATGGAGTTGGTGGTCCCAACCTGGGACCAAAAATACTAAAATTGGTACCCGTGGGGAGGTCATTTGGGGCGACCACAGAGAAGGCCCTTCTTGTTGCCACCATCCAAGCCTTCCTTGGAGGTGACATTTGAAGGACATGTTCCCAGTCCAGCACAAACGGTGCCTCATGATGGAAGCATCAATTCTTTGTGTAAGTGAAGTACTGCATCTCAATATAAGTGGTAGACTTGGTTAAGAGCGTTTCTTCCAAAGTGTTCCTAGACCTTACAATGCCCTCCTTACCACTCATAACACTTCTCCATTTCTTCCTCCTCACTTCCTCCTTCTCATGATGGCTGGTTTTGTTTCTGAACTCCATACATATTGTTATAAGTATAGATTAGGGGACAAGTGGCTGGAGAGCGGCACTTGTGAAAGGGATCTTGGGGTACTGGTTGACTGTAGGCTAAATATGAGTCAGCGGTGTAACGTAGTGGTCAAGAGGGCGAACGCCACCCTTGGTTGCATAGCCAGAAGTGTGGCTTCTAGATTGAGAGAGGTGTTACTGCCACTCTACACGACTCTGGTGCGCCCGCAACTGGAGTATTGTGCTCAGTTCTGGGCCCCTCATTACAGGAAGGCCACCAGGTCAGAGTCAGTGCAGCGTTGGGCCACAAGGAAGGTGGCCGAATTGCAGGGAAAGCCATTTGAGGCGAGACTGAGGGAACTGGGTCTTTTCATCCTGGAGAAGAGGAGACTCTGTGGGGGAGGGGGGGATACGTTGCTGACATATAGATATGTGAGGGGGTGTCATGCAGAGGTGGGTTGAGACCTGTTTTCCCCTGCGGATTTGGGCAGGATGCATTCCAATGGAGCAAAGCTCAGGGAACCTAGATTTAGTGTGGATGCCAGGAAATACTTTCTGATGGTTAGGACCCTTAGGGTATGGAATGGGCTTCCAAAGGAGATGGCTGAAGCCCCATCAGTGAGGGTGTTCAAGGACAGGCTGGACATGCACATAATAGGCATGTCGTGAGCGGAGCCGGCTGGAGCCGGGGGTCAGACTAGATGGCCTGGGAGACCCCTTCTGATGCTCTGTTTCTGTATTTCCATGAGATTAGGCCTTTGAGCTGTGTACTTTGTGGACCATAAATGATGCGCCTCTTGCTGGACCTCCAGAGATTTCCATTTGTGTGCAGCCTCTGTTCTCATTGTAACAATTAAGCTACTTGAAAGGCTGCCGTGTGGTCCCTGGGAGAGCATCCCTTGGCATAAGGCAAATCAGACCCTCACGTCTCAGCTCAGGGGCAGATCCAGCCCTGTGCTTCCTCCCGTCAGGTGCCGGAAGAACCATACTAGTCACCTTCCAAAGTTGGAAAAATAACCTCAGAGGGGGAGAGATGGGACTGCTGCAGTAGACTGGTGCTATGGATGAACTGCAGTCGGCAGGATATGAGTTGCCCCCAAGCGTCCTCACTGGATGGACTAAAATGCCTTATAGTGAAATTGGCAAGGTGGGAGGATGGGGGGAGCACCCCATCTTTCCTGCACCCCACACCCCGCTTGGATTTATCCCAGGGGCTTCCAGACACGGAGGGCATCTTATCATCTTACCTTCATGATCTTTAACAAGCAGAAAAGGAGGTTAATCACTCATTCTGGCAGTTTCTGCCTATGACTGTAGAGCCGATGACTTTCAGCCTTTTATGACCCTTACTTTGATTCCCTCTTAGCTTCCTGCTCTTTTGACCATTGTTTTTTTGGATGTCCTTTGAAAAATGGCTTCATGGCACTTTGTGCACGAGAATGACAAATGCCGCCCCTTCTGCAGGGAGTTCTTTTGGTTTTATTGGCTTGTGGACACTTCCAGAGGCTTCATTCTTTGCTGAATTCCTCAAGAGTCACCTGCCGCACTGTCAGATCGGCTGATGAGACAGGTTAAGAATCCGTGGTAGTCTATAAGAAAATGTATTACTGCCCGAACCTTTTATACCTGTTTCTTTGTTTGATTGTTTAAAATGTTTACATGCTGCCTATTCCACCAGTGGCATCCCTAGGCAGCTCACAATAAAGGCAATATAAGGAAATATGAGTGAATAAAGAAATATGCTCTTTTAACAGCCACAAAGTTAGCAGAAAGTTAGAAATGAGATTAAAATGATTAGTGCTATTCCAGTTAGCCATAAAAAGATACAGGTTTTTAATGTAAGTTTGGCTTTCCTTCTTTACTTAAAGAGGTCAGGCAAACATAAGATAATTAGAGAGTAAATCAATAAAATGAGGGGCACAGCAGAGTTTGGTGTCCATAGGGGGAAGGAACCTGGAAAACAGAATCCCGAATCCCAACAAGATTTCAGTCACAGCCCCAACTGTGTGCAAATCTTTGTTAAACTAGGTTTCACATTTCAGGTAA
This sequence comes from Varanus komodoensis, assembly GCF_004798865.1. Classification (NCBI taxonomy): domain Eukaryota; kingdom Metazoa; phylum Chordata; class Lepidosauria; order Squamata; family Varanidae; genus Varanus; species Varanus komodoensis. The sequence continues at coordinate 320,023 of NW_025336348.1, read as the reverse complement.
CACATTTTTAATCCTAGTTTTGTGCGGTTCGCAGAATTTCCTTCAGTTTCCAAAAGCCTTTCCTGTTAGTATTTGCAAGATCTTTTCTAACCACGTTTTGAACTGATGGTAAGGCATTAATTTCTCATTCTTTCCTCCCCACCGCCTCCATGTTTGAACAGGTTCCAGAACCTTCTCTGGTCCCGGAAAGCGTTTGTGGAGAGTGTTAAAGTCTACAACCAGAGCTACATTTATATGCCGGCCTTCTCCATGAAAACGGGGACGGAGCCTTCTCTCCGGGTCTACTACACCTTAGCCGATGTTGGCGCCAGGCAAAGGGTGATCTTTGCCAACCCAAATTTCCTGCGCAGCACCGGAAAGTTCTGGAAGGGCAAAGGAATTCATGGAAAGCGGCTTTCCACAGGCCTCTTCCTGGTCAGTGCGGCCCTGGGCTTGTGTGAAGAAGTGACGATTTATGGCTTCTGGCCTTTTTCAATAGACTTGCATGGGAAGTTTATCAGTCATCATTACTATGATAATGTATTGCCTGACTCAGGCTTCCATGCCATGCCAGAGGAATTCTTGCAGCTTTGGTTTCTCCACAAAAGGGGAGTACTACGGATGCAGCTAGAACATTGCGAAGAATCTGTATTTTATTCCGCAGACTGAGAACTTTGAGGAAGATCTGAGGAAGCCTGTTCTGAATTCTACAACAAGCACAAACTGAAAAAAGGGAAGGAAAACAACCCAAACCCAATTTTTATCAGATTTGCATGGCCTGTCACAATAATAAATAATGTCATCAACCTGGAAATGAAAAGAAGAATTAAGAGTCCGTTCGTGCGCAGTCCCGTCAAGTCCTTGGTGGATGTTATTCAGCAAAATGAAGTTTGACTGTGCATTGCCAAGGTTGTAATTCAAGAATATTAAAAGGTTTCAAGAGGGGTAAGGTTGCAAAGGGCTTTCAGTGATAGTGCTGAATACTTCATGTTGTTCAGATTTAAGACTGATACCCATACGATTGGGAATACAGTTCTTTCTTTCAGTGGTTTGTTGCCAACACTGGATCTCGAAAGGTGCCTGTAGCCATCCATCCAGTTTCCGTCAAGAAGCGTTGAACTAATGGTGGAACAGTGCCAATTCTCTCTCTTTATTTTTAAATAACCAATAACTTCTTTCGGTAGCAGCATTTTGCAGTCCTTGTAGCACAAACTGGGGATTTTTTTTTAAAGAAATGTGAATGTTTTGTAGCAAAATACTTATTTTTTATGAAACAGTTGCCCAATATTTTCTATGAAGTACGGTTGCTCTTGAGTAGTCAAGATGGCTTCCTGGTCATAAAGTCAGCCCCGTATGATCCTGCAAGATGGACCTGGGCACAATTCTGAGCTGGTCTCACGATGTCCACGTGTAAACTGTTTGCTCAAGGATAAACAAGGATCAGGCTGCTCGATAGGAGTGTGGCTGCTGGCCTTAGTTTCTGTAGCTCCTAGCTTGAACCACGTTTGAGATGACTGCAGGTTACGTGCTCCAATTTCTTTTCGAAGTCACACTACATCCCACTACATCCCAGGGCTCACCAAGCAGGCCATGCAATCCACTTGGGCCATTCAGCCTTTCAGAAGGGCCATGGCCTCATTGATGGAGTACACGTTTGGCAAGCGGATTGTCCTTAATACCTCCAGAGAAATTGAGTCTTAGGTGGTGGTTGGGAAAGACCTCCCAACTGGAGACACCAGGGAGCTGCTTCCAGCCCGAGCAGGTAATATTGGATTAGAAGGGCCCATGGCCTGATGCAGCATGCAGCAGCTTCATCTGTGCAAACTCACTTTGGAATTAAGGCTGGCTTTGATCCAGCTGTCCTAATGTTGAGCCTGCTCTTTGCTTCACCCTAGCATCACTGGACTCTTCACCCTCCAAAATTTGCAGTGCTTGCCGTTTTGGTTTTGGGCTGTAGCCTTTTCACTGTGTAGGTACACCGAAAAGCTCTAGGCCAAGGTGGGTGGCTTCCTATTGAAAGACATGGGGGAGTTATCAGTTGGGCAAAAGCTGCCAGTGGTGTTACCTGTGCCATTCCAGTTGAAGGACCTTTGTTCATCTCCCATCCACACCTTACCATTCATTTCAGGGAAGCTTGTGCTGAAGAAGTTATTAGCAGAATTGTTCACACCAGAGACACAACTACACCAAGTAACCCAACTGCTCACATGAACGAAGGATCAAAGAGTGCGAAGGGCTTACTTCTACGAACCATACGGTGTCAAGCTAGGCATAAGGGCAGAAAAAGCTCTCCGCAATTCTCCCCCAGTTTCCCCTTGATGGATTGTGATACTAAAAATCCTCCACATACTCTCTGGATACCCACATATTTGCTGAGTATTCACAGAATATTTATTGACTGTCACCCTTATATATAATTACAAAGAAAGTGTGTTTTTTCCTAGCAAAACCACTATTTTATTTATATGCAGATTTAATGTCCTAAAACTGATTTGATGAGGGTGTAATCCTATGGCTGCAGGGTTCAGAAGGTTATGGGTAACGTTACTGGATTGCCCTCTTAACTAAGAATATAGTAATACCATTCCAAACAAGCTTCCTGTTCATATTTTTGTGAGGCAAGTACTTGTATTTTGAAAGGGCCTCCAGATCAACCGAGCAAGAGGGCTTTAGCTCCTCCTGGAATTAGCTGGGAGTCTCAGATGGATTAAATCTGCATAAATTAGCATGTGAATTAAGAATGGTTGCAACAGGAAAAAACATTCTTCCTTAGTTTTTAGAAGGCACTAATATGGTGCAGTAGGTACCCCATTGTGAAAGTGAAGAGAAAATGCTTATCTCCAATTTTATAAGTACATTTAAAAATAATTAACATTGTGTGTTACTGTGTTGACCAATTAACTGGGGATGTCTCTTTAGTCTTAAAAATTGGTTCACTCTAACCAATTAATCCAATGTGAAAGCTTTAATATTCTTTACTTGTTTTCCAGTGATGCTTGCTTTCCACATGCACTGTTTTTCCAGATTTGATGGTTGGTATGTTGAAAGTGAACTTAGTGACTTAAAGTCTTTTTCAGTTGATGGCTTACCAGATTTCATCTGTGATGCATGTAAAAATCAGTTCAGATGCCAACTTATTTGGAAGCACTTATGTTTCAAAATGAGATAACATCTTTACATTGAGAATGTGAATGCAATTTTGAGATATAACATATTGTGCTCACTGTTTGAAATGGGCAGTAGGTGATAATTACGTTTGGAATATTTGTGCTCGTTTTAGCTTTAGTCTGAATTATGTCACCTTTGGTTATAATACCATTTGCAGTGGCCAAAATAGGATCAGTTTAACTCCTCTGAAGCTTGGCTCCCACTTTAGGATAATTTCCTTGCAGAAGCAATGCTTGTTCATCTGTTTTTGAACAATAGCAGTTTTTTGCATTCAGTTCTCCAGTGATAACTGGAGTTATCAATGAAATAATGTAGTGAAAACTTTCACATTACACCTTGTGTAATCAAATTTGATCTGAGCACCCCAGAACAATGCTGAGCCAAAATGCAGGAGGGACAGCCTGGGAGTATTTCCTTCCATGAAACATGCGCACCTTGTCTGAACTGTTCGGGGGAACTGCAAATATAAGTGAAAATATCCTGGCTGCCTCACTGGCAGTTATTGAGTATGTTGCCAGTGCTTCCTTCCCTCTGAACTGTCTTCTTGAAATCAACACAGTCAGATGTGATTGGCTGTGTGGCAGCATTGCTAAATCATATCAGAGTGATGGCAACAAGCTCACTCTGAACTGGCTTTGTGACATTGCCTGGAAGCCAGGTATAATTATATGGCATCATGATGGCCGAACAAACAGAAAGAATAAGATGTAGGCCCTCCCTCCCTCCGTGTGTGTGTGTGTGTGTGTAGGGGTGGATTATGCTGGCCCAGCCACTGAAGTCATGGATACTGAAGAACAGGTGCAAAAAGCAAACAAAAAGCAAACTGGACAATATTTCAGCTGAGATTATCTCAGTTTTGTGCCAGAAATGTTCCCTAGAGAAAGACTTACAACAATAACTATTCTGTTGCTTGCTGACTTGTATGGACAGTTTTGAAATGTGTCCATTGTAAAATTTGGTTCCATATAGAAAAACAAATAGGCCATTGAGTGCACTAAACCATCTGGAACAGAGTAATAAGAGGCAATATTGAAATCTAAAAATAAATAACATTGTAAGTTTTTTTTTTTTAAATGCACACCTATAGGTATAAAATGTCAGTGAGCCAAACAAATGTATGTTTTGAGAGCATTTGTCCTACCAGTGCTGCTTCTGCAGCATGTAACTAAGTGGCCAACATCATTGTGTTGCCGTTGTCCTTGTGAAGTGGTCCTCATCCACACGTATCCAAGAATAAAATTTAGGGAATGGAGGGGATTTCTATTTCTCCTGGTCGGCCACTGCAGCAAAGTGAAAATAACCGTCCATCCTATTTCTCAGTCCCGCTACCTCTGCCTCCTTAAGGAATTATTCAAGGCTCATCCACCCTTCCAGAAAAAGCATGTGGTACCCTCTTCAAGAGGCTATTTCAGAACACAGAGGGTGCTTGTCACATCTTCACATGCCTTTCCATGTCCAGTACTCATTGCATATTCCAAACTAGCAGGTCCGGGAGAAATCCAGGTTAGAACCCTTTCTCTTTGAGGGCTAGAACCCTTTCTAGGGGTGGAGAGGTCTCGGTCAGGAGAAGCATCCAGGCCTTTGAGCACATGTCATGAGTCCTAGGTCTGATTCCTTCTAGGACAGGACTACATCCTCATTCTGAGCCTTGTAGGCAACCCGGAGAAGTAACTTTCACCTGAATGCTTTGCCGTTCATTCGTGTAAGCCTGGAAGCTGGAGGACCACGTGTTAAGGGCATTCTGTAGTTATGCCATTGGATAGAGATCATGCATCTGGCTTCAGGAAGCATCAGAGAAGAAGCAGTAGGCAGACAGTTCAAGATCGGTCACCTGGAGGTCATGAGCCACCAAGCCAAGGTGAGACAGCAGGTGCTTATTGTTTGGAAACGAAGGCTATTAGCTGTAGATCTGAGAATACTGTGTGCCGTTCTGGGCACCAGGATTGAAGAAAGATGCAGAAAATTAGAAAGGGCCCACCCAGAGCAGGGCAACAAAAATGATGCAGGGTTTGGAAACTGACCTATAAGGAGAGAGAACTGGGCATGTTCAGTCTTGAGAAAGAGAAGGCTGAGGGGGACATGATAACCCTCTATAAGTACCTCAAAGGCTGTCACAAAGAGGAAGATTAAGAGCTTTTCTTGCTGATACCAGAGCATAGATCACAGAATAATCAATTCAAGCTGCAATAACCCAGGTTCAGGCTGGACATCAGGAAAAGCTTCCTCACTGTCAGAGTAATTTGACAGTGGAACCAGCTACCTGGGGAGGGTTGGGCTCTCCCACACTGGAGACATTAAAAAAAAACTGGGCAGCCCTCTGAGTGGGATGGTGTAAGGTGGTGTCCTGCAACAGCAGGGGGGTGGACCTGATGGCCTTCATGGCCCCTTCCAACTCTACTATTCCGTGATCTGTTGTCAGAGGACAAGGGTGCAACAGGAGTCACTCCAGAGATGAGAAGGATGAGAATTAGCCCTTTTACACTGCCTGTTTTCCTTCCTTCCTTTACTTTTGTGCATCCCTGGCTCAACGAGGTGTAGCTGCAACAGTTCCCCATAGTGCCCTGCTCTGAGAAGAGCACTTTCCATCCCCTAGGACCTTCCTTAGCAGCCCCCTTCTGGGACTTCCGCCTGAGCTGGCATCTTAGTCAAGAGCCAGGAGGCAAGCGCTCTCTGGCTCCAATAGCCAGCTCTTGCTGCTGGGGTGCAACAGTGAGGGTCTGTCTGGAGGGTCCCTGCTGCGCAGCGGGGGCCTGACTGGCTGTGTCTGATCCTCCCCCCCCCCCGGGGGGGGGAGGCTTCTGAGCCAATGATCCACCCCTCCCCCCCATTGGACTGGGATCCTGGACCCAAGGTAGTTCTCCTTCCTTACATGGAAGGCATAGAATGATGCATTGCACAGTAAAGACCAAATGTTGTCAGAGCCAAGACAATTCTTTCCCTCCTCTCCTGCTGGAAAATTTTTAAAAATCGGAGTGCTTAATGCTCTTTCTTTCTGGATTGCCTTCCTTGACCTCTGCTATACATGCAGAATGACCCCCAAGGCTGTGCTTGAAAAATGAAAAGCAAATGTAAAAAAGAAGAAATGCAAAGTTGCAGGCTTACATAATGTAGCCCACTTTCTTTGCAATCAAGAAATTATATAAGGATCTCTGTTTTAGGGCTGCTCTGGGTCTGTCAGTGATTAAAGGGCTGTTTTATTTTTAACTCAGTGTCATAGAATACTCAGGAAGGAAGGAAGCATTCTCTTCTCTTAAAGAATGTTTATGCTCTGGGATGGGGAAAGAGAAGGAAGAGAACTGAGTCGCTCCAAAGCATTCCTGGTTAGTGTTCCCTGGGGAATGAGTCACTGCTGCTGGAAGGGAAAACGTGCACCCCCTATGCATGCACAGAGTGCTTAATTTGCCTGTTCGATCCTGCTGTGTTTGCCACTCCTTATTCTGGTAGGCTTAGGCCCACATTCCCAGCATCTAATGCAGCTGTTTCCAATCTGTTCCCTCCAGATGTGTGGAAATAGAACTACCATTAATTCCCAGCCTATGACTTCTCCGACTTGAAATTACGGGAGATGAGATCCAACTTATCTGGACAGCTCCAGGGTTGTGCAAAGCTGATTACTATTGGTTGCAGCAGAGTTTGTCTGGAATCACCCCAAAGTGGATGATTTTCCTACAGAGAAGGAACTGATGGGTCCAGGAGTACTCCAGAGAAATTAGGATACACGAGACTAAGGAATCCGTCAAGCAGGCCTTCTGCCTCCTTGGTTTTCACGCATCAGAGTTACTGTGCATATGTTTGCTTTCATCCCCATTCAGTTCAGAGGAGGAGCCAACCCGATTTGAGAAGTCCCCCATTCACATCCCACCCTTCCCACCAGCCGCTCTGTACCTTCTGGTGAAGGAACCATGACCCAGAGCAATATCTGAGATGGGAAATCACATGCCTGCCCCTGCTTGTATCCGAGCACGCACGCATCTCCCTCCGCATAAATGAAGGAAGCGACTCCTTGCAGGCGCAACGGACGCCCATGAGTGTCAGACCGCTTGTGCCTGCAGGGAATTGCAGGAATGAAATATGGGTAGATGTTATGGGTGGCGATGATAAGGTAGAGAGCCAGCGTGGTGCCGTGGTTAAGAGCACAGGCTGGGACTCAGGAGATCTGGGTTCGAGTCCCCACTTGACCCTGGAACCAACTGGGTGACTCTGGGCCAGTCACAGACTCTCAGCCCAACCTACCTCACAGGGTTGTTGCTGTGGGGATAATATTGAGAGGTGGAGGAGAAAGATGTCACAATTCTAGAGTTCCTTGGAAGGAAAGAAAGTGGGATATAAATATAATGAATAACCAACTAAATGAATGAAACCAAAATAGTATCAGAACTGGTCATCACAAGTGGTAACTTTTTGATTCAAATGAACAATGGAAATATATTTTACTGCGCCGACTCATTGGCAGTACAAAATGCTTTCTGGACTGATCCTGTTTACAAATATCAGACCCTTGGAAGGAACTTCTAAAAATGTGGAGCCCGCCAAGGACCTTCTGAAAATTGTTATTAATGATGTATGGTTTCTTTTGTAAAGCATTTCATTGTGAAAAACCGTCCAGGGAGCTACTTTTCTCCCATTTTACAGATGGGAAAGTAAAGGTATAAGAGGGAATTCATTGCCTGAAGTTTCCCCGTAACTCTAGGACCAAACCTGGATTTGCATGACATTGCCACAATTCAGTTGAATCTGGCTTTTTCCTGCACCGTGGGTTGAATAATGTGAAGTTGGGAATGGAATGTGTAACCTCATTCCTTTCATGTCAATTTACATTTCAGAATAAAATATTCTTTTTTTATAAGACATTACAGACTGTTTCATTAATGTCTCATTCAGAGATGGCAGTCAAGAAATTCTGGGGACCAAAAAAGAGAAATTAAAACTGTTATAATATACGATTAGAGACACCCAGGGCATAACAGTATTGATAAATCTGGTTTGTGCTCTCCAGGGTGCGATCTCATGGCCTCCTGACTTTGAAGGCTCAGAAATAGTGCAAACCCTACTCAAAGTTGCAAAGGGCATGCCATCGAGACAGGTCTGGCGTCTCCACCTCCTTCCCTCCCAGAGCTTTGTCCGTATGAGGCATTGCAATAGTGGCGATCATGGCCAATATGCTCTTTGCAAGCACAGAACGCACATAAACCTCCAAGTTCACAGGTGTCCAAGCCATGCGCCACGGTGTCCTTGCCATACAACCTAATCCACTTCTACTCAAGGAAAAGCCCTATGGAATTCAAGGTGGCTGGATATAGGATTGCAGCCAGAAGCAGCTAACAATTGCTTTCCAGCTGCTAGAGGATTTCAAAGGAAAAGCAGTATTTTTAGAAAATTACATTGTCACTGCAAGAGTTTTAACATTTCTTGGAGCACATGGGGTTTGATTGAGTTGACGATGTAATATTTATACTGAAGCAAATGGGTTTAAAGTTACCGGATTCTTGCCAATCTTAGTGGCATGGATTGAATCCAAAAACCACACCAAATATAGTTTATTGTGATGTTCTAACCCCTCAATACTATTTCCTGGGAAGTTCCTCAGTTTCAGGAAAATTGTATCAGTGTTAACTCTGATATAAATAAATGGGGGAACATTAGAAAAGGTGCCTACTGGTTTATTAAGAATGCCCCCCCCCCAAAAAAATAGGAACAACTTGTCAGGGTGTAACAATAGCGTATTATAGCATGTGAATGATTAATATATACACTTGCATGTGATTATAATATCATTAAGTTTCAACCTGGGAGGTGCCTTTCCAAGTCTTGTTTCTGGACAGAGCACTTTGGAAACTCTGCACCTCATCCTTTTATCCGTATATTTTTATATTCCTCAAATGTCTTTCTTTTCCGGTTAGATCTGTGCATACCCACACATATCTTCTTTTGGCTTCCCGAAAATTCTTTGGAAAGTTCACCTCAGGAACATTTTCCACATTTGCTTTCAACGTAATGCCTGGTGATAATCCAAGCAAACCCCATGAAAAACTTTGCCAAGAGCCTTCTTTGAAACTTTTGCTTCGTCCGCCCTTAACATTCCCCAAAAGTTGGAGCCCCCAACCTGTCTTTAAAATCTGCTTTATCTGAAATTTCATTGGTAACTGAAATTCCACACATACGCATCATTTTGACCCAATTTTCAAACTATACACAAGTGAGACCACAAAATAAAACACAAATGGAATGCCAGTAAAAAGAGAATGTGGAGAATAAACGTTCTGGTTGAGAAATTGGGTGATTAAAACCTCCCTTTCTCCAATTCCACAAGGCAGTTTATTTCCCACAAAAGTGGGTGAATTCAGGAACCCGGAGCCTATGGCTGCTAGCTGGTCTCTGGTTGACCAGAGCGTTTTGGGCTTCCAGCTGTCAGCCAGGAATCCAGGCTTGGACTGAGCCCCACAAGCTGCCTGAGTGAGAGGCGATGAGACTGACGCTGCTCATAGAGACCTTCGCCTCCTTTCCTCCCACTCCAAAACATGCAGCGAGAACGCCAAAATCGGCCATCCAGAAGCTCTGCAGAGTTGGAAAGAAATAGAGGTGACCTTCACTCCCATGCTCTTTTGGCTCTAACTACATGTTAAGACTGCGCTGTCCATTTCTCTCTCTTGCTCGCCCTTTGATAGATTCATCTGAAAACGTGGCCTACATCCCTGTGCTTATTTACATGGGAGGAAGCGCCATTCAATACAGTGCTATTAAGTTCTGAGTGAGCGTGCATAGGCTTGCTCAGTTACACACAGACAAAACACAGGTAACAGGTATATATAGCACATCCATCACAGGTCTAAGTAGACTCAGCAAGTGATGGGTTTGCAGGCTACTCCATTGCCCATCTTTTGTGCATCAGCTTCAATGCAACAGTTCTGACTGTAGTAAACCAAAATGTCTTTGGCATGTAAATTACATTTGAATTGGGTGAACTTTGGCTTAATATCCTTTTGGCTTAATTTGGCTTAATACCCTTTTACTAAGCTGGATCTTATACCGGGATCAAATGGAGAAATAGTCTTTTAAAGGTGCATGCTGTGGATCTTTAGACGGAACAAAATTTCTACAACTCCCTGCATTTACATCCTTCAAAGTGGGATAAGAAATTAATGAATCCAAAGCTAATTTTAACTGGCAATGTTACCATTTTCTTAAGCTTGGCAACGCTAGTAAATTTCCACCAAAGGTATTTTTTAAAAATTAAAACCAGTCTACACTACTTTATTTTCTTCTTTTTATGTAACATATTTTAGAACTTTTTATTTGAAACACGCACATAAAGAGAAAGATTTACAGAACATAAAATGAAAAATTGATGAAGAGTGTATGTCAAATCAAACAAAATAACGGACCAAACAAAACAATTAACGTGAGTAGGTTTCTTTGCAACTCCAAATCTGAGGTAGTCCATAAAACACAAGTTAAAAATAATATAAGTAGGAAGAAGCAAAATTACAAACTCACCCAAAACCTTGGCGAACAAGTACATCTTAGCTTCTTCAAGATGGTGGAACCATTGCGGTCTCCCTTAGCTGAAAGTGGGTTCTGGAAAGTTCTACTGTCCCATCAGCAGACACCAAGGAGTGACGGCAAGGAGAAGGTGCACCTCTGAAATTTCAGGTAGAGTCACAGGGAGGAAAGATGGTCCCTGTAGTACCCTGGTTTCAAACCATCTAGGGAGCAATCCTATATTCCTTAGCTTCTGAGGAGCAATCATGGTTTGGGAGGGAGAAAGGGGTGTGTGTACCCATGTTGGAGAACAGTGAGGAAAAGCTATGGATACACCGAACGCTGGATCTTCTCAGCTTTTATCCCTACCCACACAAAGGTAAGTGGTTAGACAGGCTCAGAAGCCAGTCAAACATTAAACACTTTTGAGAAGCATTCGAAGTTGTTCTCTGCTTCCTCTGATCTGAGCAACAATTTCGTACAGGTACCAGCTCTGTGGAATTGTGCTCTGTGAGATGAAAGGTGCAACCAGTGCCGTCCATTCGCCCTGGAAATGCACTAGAAGTCAGAAAAGACTTTTTTTAAAGATTAAGCATTCATATGTTCAGAATGATGGTTGTCCATCAACCGTCCATCTGTTGTGTTCTAAACTAGCTGAAGATCTTAGATCATTGTGGTTGGTATTGTAATCTAGGCTGCATGCTACACGAACATGGCTAGCGGCTGTAGGTATTTATGCAAACTCTACAGTTTCTGTCTCCCAGTGTTGTAGAGTTTGCCCAGTTTGGTACCACTTTAAGGCCCATTTCGTAAGTTTCCCCAGTTGTTTAAGGAAATGTGGAAGTTTAATCCCTTTTCCAAGTCCTTAGCAGCCCAATCCACCGAGGCTGCCCATAACTCTTCCGAATCAGAGGATGGTGGGCATCTTACGGCGGCTGGAAGGCGTGTGCAGACAAAGGTGGTGCCTGTGCTTATCCAACCCTGCAAAACATTTAGCCAGTTTCAATTGAGTGCTTTATCCCAGAGCACAGGAAGAGGAGGCCGAGGTGCCATTGGGCATTTCAGATACCTGGCGGTGGTCTCTTCCCCTCTCTGCCTCCTGGAGCACCCCCAGAAGTCCATCTCAAGTCATTCTTATCACAGCATTGTTGAGTCAAATGGCACCTGCCTTTAAAGGCATCTTCAGTCCCATTTTTAAGACTCCCTGCATCTTGAGGCAGAAAACGCCATGAAGGCCCCCAGCCCAGGATGGAACCACAGGGCAGCCTTTTCTTGCTGACAAGCACTCTCCTGAGGTGCTTTTCTGCTGTTCCTCTCAGGCAACTTTGGCAGAAAAGCTTCCAGCCAGCAAGCACTTTCCATCCATCTACAGCCGGAAGACCCCTGCACAATGGGAGTGGGCTACGTCTTCCCCTTCAGTTGCTTGGGCCTACAACTCCCATCACTCCTCCCTGTCAGTTATGCTGATTAGGGCTGATGGGCATTATAGGCCAAAGCATCTGGATGGATGCAAGTGCCCCACCCCCAGCTTTAAAGCAGTATGGCGTTTGGCTCTGGGTTTCACCATCGGAGCCAATATTGTTCAGTCGCAAAGTCATGCCCAACTCTTTGCAACCCCATAGACAACATTCCTCCAGGTTCTCCTGTCCTCCACCATCCCCTGAAGTCCACCCAAGCCCACACCCACCTTTCCAGTGACCCCATCCAGCCACCGCAACCTCTGCTGTCCCCTTCTCCTTTTGCCATCAATTGTTCCCAGCATGAGAGTCTTTTCCAATGAGTCCGTCCTTCTCATTAGGTGGCCAAAGTATTTGAGCTTCAGCTTTAGTACCTGACCTTCTAAACAGCAGTCAGGGTTGACTTCCTGTCAGAGCCAGTACAATCTCTTTAATCAACCTAGCTGGTTTATCAGAGCTGTGGGCATGCCACGATTCTGCAGAGATGCAGAAAAGACACCCAGGTGAGGCACTGGGCCAATTCTAGCCCAACGTCCTGGGAGGTTTCAAAGAAGGAAATGTGTTTCTAGCACATTGTCTAAAAATACACTTCAGTTTATGTGGACGATGCCTGCTGCAATCTCAGAAGGCACAGGAGTGGCCGAATAAAGACTTCCAGTGCTAGAAATGCTTCAGTACCCTTTAACCCTCTCTCCTAAGCATGCATATGAGTGCAGACTCAATTTCCCTACTCCATGAAACTGGCTATTAAAGCGCTTAACTTTGGCTAGATTGAGTCCATGGGTTCAAATGACTAGAAGTATTTCAGTTTCCGGTGCATCCTTTGGCATCCACTTTTGTCCTGCCCGTCTGTCCCTGTTGTTCTTGCTTAGCGAATTCCTTCCATTGCGATGCCTCTTACTACTTTGTCCAAACAATGCTTAGGCTGTCTTGAGAGAGCCAAGAGTGTGTAGCTATTTTACCACTTACCCAGGAAGGCAAATTGTCATAATCGTTTTGTATGCCACTTACTGAGCACAATTTCTAAGGCCATGGAGCCAATAGATCGATCTTTTGTAGTGTTGCTCTGCCTTTTCTTGTTTCTCAAACAATGCACACAGCCAGAAGGGGTCAGTTTGCTGCTTTGTTTAATTTTTCAGCATTGGTTGCAAGGGAAAGTCTATGATGTTTGTTACGATGATTAGTATTTCTTGTTCATTAGCAGACCAATAAAGATCTCCATTTCCAGAAACAATAATCTGATTTTGTAATGTAATGTGTTGGGCCATAGTCTGTAAATATTCTTCTTTTCTTCATGGCTTCAGGCTTTGGGTAGCATCCAGCATTCAATGAACATGTGGACTAGGCATTCACTGGCCTCATTCCGAACTTAACACGATCGCCAGATCACGTTCCCAATCCCTTGCCGGCATCCAGGGCAGGCATTCCTGGAGCTGTTCCTTCTACCCGCCTGCCTGGCCCAGACAACAGTGGTGGCGATGAGGGCCAGTAATGCTCCTGGCTGACTTGCCCGGTGGCTCCCCACCTGTCAAGGAAGCTCATCTTAGCAGAGATAAGAAAGAGGTTGAGGAGTGGCAGCCGCTGCAGCATGATTGCTGGAGGTATGGAGAACTGTGCATTGTTCAGAGGAAATGGGTCGGGAGGCATTTGTCTCCCATTCATGGTACCCCGTGAGGCCAATTGGTACAAGAGTCAAAGAAAGTGCTTTTTCACACAACGCATGGTTAAACATTTTGGACAGATTTAAAAGGGGACTGGGAAAATCCGTGGAGGGGAAGGCTCCTGCCCCTGATGGCTGTGTGCTGCCAGAATCAAAGGCGATGTGCCTCTTTGCTGGAGAACACAGGTGGGAGAGCCTTGTCGAGTCATGTCCAGCAGGGGGATCCCATGGGCAGCCAGTCGGCCGCTGCATGAACCAAATGCAGGACCCTTCGCCTGCTCCAGCAGCACCCCTCTTACCTTCTTATGTGATCATGGCAATGATAAGGCGCACACGCTGTCTGGAGACGGGTTCACTCCTCCTCCTCTCAAACAACAGAGAGTCCTTTGGCAGAAAGTACTCTATTTCCAACGTGCGCCAGCAAACTAACAGCCAACAGAAGAAGTGTCTTCAGGCGTGCAGACAGGTTCGCTGAACTCAGGCTAGAAACTATTTCTGAGGAATGATGGGCTCCACTGCCCTGGGTGTGCCCCTGTGGTGACGAGCCAGCCTCCTAGACCTACACGGGCCTCCAGGTGGCTAGCCCTTCTCCCCTGCTGCTCCTCAGGGGTCAGGAATCGGAGCAGGCTCCTCTCGCTCCTTTCCCAGGTCCCCTCCCAGCACTTCCAGGGTCCGCCTGAACACCTGGAGATGGTGACCTTGAGATCAGCTCTTCTTCTCCCTCCATCTCTGTCCACAGAACTCATTTCCAGGCCTCACCATCCTCATCTGAAGAGCTGGTGCCATCCTGGCCCTGGAAAGTCCTCCAAGAATGACAGCCCCTCTCCTTCCCACCCCAACAGTCCTCAGAAACCTGGACCTGGCCCCGTCCTACTACCTGCACGTGCAGTGGAAAGTCTGAACGGGATGCTGCTAAGCAGCATCCAAGGAGGCTGTTACACTCTATCGAAGGTCCCATTTCTACTGGGAGGATTCTAAAACATCTCTGTCCTAGGTTTGGTTTCTTTGGATACAGGACTTGGCCTTAGAACAACTGGAACCTGAGGACATGCATGGTAGCCAGAGTAAGAGAGGAGTTATCATGATCTTTGGCCCTTAGCTAGGAACATCATGGTCTGACCTCACGCTGTGCTCATGGCCTGAAGCTTTGGACATCAGCCCAGGCTTTGCCAGCCTCCAAGTGCTTTGGACTCCCCTTAGCCCCAGACAGCATGCCCAGTGGCCAGGCATCCTGAAAGCTGCAGTGCAGCAGGTCTGGAGGGGACGATGATAGGGGAAGAGTGCTCTAGCCTACTGAGCTACAAGGTTAGACAATGGGGTGCCCACCAGATGCTGTGGAAAGCAGCTCCCATCAGTCGCAGACAATCTGTAACGCGCTCTACGTGGGGCTGCCCTTGAAGACAGTCCGGATACTTCAGATGGTGCAGAACAGAGCTGCCAGGATGCTGATGGGGACTGGGCATTATTCTCATATGACCCCAGTCCTCTATCAGCTCCACTGGCTTCCCATCTTAGTCCGGGCTCAATTCAAGGTGCTGGTTATTACCTATAAAGCCCTAAACGGCTTGGGACCTGGATGCCTAAAGGAGCTCCTTCTTCCATATTTGCCCACCCCCTGCCCCGAGATCGGCAGCAGAGGCCCTCCTCCAGGAACCCTCCGTGAAAGACATTAGGAGGCAGAGCACTCGGAGGAGGGCCTTCCCTGTGGTGGCGCCCCGTCTATGGAATGCGCTCCCCAGAGAGGTCCGCCTGGCACCGTCTTTATTTGTTTTTTGGTGCCAGGTTAAGACCTTTTTATTTCATCAATATTTTAATAAGCTTTAATATTGTATTTTTTAATATTATATTTTTAACTGCAGCCAGAGTGGGTCAATTTGTTTATGTTGATTTTTATGTTGATATTTTGTCATAATTTATTTATATTGATATTTGTATTTTATTTATGTAAGCTGTCCTGAGGCTTTTGCAATAGGACGGCATATAAATATCACAAATAAATAAATAAGGGACTTGCACTCTGAAGTATCCGGAGCGACTGTGCTCAGCTCTCAAATACTGCAGGACTTGGAACTTTCTTCAGACACAGACAGGAGCAGAAAGGTGCAAAATCTAGAATATGAAGCCACAGCAAAGGCCACACCTGGTATAAATACGTTGCGGGTCTGATCTTCTCTTCTTCCATGGTCAGCATGGCAAAAACCACCTGCTGTGAGCCTTCTAATTCAGTCCACTGTTCTGAGAGACCCTGAACTGCAAGGCTGGATCTCACAGCACCTTTGAACATCTCCAAGGCACCATTAGCCTCACCTGGAAATCATGCCTGAATTCTAAAGGAGCATGATTGGCTTAGGGAGTACAATAATTAACATGGCCATCCAAAGGATCGTTACTGTTGGATGGGTCAGAGTAAATACTTCTATCCTCTACCTTTTCTGCTCAATTTGGGGACTAGTGCAAACTAGATCTGACAAACATGACCCTCTATAGCAACGTAGCTGCTGTTTTTTCAATAAGTAGACCAGCTGTCCATTGCAGAGTGATTGTTCAGGGTCTGACTTTCTACTTACAGCTGAAACCCTCAATTTCCCTGTCTCCGTTCACCCTCTCCAACTCCTAATAATTCAGTGCTGCTAGAACCACTTTCACAAGAATTTTCACAGCGTTTCTTAAAAACCACACACCAGGAAACTGGATAATAGTGCTGGATCTAACATAGGGTACTTCCCCCTTCACATCACACTGATATGCAGGGCTGGTGTTCGCCCCCCTTGTTCAACCACAGCTCCATTCCTTGCCGTAGGGGTATATTAATGACCGACCTGATCAATTTTGGCTCAGTCATTTAAAAAAAAAATGCTTGCAAGCTTTGCAGGAGCAGATCACATTTGGGGTATAAAGTAAACCTGAGTTAGAAAAATCATGAATTCCTGCCTTTGCTCTTATCTTTTTCAATTTGGGGTGTTGAGGGGAGAAAGAGACATAGCACTGAATTGTCTTAATAGAAGAGCTTCTCCACTAGGGAAGAACCAGCACAAAAAAAAAAAAAAAGGCTTAAAGTGAACCAGAAAGCATATTCTCTGGACAATGGATGCATCCTTCTAATTTTCTTTTTGTCCAAGTGGCTAGCAATGCTGTCTGAAAGGTCAATAATTGCTGAGACTTCAATTCATTGGCTCAAAGTATGGAAAGCAAGGAAGAAGCTGAGTTCCCCGAATGAATGAGTGGAATTATCCCACCAGATTTTGCTTCAGAGCTCATATCCTCAAGGGCTGGAGAGTTGCTTTAAGCAAGCAAGAGCACAAACAAGCAAGAAATAAGGATTATGGATAATCCGGGAAGCAGGCAAGTGTCAATCTTGCCCTCCAATGCTGATTCCCAGGATAGTTAAGCTGCCGCTGGAATAACCTTGCAGACAAGAATATGCATCTCCAGGCATGTTAGAAAAGACCCTGGTGCTCCAGAAAACTCGCGCGAGCTTTAAACCTCTGAATCAAAGGCACTGTCTAACTTCTCACGGTAGAAGTGCTAATGGTGCGATGAAAGATGGTCATGAAACATTAATGGCTCAATGAGATAACATGACATGACACTTGGGGAGAAAACTCAGACGAGGTGGTGTGGATTCCACCTCCACTCCCAGATAAGTAACCGCATGGGAGGAAGCGAACTGTGGTTGTCAGCAAACTGGCGGGTTCTTCTCGGACTAATGCAGTCCCTTTGTCAATTCATATTTATTTATAGACGTTCTGTTCACCAAGAATCTCCTTCCATTTGAACATTTTTCTTCTCAGGTTGCTGGCACTAAAAATAGGGGTTTTTTTCTTTTAAAGAAGCTGATTGGAAATTTCATTCCAGCTTGCTCATTGTCTGAATTGTGGAGCCAAGGACAAAAGGGCTTAAACAACCTTTTTGTGGTCTCCAGGCAGATCTAACATGACAAGCTATTTATGCTGTGTTACTGCAGGTTGCAGAGCAGGCCACATCAAGCGCAGAAGGGATGAAGCAACCTCGTGACTGGACCCTCTGGATTGGCCAAGTTGGACATAATACAAAGAGCCTTGGGCTTCTGTTCGCTCGGTCCTTTCTCTCTCAGTCCTCCTCCCCTCGTTGCACAGCAACTGTATACCTCCATCCTGGTTTAGTAGCAAACTACACCCTCCTTCTTCATCTGAACCTGAAAAACCATGGCTTGTGCCATTTGTAGGCCTGGATTGCAAACTGTGGTTCAGTTCTGGCTTGTGAGCAGCCAATGGCTTGCCTAAGCCAGTGACAGCTCCAGGGTTTAGGACAGGACTTAGGCATGGTGTCCCAAGCCCTGAGTTGGCTCAGCTCCTCTCCATCACCTTCTTTTCTGTCCATTCATTTGCTTCTCTCTTCAAGCTCAGAGTTAGAGCACAAGGCAAACGGGCTCCTGGTTGCTTCTTGGTGTCATTCACATGCTGACACCAAGCAGAGAGCAAGGCAGTGGGAAACCAGCCTCAGGGAGCTTCATGGACCCCCACTGGGATTGTGCACCTTAGCAAGCGGCCAGGGATGCCGACCTCTGGAACCTGCCCTGATGCAAGATACAGTTTGCCAGCTTCAGGCAAAATGGCTTTCTGCAAACCAGGAACAGAATCTGCTAATAGCTATCTGGGAAGTGGGGAAGGGCATTTTTATGCTCAAGTCTCATGCTAAGATACTAAGATCATGGCATCCGGTCCTCTCACTTCCTGGCAAATAGATGGGGAAGAAAGGGAGGTAGAGACAGATTTTATTTTCCTGGGCTCCAAGATCACTGCAGACGGGGACTGCAGCCAAGAAATTAAAAGATGCTTTCTCCTGGGGAGGAAAGCTATGGCAAATCCAGAGAGCATACTAAAAAGCAGAGACATCACCCTGCCAACAAAAGTCTGTATAGTCAAGCCTATGGTTTTCCCAGTTGCAATGTATGGCTGTGAAAGCTGGACCATAAGGAAGGCTGAGCGCCGAAGAATTGAGGCCTTTCAATTGTGGTGCTGGAGGAGACTCCTGCGAGTCCCTTGGGCTGCAAGGAGATCAAACTGGTCAGTCCTAGAGGAGATCAACCCCGACTGCTCTTTAGAAGGCCAGATCCTGAAGATGAAGCTCAAATACTTTGGCTGCCTAATGAGAAGGAAGGACTCCCTGGAGAAAAGTCTAATGCTGGGAACAATTGACGGGAAAAGGAGAAGGGGATGGCAGAGGATGAGGTGGCTGGATGGGGTCACAGGGGCGGTGGGTGTGGGCTTGGGTGGACTCTGGGGGATGGTGGAGGACAGGGAGGCCTGGAGGAATGTTGTCCATGGGGTTGCGATGGGTCGGACACGACTTCGTGACTAGCAACAACAACAACAACTCATGCTAAACCATGCTTTAGCTGCATGCAGCCAGAGTGCCAAGGCAAAACTTGTAGCATTTTCAGTTCATCCAGCAGGGCTGCCTAGTCTCCACCTCTCTGCACAAAATGCTTAGAGAAACTTTCATAGCCCCTCAGCTGTGGGGTAGTATAGAAATGAAAACAGCAGCAATGGCCATGGCAAAAATGTGTGTGTGGGGGGTGTCTGTTTGCATGAGAGCTGATGGGGTGGACCGGTTCTTCCCCTTTGTGATGTTCCAGACACAGGCCAATCAGGTACCTGTGCTGGCATCCCACACAGTAATACTGGTGCTGATTAAATACTATTTTCCCCC
This sequence comes from Varanus komodoensis, assembly GCF_004798865.1. Lineage (NCBI taxonomy): Eukaryota > Metazoa > Chordata > Lepidosauria > Squamata > Varanidae > Varanus > Varanus komodoensis. Next base: position 300,589 of record NW_025336348.1, on the reverse strand, counting down.
TTCAACCAGCAAGCTTCTGTTCTGGACATGAATGCTCAGGAAATGGGAGCAGGAATTAAAGAGAAGACAACTGCAGACTATGGATGTAATCAATCCTGTACACATCCATATTTCCTTTTTTAAGTTGTAACTGGACTTTCTTTCCTTTTGAGAAGCTTTGTTGCCTACTTGTTCTTCAATCCTAGATGCAAAGCCCTTTAACAACAAGGGAACAGTGCAGAATTCAAAGCTTTCTTCCATACTTCCAAGCTGAATTAGAAGTGCTACCTCTGTGCTTTTTCCCCTTTGAGATTTCTTTTGAACTCTGCATGAACCCAACCTTCTATTTTTAGTGGTCTTTGTGTGATTTCTTTATTTTTGCAAAACCCTGGGCTCATCTTTCTTATTGAAAAACAGGAATCCCGGAGTCTTTCCAGCACAAAAAACCCGAGCAGACAACACCCATTTTCACTCATGTCACTCATTCCTCTTTCCAATCCATGCAAAGGAAATTTGCACAAGAGTGGTGTTTAAAGTTAGGGAAAACAGCTAGAGGGGAAGGTAGACCCCCTCTGCCCATTGCGCAGAGTGGTCCAGGCACATTTGCTGTGAACACATTCTGAGTTCCCCACCGAATGGCTTTCCACACACCACCACAAGGGAATACTGAGTTGCTGTGATCATGCAGGGCAAGCTGAGCTCTTAGCAGACCAAGGATATGTCCACTGGCCCCTCTGTGGACCCTGCATGCATGGGAATTCAGGAGGGCTTGGGGGTGGGGGTCAGGTGACAGAGCCTTGCTGCTTATGACATCATTTAATTGGATTGGCTCCGACCGAAAAGGGAACAGAAACGGGCAGTTATAGAAGCCCTATTCTTCCCCACCCAGTGCGGCTGATTGGAGCTCTAGTCCAACAGCGGGTTGGATCCAGATTAGGCATACTCAGAGTCTATCCAGAATCAATGGGACTTCGGTTCTTCATGACTACCCAAAGATCCACTGTTTCAAGTGGGTCTACATGGGGTATGTTGCAATCTGGAAATAGCAGAATCCTTGGGACCAACAGTAAGACAAGTAACAGCCCAGTTTTCTGCCCTTGCCTGGTCAACTGAAGTTTTGTTTCCTTTATTTCATTTCCGTACTGCTCCAAAGCCAGCCTGTTAGTGCATTTCACAAAAATATGACATTCTGCAGGCTGTGATTTATTTAGAAACCCCAGGAACCCTGAGCAGCAGAACACACATTGATGGATTAAATGTGGGGGAACCCACAAGAACCCTGTTCATTCTTTTCTGAATGCTTGATCAGGGCTTTGGGGGGGCCATGTGACCTACTTCACAGAGGACAATCCTATATTGGAAGGCATTGTCTACTTTATTATGCCTTAACGTGATGTTCTCCAGATGTTTGGATTTCAGCTCTCACCAGCACTACCCATCATAGCTAGTGGTGAGAACCCCAGGTCTGAAACATCCCACCTTGGGGAATGGTACTTTGCTTGCAGTCCACATCCCGGTGTAAAGAGAAGGAGCCCCACTAAGGGTACACTGAGGTCTTCAAGGAACCCCTCGGTGGGTCATCTGAGCCTCAGTGACAAAGCATAAGTCCACAAGCAAGTTAAGGGACTGCACAAGGAGAAGGTAAGTGCTATTTCCCACTCTTCTTAAATAGCTATATCTATACTAATTACCAACATACCAACAATTATCTATGCAAATTGCCAACATACGCTGGATCATGGAGAAAGCTAGGGAGTTCCAGAAAAGCATCTACTTCTGCTTCATTGATATGCTAAAGCCTTTGATTGTGTGGATCACAACAAATTGTGGCAAGTTCTTAGAGAGATGGGAGTCCCAGACCATCTTATTTGTCTCTTGAGAAACCTATATGTGGGTCAAGAAGCAACAGTGAGAACTGAACACGGAACCACTGATTGGTTCAAAATTGAGAAAGGAGTTCGGCAAGGCTGTATACTGTCGCCCTGCCTATTTAACTTATATGCAGAGCACATTATGAGAAAGGCAGGGCTAGATGAATCACCAGTTGGAATTAAGATTGCTGGGAGAAATAGCAACAACCTCAGATATGCAGATGATACCACTCTAATGGCAGAAAGGGAAGAGGAACTAAAGAGCCTCTTGATGCGGCTGAAGGAGGAGAGTGCAAAAGTTGGCTTGAAACTCAGCATTAAGAAAACTAAGATCATGGCATCTGGTCCTCTCACTTCCTGGCAAATAGATGGGGAAGAAAGGGAGGTAGAGACAGATTTTATTTAGGCTCCAAGATCACCGCAGACAGGGACTGCAGCCAAGAAATTAAAAGACGCTTGCTCCTGGGGAGGAAAGCTATGGCAAATCTAGAGAGCATGCTAAAAAGCAGAGACATCACCCTGCCAACAAAAGTGTGTATAGTCAAGGCTATGGTTTTCCCAGTTGCAATGTATGGCTGTGAAAGCTGGACCATGAGGAAGGCTGAGCACCAAAGGATTGAGGCCTTTGAATTGTGGTGCTGGAGGAGACTCCTGCGAGTCCCTTGGACTGCAAGGTGATCAAACCAGTCAGTCCTAGAGGAGATCAACCCTGACTGCTCTTCAGAAGGCCAGATCCTGAAGATGGAACTCAAATACTTTGGCCACCTAATGAGAAGGAAGGACTCCCTGGAGAAGAGCCTGATGCTGGGAACGATTGACTGCAAAAGGAGAAGGGGACGGCAGAGGATGAGGTGGCTGGATGGAGTCACTGAAGCAGTTGGTGTGAGCTTGAGTGGACTCCAGGGAATGGTGGAGGACAGGGAGGCCTGGAGGAATGTTGTCCATGGGGTCGCGATGGGTCAGACACGACTTCGCGACTAACAACAACATACTAATTACTCCAGGTACTCATATCAATCAACACACAATCTCACTCACTGGAAACTAGGCTAGACCATGGGGTCATCTACAGCCTCTCTTGCATTCCCAACAAGGCCCTCCAATCAGAGTTACAATTGGGAGGGGCCAGGAAGGCCCTTGAGTCCCACCCCCTGCTCAGTGCAGAACTACAAGGTAAGGCATCCCTCTCAGATGGTGCTCCAATTGCCTCTTGAATGCAATCTCCAGCCCAGGAAAGCCGACAACCTCCCTTGGTCATGGGTTTCATTGCAGAACTGTTCTAAGAGTCAGGAAGTTCTTCCTGATGTCCAGCCAGAACCTGGCTCCCTGTAGCTTGAGCCCGTTATTCCACGTCCCGCACTCTGGGATGATGGGGAAGAGATCCTGTCCTTCCTCTTTGTGACAGCCTTTCAAGGCTTGTAGAGGGCTACCCTGTCTCCCCTCAGTCTTCTCCCCCTGATTGTCTTCTCCAGGGAGTCTGGCCTTCATGCGATGTACCAGAAATATGACCGCTTCAGTTTTTGTAGTTCTTGCTTTTGCTTTGGATCCTTTAAATGAAGCACAGCTGAGCATGCCCAGTTCTTCCAGTCTCTCCTCACAGGTCGTTACTTCCAGCCCCTGGACCATCCTCTCACCCCTTTTCAGCATGTCTGTATCTTCCTCAAACTGTGATGCCCAGGACTGGATGCACTATTCCAGGGGAGGCCTAACCTTTGCTGAGTCGAGGGGAAGTAGTACTTCATGGGATTTGGAAGTGGTACTTCTGTTACTGCAGCCCAAAGTAACGTTTGCCCCTTTTGCAGCCACATCACATGGTTGTCTCCTATTCAGCTTGTGATCTACAGCAATTCCAAGATCCTTCTCACTTGCAGAATTGTTAAGCTATGCATTTCCCACATTGTAATGATGCATTTCATTTCTTTCTTCTAGGTGCAGTACTTGCTATTTGTCTCTATTGAATTTCATTCTGTTGTTTTCAAAAAAAGTACATACAAAGAGCTAACCCTTTCACACGCAGAACATAGACAAGGTGACAAAATTCTCAGAATTAATTTTCTCATGAATGCTAAGAATGCGTTACTGACTATTTTACCAGACACTTTTCAAAGACTATGCTAGAGTTATTTAAATATATGACAACAGTGGCAAGTGTTACAATCACATCACAGTGGAAAGCAGAACTGTCCAAGTATCAAAGACTGGAATAATAAGCTAGTTGAATATGCAATAATGGCAAAATTAGCTAATTATATAAATAGAAGACCTGCCAAAGAATTCAATGCAAAAGGAAAGCTTTTGAGCAATTTAACTAATATTTAAGAAAACAGAATAAAATATCATTACAGACCTGTTTTTCATGCTGAAGTTATGACATTTGCAACTGTTTTGATAAATTAGATTAATTTGTTGTTGGACCTTAAGTGAGATTTGATTGATTTAACTGTGGCTAGGAGGGATAGAAAGTTTTGCTTTCTCATGAACAGCCTAGATGTTGAAATTGTATACTATGTTTTTGTAATATCCCTTGGCATCCTTCTCTCTCTCTCTCTCTCTCTCTCTCTCTCTCTCTCTCTCTCTCTCTCTCTCACACACACACACACACACACACACACAGAGAGAGAGAGAGAGAGAGAGAGAGAGAGAGAGAGTCTTTCTTTTCCTATTTGTATCTTATTTAATTTTTATGAAAATAAACAATATATTTTTTCAAAAGCAAATACAGTCACTTACAGGACTAGATAAGGTTATTAGGAGTTCTCAAGCATCCGTTAAGCTATTAGCACAAATCTGGAAAACTGTGGGGACAACCGCATTCCCACAGGGTCAACTTGGAAGAGAATAGTATAAAGAGCAGGGAGAGCGACTGAAGGTGGGCAAGCTCTGATCCCAAACACTGTTCTAGCACCCGAGCCTGCGGGAGCCTTGCCCCCTTCCTGCCCACACAAGAGGCTGCTCGCAAGGGTCTACTCCACGAGACAGGGAATGGACTCCATCTCTCTTTACCTGTTAGCTTCTCTCTCTGTCAGGCAGGAAGCTCTATATCCCATCAGAAATATAAGAAGTCTAAGGAAGCCAGATTCTGGCTCATCATCAGGAAAATTTCCCTGACTGTCAGAGCAGTATGACAATGGAACCGACTCCCTGGGGAGGCTGTGGGCTCTCCCACGCTGGAGGCCTTCAAGATGCATCTGGACAGCCATCTGAGAGGGACGGCTGAACGTGGAGACTTGCACTGAGCAGGAGTTGGACTTGATGGCCTTCTGGGCACTTCCAGCTCTGTGTGATTCTGCGATTTTGCGATTCTGTTATTCCATGTTTTCATGATTTCGTAATTGATTGGGGTGCATCAGGAATATTTACCTCTTAGACAACATCAGGTTAGGAGCTTGTGCCTGTCCTATATTTTCTGCTGAATAAACTTTTTTTCTACGTGTTGTGTGCACGTGAATGCAGAACTGGGGCTTGTTCTTTCTGGAGCATGTGCCAAGCCCCAGTAACAGACTACAAACTGTTCAAGGCAATCCGGTGGGCGAACAGCTCCTTTGGAGGCGCACTGCTCCCCAAGATGACTGGCATCCTTCCACCTTCCATTTCTGTGATCTGAGTGGTGCCAGTGGCCATGGCAACCGTGCACTGTCACTGCCGAATGTGGAGAATTTCATTCAATACACCTTTTAGTGCCTACGTACTTAATTGTGTACTTCTGAACACTCTGCAACCCAGCATTCAGCTTTCCTTTAAACCCTTCCCTTTTCTGAACGTTGCCAAAGCATTCGCCAGTCTAAAAGTGCACACAATTGAGAAAACAATGTCTGCATTTGCATTCTATCAGGAGAACTAGGAGAAAAGTTTTGTGAAGCACTTAGAGATATTTTAAATATGTCCAGTGGAATATACTTATCTAAAGTGAATAAATAAATATGGGGCAAATAGACACACATGTATTTTAGGAAGTGTACTCCAAAATGCTTACACATTTTCATGCAAAACACAAGGGGAAAATATCAAGTTCAGGACGAACTGGTTGGGTTACAACTCCTATCAACCCCAGCTACCATGGTCAGCAGTTGGGGGTTACGAGAGTCACAGGTTACCCACTTCTCAGTTAAGAATTTGGTGGGCAATCCAGTATGTCTGCTTTGGATGCAGGTATGGCTCTGAACACACAGGTGTACCTGCATCCAGTGCGTGAGGAGAGGCACGGAATGGGAGGGAAGGAGGATGGGGTGCTGATAGGGATTGAGGGAAGCCCCCCAGCTCTTGCTTCCTGCACACCCCCACACTTGTCCACCTCCCCAAGGCCCAGCTGTGTGCTTGGAAAGACAGCTGGTCTGGCTCTTTCCTAGCTGGGGTTCCATATGATCCTACCCTACCTCCATCAGAGGATGCCAAGAAACATGGCCTCACCGGCACATTGTCCCAAAAGATGCTACTAGTGAGCCCTTTGGATGCCGAAATCTTCAAAGGCCTCTTTCATCCTGTTTTCCCTACTGGGCATATGCTTGTGGCTGCTTCCTCTCTCAGCCCAGGAGAATTACAGAATTGCAGGCAGAGCTGGTCTCCCCCACTCCTGTTTCTCAGCTAAGGAAAATAATTGCTCTTTGTTCCCCAAAAAACATTGATTTTGATTTCTTGTAAAGCAGCTTGCATTCTTCTCTCACTCTTCAGCTCAGTGGAGCGGTGCTTCCCTGTTCCCCCACAGGGTGCCCATTGCCTCAATGCTATTTATTTGCTAATCTTTTTCCAATTGTCTTGTGCGCTCCCTTTCTCAAACAAATCCAAGAGCGCAGACTAAATGCAGGCCTGAGCATTCCAGGCTATTCTGCATCAGGACCAAGGAGAGCTCCTAATCGCCTCCTGGTTTTATTCGTGATTCTGGGGCCAATAACTGCATGGCATGATATTTGCCTTTTGTCACCTCCTCATCTGGCTTGTACTCATCTTCCCATGAGTTTTCAGGATTCAGCACCTTTCTGTTCTCTGAACTGCCTCCGGCAGTGCATGGCAGCATCTGCCGTAATGAGATGACTTACTGATCTTCCTGATTAATAACAAGAAATGCAAACACGGCGCTGCTGATTTGCCACACGGAGGGAGTTGGTCGTGCACAGCCCATGACAACATGCAGGTCAGGATGGCACCATTTGCAGCACTCGTGGAGTCACGTGGTGCTCCATTTAAAGGAACCAAAGCAAAAGCAAAGCCACAAAACTGAAGCTGTCATAATTCAGGTACATCACAAGAAGGCCAGACTCCCTGGAGAAGACAATCAGGGACAGAAGACTGAGGGGAGATAGAATAGCCCTCTACAAGTACCTGAAAGGCTGTCACAAAGAGGAAGGACAGGAATGCTTCTCATTCATTCCAGAGTGCTGGACACAGAATAACAGACTTGAGTTTAAAAAAAAAAGATTTAGACTAGACACCAGGAAGAATTTCCTCACTGTTGTAGCAGTACAGCAATGGAACCTATTGCCTGGGGAAGTTGTGGGTTCTCCCTCACTGGAGACATTCGAAAAGTGTTTGGACAGTCATCTAAATGGGATGGTGTAACTCCGTGTCCTGCATCAGCAGGGGGTTGGATCCGAGGTTCTTCTGGCCCCTTCCAACCCTTCTGTTCTGTGATGCTATGCTAGGGAAAGCTGTCGGCAGAGGAGGAGGAGGAGGCCAGCTATGCGATGGGTCAGCTCCATAAAGGAAGACACAGCCTTGACTTTGCAAGAGCTCAGCAGGGCTGTCCAGGACAGGATGTTCTGGAGGACATTGACTCATAGGGTCACCATACATCAGAGCTGACTTGACAGCACAACAAGGACAACCACCCCGAAGGGGGTCCTCCAGATGCCCACTGTACTGTGGAAGCACTAGAGGTGGTGCCAGCTAAGTGCAGATCTGAGGCTCAGGATAAGAATTGTCCATATGCATATGCCAATTTATAATAGCCTCTAAGTCTCTCCTACTGTGTATCTTTATAGGGTCCCATTTCCTAAGGAAGCCACTATTTGTAAGAATGAACAAACGGATAAAGGAAAGGAAGGCATTGACTTCAGGAAAAAATGGAGGCAGAAAGATGCAACGGGGGCAGCAGGAGGGGGAACCACGTGTGGGCAAAAAAGCAGCTGGTTCAGGGAAATCGGGTGGAACAGCAGTGTGGTTGTCACGAGCTGCGCAAGCAAAGTCAATTGCACAAGCATTTCTAAAGTCGGCATTGATACATTCAGTCTCCAAGCACACACCAAGTGAAGCGTTGGACCCTCTCTGACATCCTTTACCCAAAGCTTTCCTTATGGATCCTACTGGATCAGTTCCGGGGAGGAAGAGTGTGGTGGAACTGGGCAGGCCTTCACTCCTCCTGCTCGCCCCAATTGAATCACCCTATGACTGTGAGGACAGACTATCAGGGGTCAGGAATTCCCCATCCAATAGGCTCCCCATCTCCAAATTTCCTGCCTGAAGGGGCTGTTGCTCTTTCCCATTCCCTGGCTCCCCTGGCTGCCCTTGAACTGAATCTCCCCCATGCCAGCACTGGTGGGTCCAAGGACCTTGGACTGTAGCTGGGACTGGGTCATTTCAACAGCCATCTGGTTGTCAGAGTCTGAACTCTCAGTGCCACCAGGATAGGCAGCCTCCCCTGCACACCTCCCTTCCCACATGACTGGTCGCAAAACACCCCTAGAAGGTGAACGGGTGCGAAATACTGGGCCACTTCCTCAGGTTCCATGTAAGACTGCTTCCTGCATGTTTGGCCCCAGTTAGAGGCTTTTAAAAATGTTCCCTACCTTTAAATTTCAACTTCTTCCATTTTTGTTTTCAGGTTTGCATTATTTTTTTCTTGTGCTTTGTTAATTGTTCAATTTTTATTAATGGGTAGCAGAGAGGTGGATGTAAATAAACAGGGCTTCTAAGCTACAAAAGCTAAACCAACCAACAAGATGAAACCAAAAGATTTCAACTACATTTAACTAAGTGTCCATCCAGCTCAGCCTTCTGTCCATTTAGTGGTGAACCAGCTACCCAGGGGATCCCACAAGCTGGACAAGAGTGCAATAGTATCCCATGTTCCCCAGCAACTACTCATGTTCCCCAGCCACTGGTGCATGTGGGCACTCTGCCTCTAATACTAGATGCATCAGGACTGGTAGCCACAGATTCCCTTTTAAGCCATCTGGGGTTGTGGAGGTTCCAAGTTCAGATCTCGGTGTTTGATCCATTCTCTCCTCCATCCTCAGGGACACCTCCCAGGGACCATAGGATTGCACTGTTCAATGCATGACAATAATGACAGAACCCCTCTGAGGCTTTTCCTCAGAGCCTTTGACAAACATTTTACAAACATCAAATCGTTGCTGGGAGCCTGGTTTTCTCATTTGACCTTCTCAAGATGGAGAACTTATTACCTCGTGCTAAGTAGCAACAATTTTCCGTGTTTACTGCTTCAACATAATTGGCTTTAATCTTTCCTTCCCCTTAGCCTAACCTTCTTGGTTCACAATTCCCTTGCCAGCATCTTTTTGGCTTTATTAGGGGAGTTGTTGCTTGCGTATTTAACACTTCTGAGCCACATTTGTTCTTGAGCGAACGCACCTGCTATTGTACTGAATGCATTCTGAGCAAATGTGTAAGGGATGCATTTGATTCTGTTCTGCATCGAAAGCTCTAAGAATTTGCCCCTCTCTCCCAGTCCCAGTGCAACCCAAGGCTTGTGTGGGGTTGCTACTTTCTCTGCAGGTTCTTTTCCCTTGAAGCCCTGCTGAATTTCCATGTCACGTGTGCTGAACAATTACATATAAAACAATGTGAAAGGCTGAATTGGATCACTACAGGTTTCTGGTAGTGGAGACTGGCCACGCCATACATTTGTGCAAAGGTATTATATAAGGGCTGCTTCTGTTTTGCCTTCCTAATGATTCAGAAGGTGTTGATCAGTCCTATGGGGGCGAGATCAGTTGACCAAAGCTAAGGCTGAACCTTAGAGAGGGCTACAGATGCACGGCAATAGCTGCACCCTCTCTCAAACAACTGGAACTGCATAAATGCAGAAGGGCTTTTACCTTGGCCCGCCTTAACGGACTCCCCTCGGCAGTTTTCAGGGGACGGTATAAAGAGATCCCCTGGTCAGAGCACCTTTGCCCCTGTGGTATGGAACAGACAGAAACTACACAGCACGTCCTGCTGAGGTGTACATTCTACACGGATGTTCGCGCTGCACTCATTTCTCCATTGATGAATCGCTTCCTGGGCCATATGGAACAACGATATATCTATATACTGCTGGCTGACACTAATCCAATGATAAAATACAGTGTTGCTAAATTCTCTGCGGCCCCAATGCGTGTCCAAAGACAGATCCTGAGGGAATGTGGCCCTACCTAGTTGGACAAAAGACTCCGTCTGGAAATGTCATCTACTTAAGACAAATGATATGAACTATGGTAGCAGTACATTGTGTCGAAGTATTTATTAATCCAACAGGGGTTTTATGACAGATAACCTTCAATGCATTTCCTTCTTTTTAAATCTATTTATTCAATGGAGCTGGTCTTTGACCGTAATAATGTTTTTATCTATCTTTATCTATCTAGGTGAGGCTGAACAGAGCTTTGAACCTTTTAACCTTGCTTTCCCAAGTTCACCAGTCACCATTCATGCATCTTCAAGACGGCTTTTGTGCATCTGTGCGCATGATCGGCCATGACAGCTCCAGCTTAGTTATCTTCCACTGACTCAATGCGCACTCCCAAAATGCCAACTTGGACATTTAGAAGAATCCCAGCGTGTGTGTGAGCAGGAGGGAAAAGACAGTAAATACATCTCAAAGAGATGTTACAAGCTGCTGTGTCAGATCTGTTTGTCATCAGTGAGGCAACACCAATCGTTTCAGACTGGTTCAAAGCAAGCTGTTTTCCTGATGACGGAACAGTGCAGAAGGCATTGCGAGCAATGGGAAAAGAGAATCCAGCCATCTGCTCATTTCTCTCCAGTGTTTTAATGAAGATGGATGGGATTGTTCCATGTCCAAAGAGGCACCTCTATGGTTGTCTATACAGATTCTACATGGCCATCCTGTAGTTCAGAGTCCCAGCTGCAACCTCAGAATCCTGCTCAGAGGTCAGGCCTGGGATTCCAAACTTGGGAGTACCCTTTCAACAGAGCCATCCCAGCTGTCGCTCCAAGGCCAGAAAAGCAACATCAGAGGTGGAGATTGGTGGATGCACAGAGAGGAAGGCAAGCTTCAGCGGCATTGCTGGACCCTGATAGTAGCGCTTGTCCTTGTTTATTGTTCTGGGGCAAAACAATGAGACGGCCAAAACTGATCTTAAGGGGCAGGCAGGCACATATGGAAGGAGATGCTCCTAAAAATAGGGGAAGGAGAAACTCAGAGGAGAGAGCCATGTAAAAGAGCCATTACTGACTGATAATTTTATAGATTACATGTCCAAGCTTTACTACCAGCAGGAAGAACTCTCTTCCTCATCCCAAGCAGAAAGAGGTTCATTCACATTGTGGCTGAGGATCCATGGGTCGTTTAAACTATGGTTGTTGGGGCTTGGCAGAAGTGAGAGAACTTACTGCATCCCACCATCTCACAACCTCCACTTTGCATCTGGTTTCTCAGAAAAAACAAGGGACCTCGGGGTTGCAATTCTGAACCCGGGCCCCTGGGTTGCTGAGGGAAAACCAAGCAGCGTTTGAAACCATGGTTTGCTGTTAGGTTAAAACCCTGGCTTGTTTTAGCAACAGGATGCAAAGTGGGAGCGGCAAAGGGAAAGGCAGTCATGTGCTCCAACACAGCTCAACAATTCTTGGGTTAAACAACCCATAAATTGCTGCTACATGCAAACTGGGCCTATATGTGAGAAGCAATCATGCCCACAAGTGGCGATAAAATTTCCATATCTGAATATTGGTTGGACAGTTTTCTTTTATTCCTCTTTCTAAAGCAACTTTATGATTTTAGCACCAGGAAGAATAAAAATGCTCCAACCATTTGACAGGGTTACACATGTTGTGCTTTCTTCTAGATTAAGGGTGCCAACTACAGGCATTTCAAAATCCTAGAAGTAGCATTCGATGAGCGTCAGAAAAAGTCACAAATAACCTGTTATACTCTGTATTGAAACTAAGTTTGCTGCCTGCTGAGAAGAATTTCATTTCACTGACGTGTAAATTGGTGTGGGGATTTTTGCTGCTGCATTTCCCATCGTGCATCTTTGCAAAACATTAATTCAGCCTCAGAGGCAGAAGCACAAGTGCAGAGTGCCAGTCTGCAGCTTATCTCCCCATATAATGAACCTAGCCTGTGTGGATACCAGGGTAATTAAGATTTCAGCCTGAGACATGGTCCAGACACTTCAATCCCTGCGTGAACTTTCCAGCCATTCAGCTTAAAGAAGAGCCCCTGTGTTCCCAAATATACCTATTCAAAACTTCGAAACAGAGATCAAAACCCATAAGATTTTGATGCAGAAGGGGGTGTCCTTTTATTTTGGTTTCTGAGCAGTTCAAGAACTCCGGCGTTACCCCCAAGAAACACAGACAATTTCTTTTGTGAGTCGACCAACGCTTGACACACGGCGGTGGGAATTCTCAGTGGGTGCCATGAGGTCTGGCTGCAAGGGCTCTGCCACGCCACTGAATTTGCACCTGTGGCCCAGAAGTGTGTGTGTGTGTGCTGAGTTTGGGGGCCAACAGTGGGCCCCAGACCTCCCAAAGCTGCCCAGCTCATCCTTCGAGGGAAATGCTAAAGGAGGCATTGGGTTGGATTCCAAAAAGGCCTTCTACCCAGTCTCTTCCCTCTGAATTATATTCAGTCTGAGTTTCTTTTTTAAAATCTATCACTACATTGCATTGCAAATCCTATTCACTTGTTGTGATGGTATATATTGGATATTACAATCCATAATAGCATTTTTTAAGGGAAGAGTCAAATAGAGGCAGGTACAAATTTGCTTTTGTGTGGATTCTTAAAAAATCACTAAGCATTCTCCTGGTACCTTTGCATAAGAGAACCTGATTACTGAAAGTGCCACAGAATCCAATAAGTTGAGAGAGATGTAATTTTCTAAGGTAATAGAAATGCCTCACAGGGAAAACACGCACACAGACTGTGAACCGTTCCATCTTGATCAGCGGCTGATCTCACCGTGCCATCGGCAAATTGCAAGCAAATGGATATCTTTGTGCTTTTAATATTCTCCTGTCAATATTTCTGAGTTATGTGCAAATGCCCTTCAGAAATTAGCTAATCAACAAATTTCAAAGTGGAATGCAGCCGATTATTGTGACTCACTGATCAATACCAATCCCGGTGGTTATATTCAGCATTCATCTTGTTCTTGAGATTGGCCAATGATTAAATGACATGAGAGACACCCAGTATTTCCTCAAATGGCCACAAATTGGCTTCCCAAAGACAACTAAGTGCAAATTTGCAGGGGCTGTTTATATAAGAAGAGTCACATGATAAAGCAGGGACCTTTGAAATCAATGCAGATGTGGTCCTGCTGGTATTAGCCCACCAAAATCAGAGGGACATAGATCAGGAATGTCTAAGTAAAGTTCCATTGATGCAAATGGTTCTACTCGAAGTAGGGCTGTATGGCTGAATCCAACATTTTACCTCCAAGAAATGGGTCCCTTAAACTCGGAGATGGGGGATTATGGCCACTGTGTGAGTGGGTTCTGATGTCTGTCCTCTAGGGACCCATGGCGCACAAGAATGCCACACAGATGAGACGCAGGTATTTATTCATTTATTTATTTTTGGACTTCTTATCCACTAAATTGCCCCAGTGGTAGCTCCCAGAACTGGGAGCTGCTTTGCCTTTTTCTTTTGCATGAAGGAAGGGTGAGACAAGCTACTTATCAGTAGCTGGTAAGTTCTAATCTGGAAAGAGAATCTCATCTTCCAGTAGCTCAGCCAAAGAAACTGATAGAGATGTGTAATCTCTGGCAATTTGGATGATGTTGAACTCAGGTTCCCATCAGTTCCACAGAGTATGAACAGTCATGTGATGGGAGCTATCATCCAACATATTGAAGACTCTGTATTAAACTGTTTACATTTTTGAGTCGAACCATCAACACAGTAGAGGAATTCAGCTTCCTGGGATCCAAACTTGACCAAAGGGGTGACCACAGTGCTGAGATCAGAAGGTGCATAGCACTTGGAAGAAATACAATGTCCAGTATGAATAACATCTGGAAGAGTAAAGACATCAGCCTCTCCACCAAAAGCAGACTAGTTATCACAATAATTTTTCCAATTGCCATGTATGGCTGTGAAACTTGGGCTCTGAAAAAGGCAGATAGAAGAAGGGCGGATGCTTTCGAATTGTGGTGCTGGAGACAACTGTTGTACATACCATGGTCTGCAAAAATCACAAAGAAGTCCTAGACCGAATGTCTAGGAGGAAAATCACAAACAAAGGAGTCCTCACCAAAAATATCACTTGAAGCCAAGATCACCAAACAAAGACTGTCATACTTTGGTCATGTCCTGAGAGCCGGCTCACTCAAAAAGTCAATCATGCTGGGAGTGATCAGCGGAAAAAGGAGCAGGGGCCGCCCCAGCACCCGTTGGTGGGACACCATAAAGAAGGAAGCTGGGGTGGACGTGGCGGTCTTGAAGGAAGCAGTGAGAGGCAGAGAGGCCTGGAGAGCAATGATGCTTGGATTGGCCAAGGGTTGGCCAGGACCGAATGGTTGACAGTAGCAGTGAGTTAGTAAACCTGTTTCTGGGCACAATTCAGTGATGCTGAGAAACACCTTCAAAGCCACCTTACTGGTGGACTCTCAGCTTGCATCCCATGCTTTCTACCTCATGAAGTATTCCTCCCTGCCTCACAATTACAGCTGAGGCACGGCTGATAGACGTGCATGAGACGCTCGCCTGCAGTTGCATCTCAATAACGGAGCAGGCGTCTTCATATTTATTTATTTATTTAAAACATTTTTATGCCGCCCCCATCGCAACAAAGCCTCGGGGTGGCTCACAACAAGAACAAAATATACAAATATGACAAATTATTCAATAAAAATATTAAAACCCGGTGCATCTCAGCTTAAAAGATTTAAAATCCTATAAATAACCAATAAATTAACAATTAAAATAAGTTTTAAATAAAAAGGTCTTAACCTGGCTCTGAAAAACAAATAACGACGGCGCCAGGCGGAACTCTCTGGGGAATGTTAAACAACGTTTGGGGCAAAGTGGTGCCCTATGGAAATCCCATAGCTCAATTGCCAAGTAAATCACCCCGTGCTATTCTCAGAAACTGATCCTGCAGGTAGACCTAGAAACATTTAGATTATTTGCAACACATAAATGCTTTTTAACAACCAGATAAGCCCAAGGTGCATGTCTCTAAAGTCTTCTTCGCACACATGCCAAGTTTTAGGATTCTAGGTCTTTGAACTTTGGTGTTTGTGCATGTGCCCACACACTTTTATTCTGAATGATCATGTCCTTTCTTATTACTCAGCTGCCCTGCATGGTATTTTTACAGAGGTGGGCCAAGCTACAGGCATTCCTAATCAAGAAATGTATCTCTGCTACAGCACTGGCTACCAGTGCAGTATCGTGTCTAAAAATGTCAAATTGCCATCAATTAGCAAGGCAGGGCACGCCTGCAGAGAGACATGCTTTGAACATTTCACTTCCAATAACTTATGTTTCCAGGGTGATTAATAAAACCTTTGCGCAGCTTAATTCATTTTCTAAATAGCCTTTTTCTTTCTTCTTTGGCCCAGCGCTATCAACATATCAAGGGCAAATTGTATTTCCTTCATTCATCATCCCTTGGGAATATTCATCCATCTGGAATATGAAGCATTCCCTTTTGCCAGGTTTTGTGGGGAAATTCTGTATTTATAGCTAATGGAATTATTTCCTGGCATAACAAGTCAGAGCTACATTTTTCTTTTTAATCTTTACAATTGTAGTTGAAGCCCCTATAAGAGAACAAAATGGGCTTGTTTTCCTCTTGCTTTCTCTCCCTGTCCCCTCTCATGCTTCTCAAACTTGCCAGTGTTTTAAATCTGAAATGCTTCCCATATAGAAAGGCAGGTACAATAATGGCATTTTATTTTATTTATTTATTTTCCGATTTATATCCTGCCTTTTTCCTGCAAAGGGCTCAAGGCAGCTTACGTCATTCTCCTCCTCCATCTTATCCCCACAACAACAACCTTGTGAGGTATTTATTATTATTTATCTAAAGTTTTTATATGCTGTCCCCATTGCTACACAGCCTCGGGACGGCTCACAGCATAAATAAATAAAACAAATAAAATAACATTTACAATCACAATTTACAATTAAAACTTGGAAACATACTGGCTGCATAATTAAAACTGTAAATATTAAAGATTATTAAAATACTGTTTGAATAAAAAGGTCTTGGCCTGGCGCCGAAAAACAAATAACGACGGCGCCAGGCGGACCTCTCTGGGGAGCGCATTCCACAAATGGGGCGCCACCGCAGAGAAGGCCCTCCTCTGGGTACTTTGCTTCCTGATATCTCTTACGGAGGGCTCCCAGAGGTAGGTTGGGCTGAGAGTCTGTGACTGGCCCAAAATCACCCAGTTGGCTCCATGGCTGAGCGGGGACCAGAACCCAGGTCGCCTGAGTCCCAGTCCCGTGCTCTTAGCCACCTCACCACACTGGCTCTCTTAATCTCAATAATGGCATTTTATTTTATTTTACTGCTTAAACCTAATTAAAATTCAGCCCAGCTCTGGAACATTTCAAGGCTCAAAAGAGCAGGAAATGTGTGGAATACGACATGTAAAGCAATGTCTGCCCATAGTCTCAGGATATACCATGAGAAATCCCTGCTCTGTTTACATGAATCTGAAAGAATACTTTCTCAGCTATCTTTGCAAATTTCTCTAATACTGCCTTCTGCAAACCAATGTCTTCCAGACAGGTTGGACTACAATTCCCAGCATCCCCTAACCAGCCATGCTGGGAACTGTAGTCCAACCCAGCCTGGGGGGGCACCAGGTTGCAGAAGGCCTTTGTAGTACATTCTGATCTGCTGACCCCGTGACAGCCCTTTTCATATTTGTATTGTTTAACAACAGCTTACAACATAGAGAAGAAACTAGATAATCAGAGTACCAGCCCCAGGTAACAAAAGCGCATAGCACAGAAAAACAATTTGCAACAGAGAAATCAAAAAGAATGGAGAGTTGCTGTGCAGCATTTGGATCCCGTGTGCAGCACATGGAAAGGGGCTGCTCTCAGACCTTGCCCTCCCCTGCCCCAGAGAGTTTGACGCCTTTCCGGAAGAGCCTAAGAAGAGCCTAAGAATACACATTTAAAAGCATGTCCCCTTTGGCCCTGTGAAACAGGATGACATTCTTAACTGAATCCTGCAAGACTCTTATGTCCTTAATCATTGGCTTCCCTTCCAAAACATAATTGGCTCCATTGCTGGTGGGAAGGGGAGAAAGGAAAATTAAGCTGCCGGTGGTGTTTGCCTCCTGGTTTCACCCTTCGCTGCACAACACAGTTAAAACCAGCTTCTTTCTTTGCATGCCAAAATTAAAATCAATGTCCTCCTGCATGAGGAGATGTTCAGCCAAGACAAAAAGCTAAAGGGGGTGACTGGTAGATGGATGCTGAAGGCTTCTTTTCTGGGGAATGGCAATGAATTCCCCCCGCCCCCCTTTGTTAACTCAAACCCTTGGACCTGCCGAGGCCTGCCGAGGGTGAGATGCATGGATCCCATCCGAGGTCATCCGGAGGAGGAAATCTTCTATCTTGTCAAGGATTTGGGGGAAGAGGGAGGCAAGGGAGAGAGGCATCCATCAGGCTGCGGTCCAAACAAGTCACTTTGCTACAGCCTCGTGACAAATAAGTCTCAACCACTAAAAGCGCTGTCACTTCTAACCTTTCCACAGTGTGGCTTCCAATTAGCTCACTGTCCAAGCCGATTTACTGAACTCCAACACAAAAGCCAGCACCAAGGTTTTGAAGCAAGCCTGGAAAAGCTCTGGGTATTTATTGCTTTTTAACAGGGAGAATTGGAAGGTTCCTCTGAGGATGAGGTGCACATTGTATTACTGGAAGAACATTTCTAAAGGCGCCGGGGGGGGGGGGGGGGGGGGGGAGGGTAGTAGAGTTTTGTGATCTGATATCCAGACATTCCCGTGCATCTCCACCCCAGCTTTAAATCAGCTGTGGTTTTGGAGGAGTTGTCTTTTTGGCCTGGGCACAATGAATCTAGCCATCCCTTTAATTTTAATTTTATATTGTTATTTTTGTATTTTATTGTGTTGTAAGCCGCCCCGAGGCTTTGGCAAGGGGCGGCATAGAAATGTTTTAATAAATAAATAAATAAATAAATAAATTTCCCCGCAATGCTTCTGACCTAGTGCCACCCTGTGGAATGATGCAGAGGGAGGCTAAAAGCAGCTCCCTGGCACTGCTCGCCTATAGAAGCCCTCCTGGGATAAAGGGGGCGGCACCAGCATCTCCCGTATAACTGGAGCTGCCCTGATCAGAGGCAAAGGGTTGGGCAAGAAAAAGCAAGCATTTGCCCTCCACCCTCCCGAAGTTCCACCCTCTCAGTCCCACCCTGCTCAAAGTTGCTATTAAACCAGCAGTGGAGAAAACACACACAGCTGTTCCTGAGGGGGAGTCATCCAGAACAGGAAAACAGCACAGACGGGATGGATGGATGGATGGATGGATGGGTTGTCCCTGTATTCTGGCATTTATCACAGACGTTCCAGAGCATACCGGTGCATTTTCTTTAAGACAAGAATGGGTTCACATGTACGTGCAGCGTGCTCTTCAGCAGATTTCCGCAATTGCCCACAAAACCTTCTTCATAGGCCTTGGCAAGGGGCGGCATAGAAATGTTTTAATAAATAAGTAAATAAATAATAGCGGCCGCCAGTGTTGTGGTCCTCGCAACGAGGGAATGCACATAATTTCAGGCAGCTGATGGCAGGCCATTTCTGGATAGCCCCAAGCCGGTGAAATAGTGGTGCAGAATCTCAGGAATAAATTCCATTCCAGAGAAACAGCCGGCAGGCAAGTTCCAGTGGTGTTTGGGTCGAAGGCAAAAGGAACAGGGCCAGAATGCCAAAAGCACCAGCCTATTTTAGCTAAAAGCTTTTACTGCTAGTAATTCATCAAAAATGTGGGAATGGTTTGATATGTTGGCCTACCCCCTTCGCCTTTTGTCCTTACACCACTGGAATGAGGCCTCCGAGGGTTCCTCTGAAATGCAATTTATTTCCCCTGCTGTAAGAATGAGGGCATGAAGCCTTCACTTGATTCTGATTGGCTTCATGGGATGATGCGCCATTGCCATGGAGCCAATCAGAGTGCAGACAATGCTTATGCCATTTCTCTAGGGCAGCCTTCCCCAACCTTGTGCCCTCCAGAGATGTTTGGACTACAATACCCAGAATTCCTGATCAATGGCCCTGCTGGATGGGAATTCTGGGAGATGTAGTCCCAATGCCTCTGAAGGCCACCAGGTTGGGGAAGGCTGCTTTGGGACTCTAGAGAGAAAAAAGAGTCACAGGGTAACATTGCATGCATCTGATATTTTGCTTCTGTTTTTGCCCCCTTTAACTTCTCTTGTTCCTGCTACCGAATCACAAGAATGACCATCTGTGCCTCACAATAAGAAAAGCCCAACAAAATGCAGTAGAAAAATTAGGGGGGGCTATTTTGGCTGAGCCCTAACAAGCACACTTGTTAAAATGACTGGAAATTCCTGCTGAAGGTTGTTTCCATGTATTATATGAAGCAGTGCAAAGCTTTGCCTGCTGTTTCTAGCTGGTGGTCCTGAATCTAAAAATTGGACGTTCCCAGGGTACTGCTGGACTACATCTTCCATGTGATGGGATGCCCTAAGTCCCATCCTCTCATTTCCTTACATACTCTCTCCCTTCCTCTCCCTTGATTTTTCATTTGTACTCAGTCCGGACACTGTTCCTGCCCAAGACAATGAGACATAATACAGCACCTGGGCGATCCTGCCACATCATTGCAATTTTGCTTCTCCTGGCTGGGCTAAAATAAGAGCTGTCACTGTCTCCAAGGCCCCGGTCCCAATTGTTTCTGCCATAGCGTTCATTAGTCTACGCACCAATTGGGAAAAACAAAAACTGACGTGTGTTTTTCTTTCCCTCCCTCCCTTGCTTGGCTTTGTGTGTATCACGGCGACCTTAAAAGGGAGACGGTCTCATTCTGAAGATAAGCTAAGGATGCTTCCTTTGTCGATGCACATAATGCACACGGGCACATTGCAGACGAGGTTGTGCTCTTCCAATGTTCAGCAGGGATTCTGTCGTTCAGAAAGCAGTGAAAATCTCAAACTGATCCCAGGCATGCGATGCGTCAAGGCATTTTTAGTGACAGGAGGAGGGAAAGAGAAAGGAAAGGTAAGGTGTGATCAGTTACATTTTCAGGATGTGCGTGTCGTTCAGAATAACCGACATAATTACCTACATTTTCCCCATACACTCTGTGAAAATCCATCCTTTGCTTTCATTTTTTCTGGCATTCAGAAGGTGGAGGCAGCACAGCTTGAACAATGCATCTGTCTTCCGCTCTGCCAGACAAGGTGGCAGCGTTATTTGTCCTGAGGATGACTGTGCAGGGTTGCCCCTTGTCATTCCTCGGTCTATGAATCCACTGCCGTCTGCTCCAGTGTGGTGTCCTTGGACACCAATTTAATTCTGGGCACTCCTCTTCCATAATTTTTAGATAGTTAGATAGATAGAAAATTCTTTAACTGAGAAGAGCAGGCATGCTGCTAAATGAAGTCTTGGCTGCAAGCGCCATATTTACTTCCAAGTTGGAGTCTCGTGTCTCAGAGGCATTCTCTGAAAATAAACGCAAGTGCCTGCCTGTAGCCAAGTGTGTCCAGCCATCCAAATGGAAGAAATTGTTTTCACTGAGGTGGTTACCCTGTTATGGAACTGAGAGAAAGACTATAGAAAAAGACAGCACGGCATTGCTGTCCCCCACATCCGTCCCACGTCAGATCTCTAGTAATGAGTAGACCTTTGCATTATGTTGCTGTTTTAATGTTATTTTTTGGAAGAAATGTGCCATGCCCCATGCCCTGTGTGAATATATGCATCTGAACTCAGAAGCTTATGTGCAATATGCCCAGAAGCTGCTGCCACAGTGCACCACGGTTTTATTTAGATGGCCATTTTCAGCTATCTAGGTTTAATGCCTGTGAAAGGTTTTGATGCCTTGGCTCAGTCGTCCATTCAAAGGGAGACTACAGCCAAGGAACCACAAAAAGGCTGAGACTTGGAAGGGGGGCAGTAAGGAACTAGAAAAGCTCCTCAAGCGTAGGGACATTTCACTGGAGCTCAAGGCCAAGATCTGCACACGTCTATTCCCGATCATCAATAGGGGTGTAAACGCTGGACAGTAAAGAAATCTGTCAGGACGAAAGCGGATGTGTTCGAAAGATGGTGCTGTGCTTTGCGGATACCCTGGACTGACAGAAATACGAACGAGCGACCAAAGTGGATCTGTCGTAATTCAGACACAGCATGAGAAGGCAAGATGCCCTGGAGAAGATGCTAGGGAAAGTTGAGGGCAGAAGGAGAGGATGACCAGCTATGATACCGATTGATTTCTTCAAGGAGGCCACAGCCTTGAGTTGGCAAGAGTTGAGCCAGGCTGTCAGGGACACACCATTTTATTTATTTATTTAAAACTTTTATATGCCGTCCCTTATGCATGGCATCTCAGGATGGCTTACAGTTTTGGAGGGCATCCATCCATCCATTCATCCATAGGATCAGAGTCACAGCCAACCGGATGGCTCATAACAACCGTAGGGCGAGGAAAAGAGGTTGGGTGCTGATTGGACCTGGCCCAGATCCACAGCCCTCGTGCCACCCTCTCTGCCGTCCCCAGGATGCCACTTTGTCCCCACGATGAGGCTCTGTTCTGACCCCCGAGGAGGGGAGACCAGCACAGTCCTTTCTGCACCAGCGATGGGAGGCATCAGGCTTTCCAGGTCCCAGCTCCAAGATCACATGTTCTGCCCTATGCCCTCCCAGACAATATTGGGAAGTCACAGGATCCCCCCCCAATAAGGTTCTATTGTTTCGAAGGGTTTTAAGTCACTGCTTGATGGCTCATCTGGTACCATATACATGATGCTGGTCAACCCGATGGCAGTCCAGAAATAACTAAGTTAAAAGAAATACTGGATGGTGCATCGTCCACCTCTCTGCTTGCTTTTGTGCCCTTCAAATCCCATTTCACTCTGCAGCTGCAAGGAGAGAGATTATCGCAATGGAACCACAAATATGCAGTCAACTCTCCCAGAGGAAATCGACCCAGTAGGTGTTGCTCAGTGGTGCTGTTGCTAGGTACCAAAAAGATCCAGGTTCAGGTGCGTAGGGGAAGAAAAAACCCCCGAACCTTTAAATCCACACATGCTCTAACTGTGTGTGTGTTTGTGTCTTTAGTAAATCCTGACTCCTAAGAACATCCCTATTTGTAAAACAGGGTGCATGGGCAAAAGAGAAAAGGGCATCTGATTTCAGAAGAATGCCTCAAGCAGAGGTCTGGGCAGAGGAGAGAGCAAGGGGATTTGGGGAAGGGGGAGACAGTGGGATGTGAAGCACATGCGAGCAATGAGCCAATTTCTTCAGGAGAATCCCAGGCACCAGGAGAATCCCATGATTATCCAAGCTCTTGGACCCTTATTTCAGCAAGTGTCCAAAGACAGCAGAACGGTGGGGCAGATGGTCTCTCAAAGATTTGGGGCTCCAGCCCTAGTGGGCCACCCACAGAATTATCCAGGCAGATGGGACCCTAACATCGTCTTCAAACGCCTCCCAAGTGTAATTTCAGTTCATGCAAGACCAGACGGCTCTCCCTAACCTGGAGGAGTCCGAGTAACAGCCGTTTCAGTCCAGAGAACGGTGCTGCCTTGCTCCCCACGGCGGCAACTTGGGATGAATATGACTCCAAGCAATCTGAGGTTGAACATTTCGGAAAAAGGGAAACCGTTGCTAAAGTGACTCCTTTCATTTTTAATCCCCCTGTGCAATGGTACACTTGGTAATCCAGGCAGAACCATCCCAGCTAGGGGCCAGGGCACTTGTTTTAGCATTATCTAAGAGAAACTGACATAAAAATAAAACTCCCATATGGAGAGGGCGAAATGTTTCAGTGCTCCTCATTTTCTTTTCATAGAGGAAAATGCCGGCTCTCCACCCGGGCCGCCCACAACACTGAATATTAAGCCACTCAAAGGGTTCAAATAGCCTGCAAAAGCACCAAGCAGCAAAGGCTTCTGTGTTCTTAATGGCACAGCTCTTGATTTCAGGCAGGTTGCTTTTTTATAACTTTTAAAAAGGGGGACAACTGTGTCTCAGGTCGGCAGCTAATTCTCTCCCCTGGGATTCAAGAACCTGCCACAAGATTGCCAGAGCAGAACTGGGGAATTAGGACTCTCAGCACCATATTTCAGATGCTGAGAGAGTTTAAACGAAGGCTGCGTGAGCTGCTGAGCAAGTAGCCTTCTCTTCTTTGGCCTCTTTCTGCGTCTGAGATGCAGGTATATGCAAGTGACAACAGTCTGGAAGATTTGGCAAGAGCCTGGAAAAGGCCTTCAGTCAAGCAAGAAACGGTGGAAACTGTAGGGGTTCCATATTCAGGCCAGGTTTTCCTCTTATCCCGAGCTATTTTTTTCATCCCTAAGACTTATTCCCTAAGACTCATCTGGCCATTCCCATATTGATGCCTTCCCAAACCATGGTATCCTGGATGACTGCAACACACAAAACACTGCAGGTTTTAAAAAATATTGCAAAATTAAAAACAAATATGTAATGGACAAGAAGAATCCAAGTTTAGGGGGGGGGGAGAGAGAGAGAGAGAGAGAGAGAGAGAGAGAGGTGCAAAAGAAGAACCATGTTAGTTCCTGCAGTGGTCTCCCAGATGTCCAATGGGGAGTTCACTGGTAGATCTGCAACAGCACCTTCATGTTCGTATCCCCCAGAAGCACCCCTTTTCCATGGATTTCTCTTAGGCCATCTAAGTGGAGGCCATCCCTTCCCTTTCATGCCATCTGGTTCCCCTGTGTACCCACATGAGATTCAGCACGCAATAGACTCCATCTTGGATTGGGCTCTAGGAGGCCCCCCTGTGATTGCCCATCCACGGTTCACTTGCTGGTGGCCATCGGCAGGTGGGGCCTCTTTCCCAGCAAGACCGGGGAGAAGCCACACTGCCGTTAAGCACAGCGAACCAAGCAGGTGTGTGAAATTGCCCACCACCTTGCCTCAGGGCTGTACCTGACCTCTGCTTGAACAGCACTCAAGTGCTCGCACTGCCATGCAAGGGGGATAGAGAAAGACCAGACACGGTGGCAAGCGATCCTTCACCATTTAAGATGGAAACGACTGTGACATGCAGGCAGCCACTAGGGGGCAGGGCAGCCTCCTTTTGGTAGCTGGATGAAGCGGAGATCCATTCCAACGTGATAGAACAGACACACAGTCTGAGGTGCGAGCACTTGAGCATTTAGGGAAAAGGGAAGCATTATTGTACACAGCCAGGGATAATTACATTTCATCCATCATGAAGCTAATTTGCTGGAAAATTAAAGGGAGCACTTGATACAGGAGGGAGAATGAGAGAGAGAGAGAGAGAGAGAGAGAGAGAGAGAGAGAGAGAGAGAGAGAGAGAGTCTTTGTAGAAGGCTGACTTATGTTAGATTATCTGTTTGGGTGGCTTACTAATGTCTCCTGTAATGGGCGGCCATTCCCCGGGGTTTCAGGAGAGGGCCTTTCCCGGTGTTACCTGGAGATTTGAAGGAACAGAAATGGGAGCATCTGGGAGCAAGGCACAGGGACTGGCAGGAGCTGTGGTGTGGTCTTGTCCACATTTTGTGTCGCCATTGCTACGGTGTAGATTAGAGAGCCAGCAGTAAAGGTAGGTATGGTTGGGCGCCTGCCTGGAGCCCCCTGGAATTCTTCTCACCTGCCTCTCGCTCTGGCTCAGACAACGGTGGTTGTGGTGGTGGTCAGGGGGCAGAGCAGAAAGCGGGTCTGCCGAATGTCTCTGGGCGCAGCTGAAGGAGCTGCAAAGGCTTCAGCCCCCACCTGCTCCTCCTCGGGTTCAGAATCCAGTGACAGCTCCCACTGAACCGCCTGCCACGTGCCAGAGACGGGCCAATTGTCTACCTCTTCCTATCTATTTGTGAATGTATTATATTTCTACACCGCCCATCAGCTCAGAGGTCCTTGGGAGGTTCACAAGAGAAATAATACAATAATTAATGTAAAACAGTCACTAGAAATCATAATAAAACAATTAGTATAAGTACAATAATGCAATAAAACGGTGATCCACATACCACGTCCACTGGAATTTCCTGCACTATTTCACTCAGAAACACCTGCCAGGTACAAACCTGGGAGCATTTATACTTGCCAAATGGAGCTGAAGTCCTGAGATTGATCAACACTGTAGCATCCATCCTCCAAAGATTATTATATAATTTGGTAAGCCCAGGGCATTTCTGCAGAAACAGCATTGCTTAGAGAGTCACTTTCCTTCTCTGCTTCTGCTTCTTTTGCTGTGTTTCACACGGTGAACGAGGCCATGCATGAAAGGGGGTTGTGCATTACCAGTTGGGATGTCCTTCCAAACAGTTCTGAGACCCCAAGTTATAGGACTGCAACCTGATACTTCTTTGGAGGGTGATTGTATCGATGGGGACCTGCTAGCGGCATGCAGGTAGGTGAGGGGGTGCCACACAGAGGTGGGTCATGACCTTTTTTCCCCTGCAGTGAAGGGCAGGATGTGTCCCAATGGAGCAAAGCTCCAGGAAGTACTTCCTGACAGTTAGAACCCCTAGGGCAGGGGTGGGGAACCTATGACACGCGTGCCACAGTGGGCGCACAGAGCCCTCTCTGTTGACACGCGGGCCAGGTCGCCCGAGCATCGCCCCAGCAACCGAGCATCAGATAACAGTGCACATAGGGGCCATGCGCATGCTTGGAAAGGAGCAGCCGTGTCGGACGTCACAAGCCACAACTTGTTCAAGCTTTCGCATGGCCAGTCAGTGTTCTGCCAAGGATATATATATGCACGCGCTTGGACTGGCTGTGAGTTTTAATACATTTGCTATTTTCAACACAAGATTTTAGCTTTGAGTTTTCTTATGAAAAATTGAAATTTAATATCTAAGATTTAGCCAAGAGATGTTCTAATTAAGAGACTGAGATTCTTTTAATGTTGTGCTGTGCCCCTGGCATATTTGAATGTGCAGCAGCATATTTAGTTGTTGTTTTCTAAACTAAAACCTCAGGATTCAGGTTTTATTGCAGTGTTGGCACTTTGCAATAAATAAGTGGGTTTGGGTTGCAGTTTAGGCACTTGGTCTCTAAAAGGTTCCCCATCACTGCTCTTGGGTATGGAATGGGCTTCCATGGGAGGAGGTTGAGGCCCCATCGGTGAGGGTGTTCAAGGATAGGCTGGACGTGCACGTGGTGGGCATGTTGTGAGCGGAGCTGGCTGGAGCCGGGGGTCAGACTAGATGGCCCGGGAACCCTTCCAACTCACTCTGTTTCTATGCTCCCAGGCATTCATGCAACAGATTGATGCCTTAGGTTGGTCCCTTTGGTGGCTCTACATGCTGGTCCCTCAGTTCCTTCCACACTAGCACATTGCCCGGAGGCTGTTCAGATCTCATACTGTCCGATAACCTGAATGCACAAGGACCACTGCGAGCGGTTGGAATATCTGACAGGCTGGGAAGGAGAGCACCATCTTTACTCACTGGTGTTGGGCGTCTCCCCAGTATTTGCCTGGAGCTGCCCAAGATAATACAGAGATAATCTTCTGAAGTCTCCTTCTGTAAGATTGATGTCAGCTACCCAGAGGACTTTTTCAGGGATTGACCCTAAGCTGGGGAATGCTTTGCTGGGAAAGATGCATCTGCTCCCCCAGATTCACACCTTTAAGAGGCTGTTTAAAACATATCTCTTCTAGCAGGCCTTCCCAGATTAGTTCTCATGTCAGTTTTTTTAATATGTATCCTTAGTCCATCTTACTCGTGGTTGGTTTAAATTTCTTGTAAACTACCCAGAGCCTATGCTAATGGGACAGTATATAAATATTAAGATAAATAAATCAAGTTGTACTGGGATGGGGAATTTGATGGAACTCCTTGGCTTGGCTGCCCAGACTCCAGTCCACTTTATCATGCCCTGGTCAAGCTCCTGGTGAACACACACAGAATTCATGGGGTGTTCACCAGGAGTTCATCCCCACACTCTGTGCAAGCATGTGTCCTCCTTCTGTGCCCTGTGAGGCGGCCATTTATGTTGCTGCATTGGATGCAATGGACATGCACATGGTGGGCATCTTGTGAGTGGAGCCAGCTGGAGCCGGGGGTCAGACTAGATGGCCTGGGAGACCCCTTCTGACTCGCTCTGTTTCTATGTGAAAGAGAGTGTTGCTTGGACTTTATTCCTGCCTTGCGCTGTAGTATTGATGTGGAAGAATGTTGTCAGTAGTGCAATCTTCGTTCTGCCTGTATACGTGGACTTCCTTCTGTCTTGGTTTACTTTGCCAAGCATGAGAAGAAATCTGAAAGTGCTAATAGGATGGATTCCAGAGAGTTTTGTTCGAACCCTGCTGTATATACCATTTTTCAAAGATCCCTTCATCCCACCATGTTAAGAGTGGAACAAAGTGACTAAAAGAAGTGAACTTGGGTAGGAGATTGTTCAGCAGCAATGCACTTACTTTGTATGTGGAAAACCCCAGTTAAATCCCAGCTTTGCCAGGTAGGACTACCAAAGAATCCTTGAAAATATCACCGTAAGAGTTGTCATCCACAAGATGCTGCTGGGAATAACATTGGGGAGCTACTGAGCTGATCATATTCAACAAGGATCATTGTTCCTTGTAAGCCGTCCAGAGACTTTTTTTTTAGTAATGGATGGCATAGAAAAACACTAAATAAAATAAATAAATAATAAAATAAAATAAAATAAAATAAAATAAAATAAAATAAAATAAAATAAAATAAATCATATGGACCATCCTGGTCTATATGGGTGGAGTAGAAGGCAACCTATATCAACCTATATCCCTGAGAAGTCTCCACTGCTTCTTTTTAAGGACAGCTACTCCAGCCCCCAACCCAAATTCTATAGAGAGAGTCAAAAGACCCTGATGAATGGGGAGAACAGTGGTATGATCCAGCTCTGTGTCTCTGAAATCCCAGCCAAGTAATTCATCCTTTGCCCATGGAATGACAATCTTGGGAAAGGTCCAGCTGAGTCATTGTTGCAAGCAACTGGACGACTTAATTCCAATTTTGTTCACAGGTGATTTTGGCAGCCTGCCAGACTGTTTTAGTGAGCTACATTTTACTGAATTACCTTGTTATGATGTCATTTGTTTGTACTTTAAAAGCTGTTAATAGCTTTAGAACATGGCATACAATGCAAATAAGGAGATAAGTCAATCTGTACAGTCACACCAGATAGAACTGTACAGATTGCAGTACAGTAGTTAAGCATACAGAATAGGATTGGGATACAGGTGATCCAGGTTTATTTTTATTTATTTAAGTTATTATATGCTGTCCCAATACTAAAAGTCTCTGGACGGCTTAAAAAAACCCCAAAACACAAAAAAAACAAAAAACCCAAAGCAACCATATACAACAAACACACAACACACTGCATCCAACAGATAAGGATAAAACCAATTAACT
Source organism: Varanus komodoensis (assembly GCF_004798865.1). Lineage (NCBI taxonomy): Eukaryota > Metazoa > Chordata > Lepidosauria > Squamata > Varanidae > Varanus > Varanus komodoensis. The sequence continues at coordinate 271,989 of NW_025336348.1, read as the reverse complement.
GTTAAAATACTGGGAAAATAAAAAGGTCTTCACCTGAAAGAATAAAGTGACAGCACCAGGTGAACCTCCCTGGGGAGCGTGTTCCACAGTCGGGGTGCCACCACTGAAAAGGCCCTTCTCCAAGTAGCTACCCTCCTGATTTCCTTCAAAGAGGGCTCCCGGAGAAGGACCTCTGCCCCAGATCTCAAGGGGCGGGCTGGCACATAGGGAAGAAGGCACTCCTTCAGGTTCGAGTCCCCGCTCAGCCATGGAGCCAACTGGGTGACTTTGGGCTCACCACACACTCTCAGCCCAACCTACCTCACAGGTTGGTTGTTGCTGTTATGGGAATAAGACTGAGAGGAGCAGGAGAATTAGGGTTCCCATGGAAATACACCTGCAACTATTCAGTTGAATTAATGAGTTTTCCTCCAGCCTGACATAACAGGCACTCCGGGGGTCACAACATCATGTGCATTTCATCCTGGCCAAATTCAGTCAGCCCCATGGTTTGAGGGGGAAAAGAAAGTGGAGTTCTTGGCAGCTGTCAGCTGCAACAAGTCAACAGCACCAGGATCATCGCAACAGTGCGCCCATTAACGTGTGGGGTGATGACCTGGTTTGCACATAATGCCCGTTCATAACCAGTGAATTGGCTAGACCCCAAGTAAAGATCAAACAGCATTTCCACTGTCAAATGGCAATAACCAACAGCCTAGGAATGCACCTGTTGTGTGCATGCGCTTGGATGAGATTCCCAGGTGCGCATGGGAGATGGAGGGCTTTGGTGGGCCTGGCGGCTCAGACTTGGAGGAGGGGAGTGGGGAGCTGCACCGGCCGTGGCTCAGCATTCGCACTCTGATATGGGAGGTGTGGAGACTAGCGAGGCCCCGGCTGCCCAAACCCTCCCAGTGGGCCAGCCTGAGCCAACTCCGGTTCAAAGCACTTCCGGGACAACCACTGAGCCCCCTCCCACTCCTGATCGTGGGAAAGAAGCCACAATCACAAACACAATCAGCAACTGAACTGATACTTGCATCGGAGGGAAGTCTTCGTGACGGCCAAGGAAGGCTTCCCCTGATGCAAAAGAAAAACTCTGAACTTCCCTGGTTGTTCTGACACTACTGACATTCTAAAAACACATGTTATTTGTGTGTGTTATCCAAACAATTAAGCCCAAGCCAGGACTGGATCAATGCGTTTCAAGGACAACCGCTGAGCCCCCTCCCTCCTGGTGGTGGGAAAGAAGCCGGCCGAGAACAGGCTGGGGAGGGGAGAACTTGACACCCCTGAAGATGCGGATGCGAGGGCCCGTTGACGCACCCACCGGCTGGACCAGTTAGGGGCTCAAAGGGAAGAGCGTTGGCGTGCCCACTTCCCATAGCACCCCCTCCAGAGACCAGCCCCGAAGGGTTCATAAGCAGAGCTTTGGATGAAGCAGGACAGAGTGAAGGGTCAACTTGCCACCTGGAGGGTGTATTTCAAGGCTTGTGAATGTGTTGTTTCTGTATCAAATAAAGACTCTTTTAATAACTGCTGAAGTGCTTGTCTCGTTTGGGAGGGGAGGCCTCACTCACGACAGCACCATTGCTGGGTTGTCTGATGCAATGTCCAAAGCCAGAACTCTAACTCCTCCATGATTAAACAACTAGAGTTTGACTCAACTCTAAGTTGTTTGTCCCTCAGCATCCAGTTCTGGACATCACATCGCATCACATCAAACAGCTCGGAATGGGCCCAGATCTTTTGACTTCCACCTGAGTACTGGATTCTGGGGACAAAGTGTAAGTTAAGAGGAAGGAACTAAGTTCAAGCAGTGGGAGATAAAAAGGCATAAGTGCATTTAGAAGTCTAAAAAATGCATATATTAATCAGAGCCCAGCTAATCTGCTATTACCAGCATGTTCTGATTAGCTTGCACAATTTAGTAATTGGAAAAAAGTACATATGAAAGCTAGATAACCAACAGAAGGCCTATAAAAAGCAGGACAATTGCACCTCAAGTGCCCCATCTAACCTGCTGTTTCAAGCTGATTTTTTATTTGTGCCAGAAGCACTATAGATACAATTGGAAAAAAGCCATACGAGGAAATAAAAGCAGTGTGCTATATGTAAAACACATATTCATAAATACCAATATACAAAGATAACACCACGGAGCCGGGGTGAGCATATCAAATATCCTTCACCCACTATCAGGGAAGCTCCTGCCTGTTGATGGGCGTAGTGCATCCAAGTGAGACTGCCCTTTGCAGGTTCATCGTAGATTTGCCAAACCCAGTCCTTCACCTATTCAGCGGTTCACAGGTTACCCAGTTCTCCTTATGTCCTGGACCTAAGCTTTCCTGAGGATCCACCCACTTTATTTATTTATTTGTTTAACATTTTTTATATGCCATCCCAATACTAAAAGTCTCTGGATGGCTTAAAACAAAAAACGAAGTGCAGAGTAGTTTTCTTGCATTCCTCACATTTTGCTTTGCTGATCTACCGTAAATCTTCAGCAGAGGAAAGGGAAGCAAGGAGAGCCAGAAGGTGGGCCTGGATTGATGGGTAGAGCCAGGTGCTTTGCTGTCCATTGACAAGGATTTCTGGCTCTTGGAACAAAGCGAGAGTTTCAGAGAAGCTTCTCCTGTACGGCAAACCCTACCACTGACATGAGGAAGGCTTGGGGTTAGCCAGAATGGAGTTTTCCGTGGAAGCATCATGAGCCGCATTCAGTTCTGGACCTCAGAATAAATTCCGGTCCTGGAATTCTTTCATGCTCGATGCAGGGCTGGCCTGACCAGGAAGCAGAGTGAGGGAGCCGTCCCCTGCAGCGGAGGCTGAGTGGTAGTGAAGCTTAGGAGGAGAAAACCACATGTGCCCCACGGCCTTCATCTCCCCCTCTGGGAATCCTCTGCTGAATCCAAGCCAGCCCTCCGGGGTTGCTTAGGAGGCTGTGCCCCTTCTTGGGCCTCACCCTGTTTCCATCAACCATGGAAGTTTTCCCATTTGGGGGAAGCTTTAGTCTTCAATCTAAAAGCTGAAGTGCCTCTCCTATGGCCATAAGAGCTGGGATGTTTGGCAATTTTGTCCTACCTGTTCTCCATTCAGCCCCATCCACCACTGGAGCACATTCCACAAGGACAGCTCTCCATGGAGCTTCACCTGCAGGCCAGAAGAGGTTCTGCACCCCATCCTGAAGGGGTGTGCTGCCCCCTGGCATGGTAACCAATGCCAGCCTTTCAAATATCTTGAAGTCAGGCTCATCTGTCAGTCCAGTAAGTTTCTGTCCCTGGAACTGGAGGGGGTACCAAGTTCTGCACGGGGCTCAAAGATGAGCTAAATAGATGACTCTTGTTCGGGGTTATTCCATGCCTCTTTTTTCAGCTGCACAAGAAGTCCCTGTGGCCCCCCATCCCCAATGTACGAGCAGTTCCCAAAGAGTTTGCCATGGTAAAACATAAAAATAAATGCAGGAGGGAAGAGTACAGGAGAGTACAGGATGTTCTCTCCCTAACCTGAGAGTTGCAATGCCCTCCCTATGAGAATAATCTTCTAGGTAGCATGTAGAGTCACCTTTGCTAAGGTGAAGAGGTGTGGACCTGCAGCTCGATGGATGGCCACATGTGGAAGTGGAGCGAGGGGTTGGACTCTGTGTCCTCATAGGCCCCTTAAAACTCCTCTCCTCTCCTCTCCTCTCTAGCAAATCCCCTGCCAGTTATATTGAAGATTCTGTATGGTATACTCAGGACAACAGCTTGTACAGCTGTCACAAAATGGGGACTCAAAAACCTCTTGCATGCACAGCAAACCCGAACATCTGCTGCAAGGGTTTGGGAACAACGGGTGCCCGAGAAAGGCCAGGTCTGCCTGATACAGGCCTTCAGAAGGGTGACATAATAATCAACTGACAAAGCAGACCCCACATGACCTGGAGACTGCAGGGTGATGCAATCAGCACTTGTGTCCCGAAAGGTAGCTACTTAGGAAAGATGGAAGGCCTGGAGATGGAGGATGGGGACCAGGAACCTACAGAGAGCTGGAAATAGATTTGGCCTGCCCTGCCCTGTGCTGAGCTGTGTGCTGGAATCGACTAGAGGGAGCCCTGTAACACTGGCTACTTTTGCTGAAGGGCACGCAGGAAGAAGTCACTGCAAAGACAGCTGAGAGAGTGACAGTGGCTGGAAGACGGTTGCTGAACCAAGACTTGGTTGGAGTGGAGCTCAGCCTTCGCTGAATCACTGCATTTAGAAGCAGTGTCTTGCTGGCTGGGACAAGTACAAGGTCCGTGTCTGGAGGGATACCTTTAAACAGAAGGAAAAAGCAGTTATTTGGCCTTTTTAAAACCCAGATGGCCTGTCAGACTAATCCCTTGTACAGCCTGGCTCTAAAATATCATTTTGATAAATCAGTTGTGCTAGATGGAGGGAAAAACACTGATGCAAAACTGCTGGAGTAAGACCAAGCTGTCTGCAGCGCACGCTCGTCTGCCTATCAACGCACCTGTGGCTGGTCATGATCCGACCATCTTTAAAAAAGGGAAGGTGGATGCGACCGGCATCGTGTGAGGGGAGACGTGGCACGGAGCACATTGATGCAGTCCTCTAAGTTGCATTTGCACTGGCATGTGCCACTCATGTACATGTACATATGTGGATGTGTACATGGATGGATAAAGGCTTTTGACTAGCCTGGCAGTCAGCCCAAAATGTAAGATTCTATAAGGCTATGAAGACTGAAAGGTGACAGTTACACCTATAGGCTCCATTTCTTTATCTCAGTTCCTCATCTGTTTCTTTTAAGAAATAAACTTGGTCTCTGTGAAAGTCCAGATTCCCAATTGCACAGAAATGCTGTTTCTACTATACAGTTTTTTACTGCACAAAATTATTATTATTATTATTATTATTATTATTATTATTATTATTATTAGAACATTTCTATGCCGCCCCTTGCCGAAGCCTCGGGGTGGCTTACAACACAATAAAATACAATACAATACAAAAATAACAATATAAAATTAAAATTAATAATATTAAATAAATAAATAAAATATGAACGATATAAAAGAAGTTATAAAAGAAAAGTTATAAAAGAAAAGAAAAGAAAAGAAAAGAAAAGAAAAGAAAAGAAAAGAAAAGAAAAGAAGTCACCCTGGCCAGATGAATAAGTGAATATTGCTAACAATTAAAATGACGTTTAAATAAAAAGGTCTTCAGTTGCTCATAAAAATGTGCTCAGTTGCTCATTAGATCAAACCCTTTATTTTATTTAAATAAAGGAGATAAGTTGATCCTGCAGAGTGACGTTTGCCCACCCCAGTGCAGCTGATCTTGGAGAATAAAAATAGTATAAAGAAATTGTCAAAAAATAGCCGCCAACTATCAAATGTTGGGAGATCCGCAGTGACTAAAAGAAAATGGTGTGTTTTTCCACAGCAGTGTTAAGCACACCTTCTCCCTAGAAACTCATTAACCCCCCAGAGATGATAAATCACTCATATTAACAGAAGCGTTTGTTAACAAACGTGCTGCAAATGTGTGCTTGCTTACAGCCCTGGGTATTTTCCACTCTTGGTTTCTCTCCCGGTTATCTGCAAAGCTGTCCCAGTGAACCAGACTTTTTTTTTTCTTTTTGAGTCATCGCTGTTTATTTGGATAACCCTTATATTGCTTTCCACTTATTGTAATCCATAAAGATAAGGCCCGAACTGTGCTTTTAAGATGTAACAAGGTGCATAAATATGTCCTTTTTTATCCCATCCTCTCAGTTGCCGCTAAGAATTGCCTGGCAAACAACCAGTTTCTTCCAGTCTGATCCCTGGAACAACATGTCGCAGAAGGAGGACAAGCTCGTTCATACTTTTAATGGCATTCCTTTTACCTCGGGATCATCACCAGAGCTTTTAAAATCCCTGGTTACCTTTGATGCCAGGGAAGAAGATGTTCTTTTGGTTTCCTATCCAAAGTCGGGTAATGTCTTGCTTGGAACTTGTCTGGAGAGAGTTCTAACCTATGTCTTATTAATTCCATCCTCAGTCGTAAAACTGTAATCTGCAGGAAGGTTGATTTTCTATTGCCTCTGGAAAGATCAATGGACTTCCTTTGGCAAATTGCGGCTTAAGCCAGGAAGTGCTTTGTAATTGCCAATATCATAATGCCTTTATACGAATCTGTCTTCAGATTGCCTTTTGAGCAAATCTGTCCTCAGGAGGGGCAAGGTGCAGAACGGGGCACCCAAAGAGATGAAGGAGCTGCAGCAGATTCCCCCATGTGGAAAGGCAATGATTTCTGGGGTGGGTTAGCTTAAAAAAATCAGGGAAGTAGGGAGATGAGATGCGAAGAGATTTTGCAATATGCATGGAGTGGAGAATGTGGAAAGGGACAGTTTTTCTTCTCCCGTGATAACGGACTCCAGAGACGTCCCAAGAAGCTGAATGCTGGGGCTTTCGGAAGAGACAGAAGGAAGGACCCCTTCATATAATGCCTGGCTGTGTATATATGGAATTTGCTTCCACAAAACGTAGCAATGGGTATCGATTTAGAAGATTTTAAAGTGGGCTTAGGGAAATCTCTGGAAGATGGGACTAGTCATGGCTGTTAATCACGATGGCTACTTGCTACTTCCAGGGCTGGAGAAGAACAGTGGGTGAGGGTCGTTGTCCCTGTGCCCAGCTTGTGGGGCTCCTCGTGGATGGGTCAGACCTTCCAGGAGGTGGGGTGACTCCCCTGCCTCAGGCAGCCGATTAGGAGAGGTGGCAAATCATTGGCTCTCCACTGGTGCCTGGGCCCTGTCTCTGGGAGCAAGGAGCCGCAGAGCACCAAAACGCTGGAAAGAGGCAGCGCCAGACTTGCAGAGTAAAGAATTGGCCGGTGGGATCTCTAGAGAGCCCCACCACCTGCTTTCCTGCTGCAGCACGTAGTTCTAGAGTTCCCTGCCAGCCCGACTTTCCTTTCTTCTCTTGGAAATGAAATTGACAAGACCCAGAGCTGCTTCTGATCTGAGCAATCCTCCCATTTCTTTGTCTTACACATAGAACATTGTGAGCTTCCCAGCTCCGCTGTTACCTTGTCCAAGCTTCTGATCTAGCAAAAAGCAGAAGGCAGTCTTATTGCTCTGAACCCGTCCTGAAAATAAGGCCACTCAAGTTGCTAGTCCTCAAGTTATATTTCTGCCTGCTTTACCGTTGGCAGGGGTGATTATTTCTGATCCTCCTCTGTATGTAGCCTCCACATTCCAGAGGATTAAGCAGCTCTCTCTCTCTTCCCCACCTCCTTTTTTCCACTCTAGGCACTCACTGGCTGGCTGAAGTCATAATGCACCTGTATGCCTCCAAAGCGGCTCTAACTTCTCCCATTGAATTTGGAGACGTTTCCAAACTGGACCAGCTGAACCGTCTGTCATGCAAGAGAATCATTCCAACTCACCTGGACGGCAACATGCTGCCTCCCTCGTTCAGGCTCCAGCAATGCAAGGTGAGGAATGCAGGCAGCTCTTTGTCCTTTCAGCGGCCATGATTGCATTAAGTAATTAGTTAAGGCACATCATATACAGCCCTTTTAAAAGAACTGCCCCATGCGCCATGACAATCCGGATGTTGCACTGCTTGGCAATATGCAAACGAGCATGTAAATTATACCCACAGGCACACCATGGCTCTTATCTCACTGTGTGATGCACCGTGTAGAAACTGGCTCCCACCACTCAACGGTCCAATATGCAGCGCACATTCTGTCCCCAGCCACACAAGGTCCTACACACCTCGCCAAATGTTCTGTGTTATATCCATTTTTCCTAAAGCTAAACAGCAGCAGCAACCAGCCTCCCCATCTAGGTTGGGACTGTGTTGCTTCAGGAGGGAACAGAACGCTTTTCGTACCACAGCAGTACCAATAAGAAATGTTTGCCCCTCTCACCAGGAGCTGCCATTAGCCCTGGGGGGAAAGCACATGCCCCTTGTTCTTGCTAGTGGATGGTTTCCACCAGGGCTAATAGCTGCTGGGGCACAGAGGGCATAGCCAGCACTGGGGGAAAGGAAAGGGGCAGGCCTTTCCTGTGGAGAAAGGTTTCCAAAACACTGCAGGTCCAGCGATGTGCAGGGTGAGCGACAGCGCTGGTACCCAGGAGCAACCTCTGCAGTCACAGCATCCCAGGAGGACCAGCTGATAAATGGCCTCGTGCCACCGTTGGCTTGCAAGGGAAGGTGGTCAAGGGAGAAGGCTGGCAAGGGAGAGAGCAGTGGAAGCCATCTCCCTCACCTGCTCCTTGCCGCCATTGCCTGTGGACCATCCATGGTCATGGAGGCTACAGAGAAGGTGCTCAGAGAGTTCCTCAGAGAGACTCTCCTCCATGAAGCGCCCTGTGGTTAGCCTTGGAAAGTAGGATCTTGCCCCAAAGGAACATGATGGTGGAAGGCCTTATCCTGGTCATGGCTGGAGCAGGGCGACAGCTCGCTGACCCAGCACTTGCTTCTGTATGGATCATCTCTTTCTCATCGTCTGATATGGGGGGGGGGGGGATGTTGGGAAGAACTTCCAGTCAGTGAAGACAAGACTATATGGGTGAACCAATGTTCCCACAAGACATTTTCCTACATCTCCATACTAGTAACTTGCTTTCTTCTTTTCTAGGCTGTCTACATTATCCGGAATCCAAAAGACATCGCTGTTTCCATGTTCCATTACTATAAAGCAAATCCGAACCTGCCTACTGTAGATTCCTGGCCAAATTTCCTAGAGATGTTTCTAACAGGAGATGGTAAGATTAAATTCCTCTTTCTTTCCCACACACATATATACACAGCTTATAAATTTTAGTGCACGTTGAAAACTTCAAGGTGCAGGTGTGATGAATTTCCTTCCCATGTACATCGGGCAAATTGGTGCAAAAAGGGCCAGAATCCACATCTTGTGCACACTGACAATCCAGCTAGATTTGAAGCTGTCTGGCAGGACTTCAGAAACAGTGCATCTTAAAGATGTAGAATGTAGTTTCCTCCAGCCTGGAGGCTGTGCTTCATAAGCCAGTGACAACTACTGCCAATTAGAATCATAGAGTTGTAGAACAGTAGAGCTGGAAGGGGCCATGAAGGCTATTGAGTCCACCCCTCTGCTGTTGCAGGACGCCACATTACGCCATCTCACTCGGATTATCTAAGCCTTAAAGAAAAGCCAGCTTTTTAGGATGAGGGACAGAAGCCCTACAAAAGCTGGGAACCACCCAACCATGGGTGTCCAAAGGAGAAGGAGTCTGGCCATCTAGAAGACCAGAACCAGCTGTCCACTTAAGGTTCTGTATCCCTGGGCTAGAAATGCAAAACTCACAGAAGGTTTGGACCGGCATACATGTGGGCACTGAGCCTTCAGCCTTACCACCTCCTGCCCTGTAACCACCGTGGTTATCTTGGACCATTCAATCCAAGTTACACTCTTTTATGATAGCCTCTTTTATGATAGCAACCTTAATCCTTTGTGGAGGGCAAGAGTGCAGCTATAAAAATTTGTTCCTGTGGAACTGGGAATCCAAAGATCAACCAAGCAAAACTAGAATCTGTGTCAATATCCATGCAAAACAAAGTGACATCACGATGAGCGCTGAGACTTGCAAGACTGACTAATTATGAGATGACCTGAGATGACCTCTTCTCCTCACCTTCCTTCTTTGCTTTTTTTCTTCCTACCTATGAACTTGTTGCGGCCTAAAGGAGATGAGTTAACAGTTGGTCGCAGGATAATAGAATAAAACAGTTTACTGTAGCCAACCTCCCAATGTTTTGGACTACAATTTGGAGTCCTCCTGATGACTGGCCATGCTGGCTGGGGCTGATGGGAGTTGAAGTCCAAAATATCTGAGGGACATGAAGTTGGGCAAGTTGGTTTATTGGTTAAATAGCAACAAAGGGAGAGAAGGTATAACATGGAGAGTGTCCAGAACGGAGGTAGGCTAGGGAGTAATTCCCCAAGATCAGTACTTGGACTGGACCTATAGGACTTGCTCATAAAGCCAGTATGGTGTGGAGAGGAGGCCAGGGAGATCCGTGTTCTAGCTTGCTCTTGGACATGCAGTTCACCAGGTGAGCTTGGGCCAGTCACTCATTCTCAGCCTCACAGGTCTCTTGATGTGAGGATCAAATGGAGAGGGGGGCTATGTAAGGTGCCTTGGGTTTCTTGCAAGAAGATATTGAATAATAATAACAACAACAGCAACAGCAACAGCAATAGCTGGAGTGAATTGGCCAAGTTTCAGAGCACCAAAGTGTCTAGGTTTGTGGATACCACAGAATTCCTTAGAGTGGTGAAAATGGAAGAGAACTGGCAGGAACTCCAGAACTATCCCTTAAAACACTGGCTGAATGGACAGCAGAATGTGAAATTGGGATTTTATCAAAGCAAGAAAAGATACTAACTTCACATATACCCTGGAGGGTCTGGAGAAGATGTTCTTGGGTTGTTTCTGATGGATCAGTCAAAATATCAGCTCACCATACAGTAACTGAAAATGGCAAATTAAATATTAGTGAGCTAAAAAAAGAGTTTGAAAGTCAACCTTCTTCTATCATAGTGCCTTTTTATTATTTATTACATTTCTGTGCTGCCCATAGCTGAAGCCCTCTGGGCAGTTGACAACTTCTAAGTCACCCATCCAGATCTCAACCAGGCCCAGCCCTGCTTAGCTTCCAAGATCAGGCAGGATCAGGCACTCCAGGCTGAGGTGGCATGGCCACATTCAAAAGGCTGCATGCACTTTGGCTCAGCCTCTTTCAAAATGGATGTTACAGAGCTCCAAAAGAGGCAGATGGGACGACCAAACACATCAAGGTGTTGGCAAAGGCGGCAGGTAGACCAGGGCAGAGTGAGGAAAGCACCCCAAGAGGCAGCCCCTGGGGGGAACAATCCTGACCAATCCAGTTTCACACCTGAGTGCAGAAGGGGGACAGGACACAACGCTGTCCTTCCATCAAGGGAGAATGAGTTGCAATAATTTGCTGAAAGCTTCCCCACCCTGGTGCCCTTCAGGACAGTTGGACTACAATCCCCATCATCCCTAGCACCATGGTAGAGAGAGGACTTGCAGCCCAGCCCAGCTGGAGGGCCCTGTGCTGGGGAAAGCTGATCTACTGAGACAACTTCAGCCAAAGCATTTCCTCTAGGGGATGATGGGACCTGTTGTTCCTTTGGCTTCCTCACTCAGTCCAAGAGGTGGAGGGAATTACTTTTCCCATACTCCAGAAAAGGGATCTGTGGGAATCATGAAATCCTTTGCGGGGAAGAGCCTTCCAATCTTTTCCCTCCCCTGTGATGTGTTTTTTGGGGTACAGTGTCCATGCAGCCACTTTTGCAGAGAGCACTCCTCTCTGAAGAGCTATCAGAGGACATTCCTCTGTTTGAAGGAAGGGTGTCCTCTCCTTGAAAGACTGCCCAGTCCAAGTCCAGCTCACAAATAAAGACCCAAACATAAAGAAAAAGCAGGGCCTTTGATGTTTCCCATCAACTGACAGTGATCAACTGGATTTCAGCCTGGGCAGAGCACCCCAGTTCTGTAATGCATTTGATTTCTGTGATGGCCATTCTTTTCCTCAGTTTGCATCAATATGTATAAATTAGATTGTGCACATTTTAGGCCAATATGCACCCTATTTCATCCTGTTCTTCTGGAGCAGTGTGAGTGATGCAGAACGCCAGAGCTTCAGCTGGGAAATGAAATCCTCTTGCTTAGAGCTAGAAACCACATGAGGGGTAGATTTAGACCCCAGCCTGAAACACCGAAGAGCCACTGCTAGGCAGTGAGTGGACAATATTCACTAAAGATGCCACCCCATCTCTTTGCTTGGCTCTTCAAATAGAGGACTGTTCTCTGTAAAATTAAGGACACCTGGCTAGATACCACACAGTGGTTATCTGCCTGAGATTATCTTTGTTCAGAGATGTTTCTCTGGAAGATTATACAGCAGCCCAAGACAAGGTCCTCTTCTGTATTTATTGCTTGTCTCTACTGTTTGATAGCCGTATTTTGGCATTCACATTTGTAGAAGTTGGGAACCTGAGGCAGCAAATGGAGAGAACAATTCAGTGACATGGGAGAAGACACGGGCTGAGAGAACACAGAGATGGAAGGATTTGAAAAAGGGCCAATTCATAAAACACCTTCATGAAACTTCTGTCTGATTCTTGAGAAGCTGCAAACATCATTTGCAACTCTTCTGGCTCTACAGAATTTGCTCGACTGATATGCTGGTGTCTCTTTACAGTTGTCTACGGATCCTGGTTCGATCATGTTTTAAGCTGGGAAAAACTCATACATGACAAAGACACCCTGTTCTTGTTTTTTGAAGATATGAAACGGGTAAATATACCTATTTATAAACAATTGGACCTTTCAAAGTAGAGTTAAAAGCATTTATCTCACCATTTGTGGTCCTAATTCCCGATCTATGTTTATCCTCTTAACAACCTTGTAAGGCAAGTGAGGTCTGAGGTTTATTTATTTATTTATTAAAACATTTCTATGCCGCCCCTTGCTGAAGCCTCGGGGCGGCTTACAACACAATACAATACAATACAAAAATAACAATATAAAATTAAAATTAACAATATAAAATAAATAAAAAAGGTTACCCATTGAGCTTTGTGGCTGAGTTGGAATTTGAACCCTGGTCAAAGACTGGCCTGGATTTGTTTGGATAGTCAAAGCTATGGTTTTCCCAGTTGTAATGTATGGCTGTGAGAGCTGGACCATAAGGAAAACTGAGCACTAGAGAAGTAACACCTTTGAATTGTGGTGGTGGAGAGGACTCCTGAGAGTCCCGTGGACCACAAAGAGATCAATCCAGTCAACCTTAAAGGAGATCAACCGTGACTGCTCTTTAGAAGGCCAGATGCTGAAGATGAGACTCAAATACTTTGGCCACCTAATGAGAAGGAAGGACTCCCTGGAGAAGAGCCTAATGCTGGGAACAATTGATGGCAAGAGAAGGAGGGGGCAGCAGAGGATGAGGTGGCTGGATGGAGTCACTGAAGCAGTGGTGTGAGCTTGAGTGGACTCTGGGGATGGTGGAGGACAGGAGAGCCTGGAGGGATGTTGTCCATGGGGTTGCAAAGAGTCAGGCACAACTTTGTGACACAACAACAACAAAGACTGGCACTGTATCACAAAGCACAGGTGAGACCATCCGTTGTTGCAGCTCCCGTGACCATCTCACCACCGTAGCCACCCACGGCTTTTGCCCTTCACCCTTTTTCTCAAGATTGCTCCCCCAAAGAGTCTTTATTTATCAGGAAAATGCTTGGTGTACGGGGGAAAAACTTAGTAATACCCAGTCACTTTTATAGCCTGCTCCATCCTGACTGGTATTAATACAATACTATATTGTAGCATATTTTATTCTCTGTATGCACAGTTTAGGATTTCTGCAAGATTTAGGCACAGGGGCTTTCTCTGTCTGGAAATTAGTGAGGGTAAAGGTACACTTCCACACCTTTAGACAAAAAAAAATAAAAAATAAAATAAAAAAAGACACCCCCCCCCAAAAGTCATACAGCTCCCAGCAAGCTGGGGCTTGGAAGACTTTTTTCCTGTAAAATGCACAGAAGTAGTAAGCACCTTATTCTGCAGCAAAACCTGGGTGGCCACATGTCTTTCTTTATGAAAAGGACAGACCTCTGAAAGGCTGTGAGAAGACAGTTCTCTAGTTGAAGCACCAAGCATGGGCTTAAAATATTTATTAGATTTATATCCCACTTTTTCCTTACAACAAGCTCAAAGTGGCTTACTCCATTCTACTCCTCCTCTTGTACTCAATACAAAAAGAGGAACCGTCCGGCAAACATCAGAATGTGTAAGGTGTGTTCCCAAAGGAAAAGTCCATTAGCATGTCTAAGGTATAAGTGGGAAGCAAGACTTGCAACGTGGATTCCTGGTCAGAGCAGGAACTTAAGCCTGAGTATTGCAGCCTTAAGCCCTTTTCATGATTCAGGTTTGTCTGCTTTGAAAAATTCAGCATCCTGCCTGATACCCAAGTGAAAAGAATGGCCTTTGCAGTGATGTTGTATATTATTGAATCTCTGCTTTCAGTGGGCTCACGGATAGGGCCTACAATGGACCATGTCTTCTATTCTTCCCGTATCTCAGGATCTTCCCACGGTCGTGAAGAAAGTCAGCACCTTCCTGGGGTTGAACACCAGTGAGAGCAGGATTAATGACATCTGCAAAAAATCTTCGTTCAGCGAGATGAAAACCAACACAGAGAAAGAAAACCACGACCCGAATCATACAGTCTGTGCACTCACGTCCAACCGCAAGCTGATTTTCCGAAAAGGTAATCCGTGCTGCACTGCCAGGTTTTCTCCTGCTACTTGGATTGGAATTTTTGCCTTTTGAAGCAGAAATGGAAACTGAGATTTGGAGGAAGTGGAACGTTTTGGCTTGTCCACACAGTTAGTTTCCAGAATATGGAATGCTCAGCTTATAACCCCATGTGAGCAGTCCTTCCTTCACTCCCAGTTGGACAGCTGGTGGGTTACAATTTCTGAGACACACGTCCCAGGACAGGATCTGGTTTCCTCGCAGGGGCAGAGTTTCCCCAGTTAACCAGCATCGCAGCCTCCCTCTTTATCTGGCCTTCCTTATCTTTCTCGTACACTCAGTATTGCAGGACAAAGTTGCTGGACTTATCTGAAACTAAATAGAGACCAGACATACTATTACTTTGTGCAAAGGGTTGCACTCATCACTGGCCTTATCTGTTGTTTTGAAGCAAAGAAAATCGTGTACCGTCCTGGCACATCAAAACTGGGTGTAAGGGTTGATTGGATGGCAGCTTGCAGAGAGGAGAAAATTTTCCGCACAAAAGTAGCAGGGATGCTTTTGACACAGGAGTCCCAAGTCCAGTTCCTGTTATCTCAAGGTACAAGGCAATCTGACTGCTAGGGCTGAAAGCAGGGCTGTGTGACTCTGCCAAGCTCCATCCACCTTTGCTTCCCATTCTTCAGTTTCCATATTTTCAAATAAAAGTGTTTTCTTAAAAGAAATAAAGTACAGAAAGGAAGAAAAATGTAAAAGAAAAATAAGAATGCGGAAGGATCGTACACAAATATAACAAATAAATTCATAACCTGCAAATTCCTCTCAAAGTCAAAAACTGCTATCTTCCTGTCAGTACTTTGTTGAAGCTTGCAAAAAAAGATAGTTATAATTCTCTGAAGCAGCAAATTTTCCAATCGCTTTGAGTCAATTATAAATCATCAACAATGTTTTTTCTTTGAAAAATCCACATTTTGTATGCATTAAAAGAAAAACATGCTACCTTGAATGCACTTTTGCAAATGCACATATTTGCAAAAAGCAATTTCCAGAAAATGAAGTGTTTTTGCTCAGTTTTTGAAATGCACACTTTCTCAATTTCTGTCCACTTTTTTGAGCTCTCTTCCTCTGTCCCCTCTCTGTATATAATCTGTCTGTCTCTTTTGCAAACCATATGACAACCTTCAAAAAGTAATGCACAGATTCATCAGCAATCTGCATTCAGGTTTGGGACATGCAAATTTGGCATGTTTGCATCAGAATTTGAGCTAATTTCTTGACTGTCACTCCTGGGATGCATTTGATTTCTGGATTGTAGAGCAGGGGCTGGTCAGTACAGAGCTGGATGGACCCGTAGTTAGACCTTGGTATAAATAGGGCAGCTCCCTACCTCTCCTTTACAGAGCACTGTATCCACTGAATTCACCTGAACCAGAATCCCCCGTTGCATTTTCAGCCATGGATGCTAAATACAGAGACATGGATGCAGGACATTGGCTTCAATTTGCCCCTCAGCTTTTGTGCAACCGGCTGCACACGCATCTGCCGGTATCCTGGCTCTCTGGCACACACATCCGGGACGCCCCCTTCCTATCTTCCCGTGAATGCACACAGGCCAAGAGGCGTGATCCTATCCCAGCCAACCTCTTGCACATTTAGTAATCGCAGCTAGTCAAAAGAGGCAGCGATAGAGGCAGTGGGCGGGATTCTGCTCCTCCGCACCACTAAGTGCTTTGAGTATTCTTGCTTTCCAGGCAGCTGCAGATGCCACCGGGTTTGGGATGTGTGAACAGAGGAGACGTGGCTGGAATGAGACTCGTGTCACTAAGATCGGACTTGCCTGGCAAGCTGGTTTTCTAGGGGCAGAGAGTTCTCCCCTTGGCATGAGGGATGGTCAAACATGAGAGCCCTGTCCACCCCTTCTGTTGCGTGTGTAGATCGTAAAGGGGGCTGATAAACGCGAGGCAACAAGGGGCCTGCTATTGTTTCCCTCTGGTCTCACACCTGGCCAATTGCCACCTCGACCAGGGCTGATGGGCGCTGCCCTCCACCAAACATTTAGAAGGCTAACACATTCCCCACACGTTTAGGACAGGGGTTCCCCCGCCCCCAACCCCTTTCTGGGTCAATGGAATTTGGAATTTCGAGCATGTGTTGTGGGTGCTCTCACAAAATGGCTGCCATGGGAAATTTGGCTCATGTTGTAATGGTAGACAAGGCTAGCCACAAAACACTCATTGAGTGGCGAGCAGACAGTTGAGACTGAAAGTAATTTCTTCAAGAACCTAATTCCAAGGCAGACTTGTAATAGCACAAGACTTTCTTTGGTAATGTATTTGCCCAATCCCTTTAATTTTTGAAAAAACTCAAGAAGTAAAATCAAAATCGTACGGGGAAGAGAGTCTAGAAGCTGCCAACAGATGTGTCGGCGGCAGCGATGGGTGAAGGAATGGTAATCCCATTCACCCGGGTGTTTTCCCTCACATTTACCACACCTATTTGCAATCTGTGTTCAATTTGCACAAATGGACAAATTGCACAAATCAAACGCCATCGATTGCAGGACATTTTGTTAGAAAATGTGTATTTTCCAAAGTTCTAAAGTGCTGAATTAAGAAGTTTTTAATGGCGCAATTGCAAACTGCTCGTTTGATTTAAAAATGTGCATAAAAAAACCCCCACACACAACTGTGTGCTTGACAACTGGCAAACGTTTTTAGAAACTATATTTTCCTGCTCACATCAGGGTTGTGATCAGAGCTTGCTCCACTGCTTCGCAAGCATTAAAAAAATCCTACATTGGAGCCCATGGGCACCACGCTGGAGACCCTGGTTTTAGTGGATGATGAGCTTGAGATCTTACGCCAAGCGATATTCTTGTTGGAAGCTGCTGGCTCTCACTGCTGAATGCATTCAACCTGCATTTCCACCATCTGCAAATTCCTTCCGGCTTTCTGCTGAGAGACAGGTGGAATCCTGTGATAATAACAGCTCTCGTGGTCTCACGGCTCTTCATTTTTCACTGTTAATTCTCTAGGTGCCATTGGGGACTGGAAGAATCATTTCACTCCCAAACAGAACCGGATGTTTGAAGAGACATTTAACAAGAAGATGGCATTCAGCGAGGTGGCAAAACATCTTGTTTATGAATGCTGATTTGAAGGCAAACAACAGAAATTGACTGTGCAGGGAAAGATCTGCTCTGGGTCAACAGATATTAAAAGGGCTTGTGCTTTTCAGTCATGTACTAGCTCTCTTCTAAAGAGGAAAATAGAACGCACACAAGCTGTTTTCTCTGGTGTGTGTGGGGGTGGCCCCTCCCACCTGCTTCTTCAAAGCTTGTGCTCCCCTCTCATCAGGCTTGCATAGAGCTTGCGTATGTAAGTAGATGGTACCATTTTGGGAATTACCGCAATACCCAATGAGATGCTTTTACTTCTGCGTATATGCTAACGTGTGCGGATTGTATTTGTGGCTGATACAAATAGAGATTTATTACTAATTCCTGATGGGATGCCTTTCCCGACCTAAATCTGCCCGGACACGATGATCAACACCTGAGGCCTCCATCCAAGTGCTACCTCCAAGGGAAGTTCAAAGAGTGGCAATAGGACTTCTCAGTGGTGGCCCCCAATTATGGGATGTTCTACCTCCTGAGCCTCCTGGTGCCCACATTGCTATCTTTTTACCACCAGGATAATTGATGACTCCTTGAATGCCAGGCAAATGGTTGGGTCATTTATATCAGTGCATTTAAACATGTTGAATATTGTTTACAGAACTGGTTTTAGCTGTTTAAATTGTTTCAAATCTTGTATATTGAAATTGTATGTTTCGCTTTCTTTTCTGTATTTGTGGTTTGTGTGCCTTATTTGTGTACTTGTTGTGAAGCAGCTGGGGAACTTCAGTTGCGGGTTGGTACAGAAATGGAATTAATAATGAAATAATAGAGAGACAATCACTTCATGAAGCCGCTAACCTGTTGTACATACACAGCGTTGATACTGGCCGAAGAGCAACCTTCTTTGACTACGCTGTAGACCAAACCATGGCCAATTGAGGCCAAATATGGGGCCCACGGAAGAGTTGCTTCATTGAGAATTTAATAATAAATGTCTTATTTCACACGATTGTCCATGTGCTTCTCTGAAGATATTGCGTCCAGGCTGGCATTTGGTCCCATTCAAACACTCCTGCAAATGCATGTTCGAATTGCAATAAGTGCATAGTTAACATATATGTATTTATACACCATACAAGAAAAGTCCAAGATATTTTGGTGGGGTGGAACAGGCAAGGAGGCCCTTCCCCATCCATTAATTAAAAGGTTTGTGACAGAGCCCTCGCCCTCGCTTTGTAGAACATTTCGACGGCTGATCCTGGGTGCTCCATGATCCCCGGAAAGGGAAGAAATATTGGCACATTTGGGTGGGTAAAATGGAAGAACCTGTGGCTGGGGATGGGTTTGCTGCAAAGAAAAGTAGGCGAAAGATTTGCTCCCGAATAAGTAAAGCCATATAGTTGCCTTGCGTAGCCTGAATAGTCTAATAAGGAAGGAACTATTACATGGGACCAACACTGCTGGTGCAAACAGAAGGTGGTTTCAGATCTCCTGGAAGATCCCTGGTTGACCTGTGGCACATCAGCCAGGACTGCTGCCTCCCAATTACTCTCAGCTCAAAATTACTCTCCTGACCAAACCTTAATGACACCCTTGAGATGAAAAGTGCCTACGGCAACCAGGGGTGGATTTCCATGCAGAAGGACTGCAGGCTCTGATCAGTTCAGTTCTCAAAGCCATTTTCACACTCAGAATAGATTCTTTAGTTTTATATTGGTTGGTGGATTTTTGTGTTCCAGCTTCAAAGTCCATCCAGCCCAGGGACTATTCAGCTCATTGGGGCATCCCATGCGAGTCCCTTGATGAGCATCCTCATAACCGTTTAACCATTCATTGTATCTCAAATTATATCCGAATGGGCACAGGAAAACATACTGCTGGACATGGCTGGTTCGCATTTCCCCATCAGTTGTGTGCCGCTTTCTAGACTGACTTCCAAGAGGGCGGCCCCTAGTGGCTGAAACGGAAGGGGACTCCAAAGTATCGAAGAGGAGCAGCTCTCAAAATCATTGCGTTTGATTCCATCCCTTCAGAGACTCTGGTCCCGTGAATACACTTGCGTGAAAGGCATCCCAATACTCCATGCAAGCCATTGCAACTGGGACCCTGCCCAAAAGCACCTCTGGGACCCACGCTGAAACTATTCTTATTTTACTACTGGTATTAACAGAATCTTTCCATGTGGAAGGCTTCTTCTTGGAACCCCTGGCATGCAGCCAGACTTGCCCTTTTCAAGGAGATTCCATTCCGCCCCCAGCAACCCATCTCCATTCTGCACCTTGGAAGAAAGCTCACTTCTGATTCTATTGTCGTTATGGGAGAAGAGGGGAAGTTCTTCCACCTTCGGATTCCTCCCTCCATCCCAAAAATGTTTTGTACTTCTGGAAACCAGGAAAGCCGATCTTCTCATTTCCGAGTGGATGGCTGCCATTTTGGCTACACAAACACGCATGCACGTAGAGAATGGCATCACTGTTATATATATAGGATTGTTCGCATCTACCCAAGAAAAGCCAAAGCCACCCGATGGGTCATTCTACTCCCTTGCTGGATCAGAGATGCCACAAGCAGAAGAGGAATAGTAGATGGACCACGTGTACTAACAGTGTCTTAGTTATTAGGAAGTCAATCCCACTGTATCTCCTCTATGAATTTATCTAGGTCAGAGGCCGTAAGTTGGCACTGTGGCAGAGTCACACCTTGTGAAGGATATAATTTCACGTGCATGAACCTACCGGCAACTATGCTCTGGCTGGATGCTGCTGGGACCAAGAGCAGCAGTGCTTAGACCTGGCTCTTCCCTGAGGTGAGTGGCCTGGGACTTACTACTACAGGTGGGGTTTACTACTCTGTTAATCAGGCCAATGAAGAAGTCTTGGCTGCTGGGAGGCCTATCCCAACCTCAGGTCCTTAAGCTACCTGTCCAAGAGACACATCCCAGAGGCCCAACACGTGAATTCCATGCTTGATCAGCCACCAGAAATAGGAAACGGAGCCATGTGAAGACACACAGTGAAAACAAGCTTTTCCAGTACTTCTTATTCTATTCATTTTCTATACTGTCCAACAGCCAAAGCTCTCTGGCTGGTTCACAATAGCAGATTTTATGCTCATAAAAAGGGGAAAATACAGTAGCTTGTAACCTTTTGTTCTTAGAACAGAAAAATGAAGCCTAATTTGACTAAGATTTCTTTTATAACATTGGTGATTTATTATCTGCCCTTATAAGAGTACAATTGTATGCATGCTGAGGCCGAAAAAAGGCCTACAATTTCCAGCATGCCCCAAACAGTAGCACTGACCGGGGACTGCTGAGGTGTAAGCCTTCCTTCTTATCTCAGCACAAACAGGATTGTACCTTAAGGGCACAATCCTGCACAAGCTCAGAGAGAGAAAAGGCCTCCAGTTCCTAGCTGGCTGGTGCATGCACTGACTTTCAGGCCCCCTTCTAGCTAAGCTTGTAGAGGAGTGTGTCTTAATAATCAACAAGAATAAATCATAAGATTTCTTTGATAGCCGTACTGTCCAATAGAGCATCTGAACAGTAGAAGTCCTTGATTTTTTAACCCCCAGAATCTACAAAATAAAACCAACATGATCACACCAGGACAGCTGGAAAAGGTATCCCATATTTCTGGAGACAACCCTCAAAACCAGCACGGGGCTCCATTTACAAGTAATTCAAGGCAATTTCTTGTGCACCTGTGCATTTACAAATGCCTGTCACACTTTGCACCATGTACAACACACTGCAATGCACCCATGGACACCTCTCCTGGCGCCTCATCCCTCCCACTCATTTTTAAAAGATTAGCCCATGTGCTTATCAGTTGTGGGTTCAAAGGAGTTGTTTACTGTGTTGAGGCGCAGACCCCAACTCTGCCTTGTACTTTGTTCTTTGGCGCACTTCCCATGGCAGCCATTTTGTGGTGGCACCCAAGGGCATTGCACAAATGTGTCCACAATTGCAAAACTGTTACCTACCCTATTCTGTACTATTCTGAGGCCAAAAAGGCAGGCCGTTGCCTAGCAGAGAGCCAAGGATGCGGGCCTGGATTGACCAAGCACCTGTCTGCACATGTTTCCTATGTCCATACGCCCAGTCTTGCCTGAAGACTGCTCTGCAAAAAAGCCAAGGGATTCCAAGGTAGAGGCTTAAGTCAATGCAGGACGGGCCAGGTATGAGTGGAAACCAACCTTTGGACACCACCAAGTAATGGGTGGCAGCGAGTTACATGCCGGCGGTACAGACTTCCCTTATTCCTGCAGGGGGCTTCATTCAAAGGATTCTTGGTTTGCATGGCCAACGGGCTCAGACCCTGCATGGCTCAGACCCTCTGCACACAGCAGGTGGACCCAAGAATCTTTTGCAAATGAAGAGACCCCCGTGTGGTACGCCTCTGAGTGCCCATCCTATTTAATCGGCCTTGTGGAAAGGAGGGGAACCTTTTCTCAGGTGATACCACTTGTGGCTGCAGGATTGAAAGCTCTTGTGCTAGATTTCAACTGCCCAAACACACACCTTGATTCAGAACTAGCGATCGGGGGAGGTGGTCGACCCAACCTTCCACCAGCATGACTTTTTTCTTCCTATATGCACAAAATTTCTTTTGAAAAGCGGCTTCCTATTATGCCCCCTCACCACAAAGGAGAGATGAGTTCTGAACCCTTCGGCTCAGTGGATTGTATGTGCTGACCCTCTGAGGGCAAAATGAGGAGATGAGAGCACTGCATCGGAAGAGCGAGCTCAAAACGGAGGGCTCCCGTGGCCCAGCACGAGGCATGAGCAGCGCCAGTAGCAGAAGTTGGGATGCAAAGGCCAAAAGGAGCAAGGCCCAGCTTGGGGATGAACCCACCCAGGGGGGTGTCAAAAACCACGCCAGCTGAGGAGCTGGCTCCATGGGACCTTGCGTTACAGCACCACAGTGGTCCACCCAGCCCAATCTTTGTTGACTGACTCACAGCAGCTTTCCAGGGTCGCCCGTCAGTTCATGGCACCCCCCAGCCCAATCCTTTAAAACAGGGGTGGGCAACCTGCTGCTTTGGCCTGCAACTGCCACGAGCCCGAACCAATGGTGAGGCAAGACTTGCGCTGCAGAGTAACACATAGGGAGGCCTCCGACTACCTCACCTTTGCTTTCAGCTCAAGCGCAAGAGCCTCTGCCCTCCAGCTGCCAGACTGCACATCCTCTCTTTCCACTGGTTGTGCTGGCTGGGATGGATGTTAGGAAGAGCCCAGTGATTTCCAGAGGTTCCCTGCCCCCATTTCAAACAGGTGCTTTGAGACTGAGCCATAGCCTCTCCTGATGTCTAATCTAGAACTCTGTGTGAGTGAGTGAGTGAGTGAGTGAGTGAGTGAGTGAGTGAGTGAGTGTGTGTGTGTGGTGGGGAGATTTGGTCTCCCCCAACCCTGTGCAGTCTGTAGACATACCTTGCTGCAGATACACAATCCCTGAGAGAGAGCCCAATGGAGAGGCTATATTCCTATTCAACAGCAAAGAGCAAGTGTGTGTGTCTAGAAAGCTACTCTCTGCAAGGAAATTCAGTTCTAAACAAAGCCCAGTCAGTTTCATCAAACTACCCCTGTATGTCATAACCTTCTGTCATTGGCACAATCATGACCACTACCTGTCTAAAAAACAACGACCCACCACCAAAATTCTCTTCCTACTAGTCCCCCCACCCCAAAAAAAACGGGCTGCTAAAAAGACAGGCCTTCCTGTGAGCATTTTTGGAAGTCCCACCGAGTAACATCGACTGCAGCTGGCTTCACTTGGTTGGCTTATGCACCAGCAAGAAAGCCCTGATGGGGTTTAAGTGCATCTTGTAAAATCCCCCCCAAATGCCCTTTGGGTTCCCAAAATATACAAAACCAAGCAATGAGTACACAACAAAAGAAATCAGCAGAGCAAACTCAAAGACTTCTTCCCCAAGAGTGGTGCCGGCATCTTCAGGGTTTACCATCATAGTTTCTTTCCTGCTGAATTCACCTTTTCCATTAGCAGGAATATGTGCTCTGCAAACTCTCGCACTGCACCACGGCCACCGTTACATTTGCAGATGTAGCTCGCGGCTTTCTGTGCGGCTGGGCAGGCGTCGGCAGGGACGGCACTCATCCCAGCTTTCTTCAGGCACTCCACATCCGTTTCTTCATTTCCTGCAGCAGGAGAAGCATCCGTGCATGTTAGATCAGGACTTAGAAAGGGTGGCGGGGAAAGGACGCCACTACTGGACTGCTGCAAGTCCAACCATTCATTTTTTACATTTCCGGGTTGCATTCCCAAGATGCTTGGGACACTCACAGCAACACACAAAAAACTTCGACTAACTATGGCATAAAGGGCTTGTGCAAGAGGACTTCCCAGTAAAATTGGGCCTAGACATGTAAGAGCCCGGCTGGATCTGACCCAAGGCTGATCCAGTGTGGGATGCTGTTCCCATAGTGACCAACCACAGGGGAGTCTAGAGCGTATTTATCTGCTATGTGAAGTGGCATTTTCTTTTACCCTCTCTGGAATTTATCGTTCAGCTTTGTTGGCTAACTAGGGGTTACGGGAGAGAGAGGAAAACCTTAGAGGCTTTCCTGACACCACGCACAATTTTATGCATCTCCATCACAGCCCTCCTGACTCACTCCTTCTGCTAAACTGAAGAGCCCCGGCTGTTCACCTCAGCCTTCAGATCATCTCAGGCGCCCTCTCCTACACCGTCCGGCTCTACAGGATCTGCTTTGAGGTGTGGTGACTAGAACTGCACACAGCATTCAGAGTACAGTCGCTTCCTAGCTTTGGATGAAGGCACCATGACATTGGCAGATTTATTCTCAATTCTTTTCCTCATGTCTTGAAGGCCTTGAAGACCGGGTTGGGGAGCATCACCGCCCGAGTTTCTTCTAGACAAGATTGGCCAAAGGCCCAGACAAACAAACCAGTTTGGATGACTCAGATTTCATCCAGAGAGCTGGTCACAGATAGCTCAGCGGATCTGTCTGTTCTGCAATACAGAGAGAGGAGCAAACCTAGGTACGCCACTTCCTTCCAGCACAGCCCCTTTTCCTTTCTCCATTTCTCAACCACGTGCAGCTTGTCGGTCACGTTGACCTCCTTGATGCATCCCAACTTCATGGCGGAAAGCATCCGGGATGAGCAGTCCCTCTCGGAGATCAGCCGCACCTGGTCAGACCAAATGACACGGGGACGAGAGCTGTGAGCCCGCCAGCAAAACAAACCGGCCAAGCTGACGCTTCAGGGAACGAAGGTAAGTAAAGCAGAGCCCTTAGAAGAAAATGCTGCGCTGTGGAAGCTCCAGTGTGCTGAACTGTCCCTTCCTATTGCAAGTGCTGCCTTCAAGGGCTGGCCAACCTAGAAACAGACGCTTGTCTGTTTTTAAAGTGCTGCTGGAGCGACACGGAAGGGCAGTGCTGGAACAGAACAATGGTCCCTCCAGTCACTACAGGGGCGAGAAACGGGTGGGGACCCGAGAAGGCCTGCTGGGGTACCCCAGAAAGCAACGCCCGCCTTCCTCTCCACCTGTCGCCCTTATGCTAAGCCCTTGCTCCCTGGTTGGAATTCCCGCTTCCGCATGTTTTGTCCCTGCTGTAGAAATTGACATGCTTTTCCTAAAACTATTTAATGGGGTAAGAACTTTAATGCGTGAATATCCTGGACTGACAGAAAGGTGAGTGAGTCCTACTTCAAATCAAGCCTGTTTCCCCTATCATCATCATCATCATCATCATCATCATCATCATCATCATCATCTTATTTCTATACCACCCTGGAACCAAAGATCTCTGGGTGGTTTACAACAATTTTGTTTTAAATTGTTTAAAATTTAAAATGTGCTTGTTGTAAACCATCCTGAGATGCTAGTAACAGAGTAATAGTAATAGTAATAAAATGGGGTAATAGAAAGAGAGAGAGAGAGAGAGAGAGAGATTTTCCCTAGAAGCAAAAATGACAAAACTGAGGGCACGCCTTGAGCAGGCAAGGCCAAGCAGGAGATGGATTGGCTCCATAAAGGAAGCCACAGCTTGGAATTTTCAAGAGCTGAAGCGGCTTGCTGCGGACAGAGGGATCTGGAGAGCCTTCATGCATGAGGCTGCCATAAGTCGGAGACAATGTCACCTAACAACAAGACGACGACTTTAAACAACCATGTGCAGGTTCTTCGGTTATTCCTGGCCATGGCCCTTTCTGCTCCTCGTCCCCTCCCTTTTACTTTGGGCCCAATCCACCATGGGAACGCCTTGCAATCAAGCAACTCCTTTATCAAAGGAGCAACAGTCATGACCTTCAAACCCCTCTAAAATGGCAAGAAGCGAAAATGTACCTCAACACCTCTCTTCTGAAGCAAGCTAATCCCCACTCCATCCCTGACGTCGTACGAAACAATCTCCTTTGCATCTTCCGAGACGTAAATGTGCCCCGTGGTGAGGCATCCATCAATGGTGCAAACCAGCAGCTTCACTTCCTTCAAGGCATCTTTGCCGAAGTACCCATACCTGGAAACAAGGATGCAGCAATTACCAACAGAAAGGGGAAACCGAGCTTGCAAATGCTGTTCCCCACAAGCATGAGCAGGGAAGGGGAAGGGCAAAACAAGGAGGGACTCTAGGCTTCATCCCAACGGGGCTGTACTAACTTAGGCTGTAAAGAAGGGGTCAACATGATGGAATTTTCTGAGCACTCGCAGGAGAGATATCAGGGAGAAGGGGCTGAGCTGTGTTTTCTACCTGTGTTCAGGGTGAATGGACTTTTCAGATGGAGGGGAGGCAGCATTCAATTGCATGGGGAACTAAAGTGGTGAGGCCCAGAAACAGCTTTCGTTACAGCCTCAGAGAGAACGAGGCCATGATGTGTATGTGTGTTTGCCTGCGACACTGCAGGTGGCACTGGACCACGGAGAGGGCTTGCTAGTCCGGACAAATGTGCACAGAGCACATGAGAGAAGAGATAGGAAGAGACGAGGTGCCTGATTTTATTTTGCTTTCCGCGACTGCAACCTGCACAAAGCCCCTGGGACTGAGCAGGCTGAAGAGCACAGGAAGACGGGGAGCTGCCTCATGTCAAGCCTTGGTTCGTGGAACCCAGTGCTGTTAACATTGACTGGCAGCAGCGGTAGCAGCACTCCAGGGTTTCAGGCAGGGTGTTTTCCTTGCCTACCTGGAGAGTCCGTGGACTGAGCCAGGTACCTTCTGCCTGCAAAGCAGGTGCTCTGACACTCAGCTGCGGGCCTCCTCCCCTGTGCAACCACACCGAGTCATTTCCCCAAAGGGGCAGAGTGCAAGCCAAGGGGACTTCAGTGCATCCTAGTGCCATGGACTGTAGGGAGACACGACCAAGGGTGAAATTCTTTGTGCATTTGGACAGGCAAATGTCTGCAGAATGTCAGGAGCCGCAGGACAGTTTCCTGTCTAAACACAGATGGGGCTGTGCCTTAAGCCACATCCCACTGCTTTCTATGAGAAGTGGTCACACTGAGCTTTAGCTTGACTTTCCCCCCGTGTTTTAAAGTAGTCCTACAAAACTTTTTAGCAGGACATGCGGTAGCACACTCTCTTACACAGTTACAATATCCTCCCATCCACTAGTCTTATTCACTGTATTTCTTTGAATAGTGTAAGCCACTTTGACATCTTTAGATGAGCAAGTTATAAATGCCTATAGAGAGAGAGATACAATGGAGCCCTCCCCCTGGCATGCTAGTTTGCTAAGTGCGGGGAAGATTTATTCATGGTGTGTGTGCGAGTGTGTGTGTCTGTCTGTGCGCGCAACAGTCAAACCTGCAAGGTATCTCAGCTGTGACCTGTGCCACTTAATTCTGCCAGATGTACCACCAGGGAGTTGCGAAGGGAGGAAATATCACAGTCCCAGACGGAGAAGAGCAGCTTTCTGTTCTTACCTCAGGACCCTTTGCTCCGCAATAGGCCAGTCGATGTCGACATCGATATCCACACTATGCTCAGCACGCATTTCGTAATAAGCCATTTTCCCACCCTGAAGAGGAAAAAAAAGACACATCAGCCACGTTTGCTGGAGAACAAGAGATGAGCATGAGAGAGAGAGAGAGAAAGATTGTAGACTGTATGACTTGGCGGGAGAGCTCTGTGTAAACACTCCGCAGGGCATGTGCCAGTATTGAAGGAGAGCAGAATTTCCTACCCAACCTTCCTTCTGGCAGCTAGTACAGTTGTCCAGCTCTCCAGAAAGGAAGGAATGGCGCTGTCTCTTATGGTTGATATCCAAAGCCCTCCTTTGAGGAGGTCTGGAAGATGACAGCTTGAATGGGAAACTGTACAGCCATTTGCTCCTGGCAGTGCCGTTTGAACAAAAAGTAGATTGCAAACAGTATCTTTGGAAGGGAATTTTCAGCAGAAAATGATACGGAGAGAATATTTAGAACCAGCATCCCCTCCTGGGTTGCAGGGAATTAAAGGACTGTCAAGGGATGACTAATCTGTATCAAGGGAATTATCATTACTCACTTGTCCCCCACCCCAGTTTCGAATCCAGCTTGGAATGCCATGAGGAACATGCAGGGGCTTAGAAAGCCGACAGCAGCACCAACCTGCAAAAGCCCCCTTTCAATCAGGGGCCTTTTAGCAAAGTAAAACGATCCGTTTTCATAGAGTTCCCCATCCCAGTCCTGCCTCCGGGGCCGCTTGGCAGGATTCAGATTTTGAGGTACAGTCACGTCGCACACTAGAGAGAAGACCGGAGGGTGGGGAGAGGCCGAAAAGGAATATGAATTTGCTTGCAAAGAGATCCACACTGTAAGTTCAATCCTGTTCTATCAAAATTTTGTGTATGTCTCCTTGAGGAGGGTCCAGCAGAGGGCAACAAGAATGATGCAGGGTTTAGAAACACTGCCCTATGAGAAGAGACGGAGAGAAGTGGGCATGTTCAGCCTTGAGAAGAGAAGGCTGAGTGGGGACATGAGATCCCTCTATAAGGACCTCAAAAACTGTCACAAAGAGGAAGGTCAGGAGCTATTCTTGCTCATGCCAGAATGTAGGACACGGAACAATCAATTCAAGTTGCGACAACCCAGATTGAGGCTGGACATCAGGAAAAGCTTCCTCACTGTCAGAGCAATACGACAGTGGAACCAGCTGCCTGGAGAGGTGGTGGGCTCTCCCACACTGGAGACATTCAAAAAAAACTGGGCAGCCATCTGAGTGGGATGGTGTAACATGGTGTTCTGCAACAGCAGAGAGTTGGACCCGATGGCCTTCATGGCCCCTTCCAACTCTGCTATTCTATGGTTCTATGATTCTATGATCTTGCAAGAAAAAAACTGCAGTTCAGTAAAAGAGCACACGCTTTGCAGGCAGAACACTGTAAGAGGAGCCTGGAGGGTTCAGCCAAAGGCCTCCCATTATCCACATTGGCCAGGTGGCTCCAGGTTAAACTCCAGGTGGTGCCACTGACAAGGCTGGGATATTCCTCCCCTCTACGCCCTTGCAGGGCTGCCACTGGCCCATATATGCATAGAGACACAAGTGGAAGGAACCCTGGAGGACATCTGGTCCAGCTCAGTGAGGGATACAACCCAGCTGAGGGATTCCATTGCTGGACTCCCTGTCTGAAGCCAGCCAAGGTGGCTTGCAAAGCTAGCAGCAGTGAGGGGGCAGAGACGTGGGAGAGGCTCTGCACAGCCTAGGAAAGCCCCAGGCAGTGGGGCCTGGAGTCACACCAGCTCCTGCCTGAAAGACTGCCAGGATCACTGGGCTATGCAGAGTGAAGCTCTTTCTTTTCCATTTGAAGGCCTTAAAGAGGTTGGGGAGCATCAGTACCTGAGTTTCTTTTAGACGAGACTGGCTAAAGATCCAGACAAACAAAGCAGTTTTGATGACTCAAGATTTTATCCAGCCTGGTCACAGAGAGCTTAGCTGACCTGTCTGTTCCACAATACAGAGAGAGGCGCTAACCTAGGTGTGCGCCTTCCTCCCAGCACTGTTTACATCTGCCGCTGTTCTAAGCAGCAACACCGCCTGGAAATGCGGGTATCCCCATACCTCCTTTTTTGATCTCGCTCCATCTAAATTGATGGCGCCGCACGACAGAGAAGACCGAGTCAAAGCCCTCCTCGTGGATCATCTTGGCCACTCCGATCAGATCGGTGGGATGCAGGCAAGGCGAGGTTGCTTGAATATTTCCCACAATGTCAACCTCTGGGGAGGAAGAACGGCATCGAGGAGACAAAGTCCTTAAAAGACTGGAAGCTTAGATTAAAACCTGCAACATCTTTCAAAATGCATAACTGCTGCCTGCATTTTTTTTAATAAAAGCAGGCAAACACGTTAAATCCTCTGCCCCTCTGACAGCCTGAAACAACTAGTTTCTTTCTTCTCACCTTCTTTGCTTTCTCTGTTTGCAGGCAAGTCACTTACAGGCTTGTTTATAAGGCCAAACTAAAAGCGGCCATGTTCCAATCAGTGCTAGAAAGAGGCGTGTGCAGCCGCTGGCTTCAATGGGCATGGTCCCCATCTTTCTCTGACCCCGCACTGCCTCCATCTGCAGGTGGGAACTTCCTCACACAGCTCTGGCAACGAGCAGAAACGCCAGTCAGACCAGAGCAGGTTAGGCCAGAAAAGTTCTATTGCGGGAGCTCTGCGGACTCGCCCTGTTCAGGAAATGAAAGTTTCTGTTTGCTTTTGGTCGTGTTGGGAGCTGCTAGTTCTTCTAGCACCCGGTAGAAATCTGTCCCACATTCTCAGCAGGCAAATGGCCTTGCATTGCTCTTCACTGCAAGGTTAGGGAGCCGGAGGTGGATCCCTGAAGTCACTTGAAGTGTGTTCCTTCACCTCTCTCTCTCTCTGCTTCCTCTCAGCAGGGGCGGTCTAGCTTTACTTTCTTGTTCGCTTTAGGAATGGGCTGATTACTAGTCAGGGCTACTGAAGAAGCTTTTGTTGTGGGCTAGGAGTGGGGGGCGGGGAGAGAACTCAGCAGACCTCCTGATCTTTTGCTGGGTGGCAAGAGAAGGATGCAGAAGGGCTCTTCCAGTTCGATGTGACAGGGGGAAGCCCAGGAAGACAAAGGTAATGGGATTGGCTCATGGCAGTGGAATACTGCACAGCTGCTGCAGAGGAAATGCAAAGCGAGAGGGTGAGGGCGAGGGAGAACCTGCATGCAAGCAACCTGGATCTGCACTGGAAGAATCTGCGGCACCAAAAGAAAGTGGGTCACTCTCCCAACAATGAGAAAAAGGTACCACCCCAATCCGAGGACCGTGGATGGACAGTCAAGGATGAGGCAACAGGGAGGCGGGTGGTAGGGGGCCGGCTCAAGAGGTCCTCAGCTGAGTCTGGGGCACAGCACTGGGCCAGGGCGGGAGGAGGAGAGGCCGCCTGCAGCCTGGGGAGGGGCCCGTACGTAGCCCTGGTGATGCTGCTGGACCCAAAGTGTCCCCAAGCTGAACGATGGGGAGAATCTCAGCTAGGCTTGCCCTGGGCCACAGCCCCTAGCCTGGCCAGTGGTTTCGGAAGCTCCTTTTGGCATGAATACGGGGCACCCACCCCTTTGCCTGCCCTGCCAACTCCTACCCCCCAGCTTTCCCATTTTAAGAATGAGCTCGCCGATTCCTCTTCTCATTCGATCTGTGGTCAAGGCATGTCTGAAATGGGCTCAGGAAAGGGCCTTCTTTGTGGCCACAACTAGGAGATGGGAACTCCATACCGATTGAGGGTCACCTCGCCTCCTCTCGGACAACCATCCACCACGCAGGGTGCACCAGGAAAATTGCGCTGACTTCTGAACTGTTCTCTGAACTGCCTCTTCCCTTTAAAGATGGTTCTTACATTTATTTATTTAGTATTTCCAAGGCTGCCTTGAGTGTTTGGTTAAAAATGGAAGGCCGGGTTTGTAAATGTTTTAGCAAACATGTCATAAATGACAATCACCATACCATCGTGATACTGAAGAAACTCCACAATGGCATCCAAAGAAGTAGAGGAATCTTTGGACACTTCGGAGCTCCTTCGGTGGACTTGTGCTCCAAAGTGCTTGGCCACTTTTTCAATTTCATCGTGGTCTGTGGAAACCCACACGCTGTTAACAGAAAGAAGCAACAACATTAGGACCTTGCCCAGACAGACAAGAAGATAAGGAGCTACTTTCTTACCTGGTACCTGTGGGATCTGTTCTAGGCGAGGGAGATGTTAACACAGAAAGTTTAAAGCATTTGATTGATATACTCTTTGGCCCATTTTCCTTCCTATCTTCAGAAAGGGGTATCAGTGATTGTGCTGCTCAGCCAAGGACTCACTGATGAGTCGCAATGGCTCTGCCTCAGTTGTCTAACCTGCAAAATGGGAAGAGCAGGGGTTGACTTCACACAACAAACTTTTTAACAGCTGATCAACTGGCTTTCTCTTGTGGGAGGGGAACCATTCCTAAGGGCCTGTGGGCAGAGAAAACTGAAGACAGGAAGAACTTCTATATCCACGGGAGTTCAATGCACCAGAGAACATCCAGCCCAATTCTGTGCACCTTCACTCAGCAGTAAACCCTACCGAAAGCAATCAGACATTTGCCTAACTTAGTGGCTACAGGATCATGCCATAAGGGGCACTGAAATTAGACTCTTCTGAAATAGTGATTATCTGATTTAGAATACATACATTCTTTCCTTCCATAAAATGTCCAAAGTAGCTAAAGAGTTAGGAACTGTGAAGAGATGGCAGTGCAACACTATTTCAATTTTCAGAACTATGTTCCTAGTCCTCATGAAAATGGACACAATTGAAAAGTTCTGAAATCACCAATTCTTAATAGTACCCTAATCTTGTCTCAGAAAGCATGTTTAACATCTGGAGTTGCTGGTGGTTCTTTAGCTAGAAATAACAACTCTGTGTTACATCACCAGGATTATTATAAGGCACCACTTCTTAACTTCAGTTCCTTTCCTATCTGCAACAAAACTGTTTCAAGACAGAGCATTTATTTGTTCATTTAAAGGATTTTTTTCCTGCCTCTCCCCAGCAAAAAAGGGCTGCCAGGGTGGCTTAAAATAATCCTGGGGTGGGGGTGGGGGTCCTGCTTCACAGACTTACAATCAAAGATGACACAGGGAGAAAAGAATCGGGAGGGGAGAGGAAAAATAAAGTAAGTGTGCAGTTCTGGGCATGTCTAAATGGAGAAGTTGTCGTTCAACTCCCAGTAGGTCTGGCTGGGGTCTCTGGGAGCTGCGGGGCTTTTTTCCGCTGGATGGCTTTGAACGGGGGCCGGGCAAAGTCTGAGAGGGTAAAGCCACGGGGGGCTATGCGCCCCGAGGGCCAAATGCTACCTCCCGTGTCGGGGCGGTATGCCTACGTGCACCACTTGCTGGGGAGCATGGGTGCGAGGGTGCTGTTGCACTCACGCCCTGCTTGTGGGTTTCTCGCTGGCAGCTGGTTGGCCTCTGTGTGAACAGAGTGCTGGGCAAGAACAGCCCTGGGTCGGATCCAGCAGGGCGCTTCCTGATGTCTTAGGAGAAGCAAGAGCTTCGAAACGAACGCGGAAGTGCTCTTTGGAAACAAAAGAACCGTCACACCATGCAGGGAAAGAGAGGGAGAAGGGGGGGGGGGGAGAATGCAAACCCGCGCATGCGCACACCTCTGAAAGACGCCCGCGTCGAGGGCTGCCCGCAGTACCCAGCCAATCAGCGGGACCCCAGCGAGGAGCTTAATGTTCTTCAGCGGGATTCCTTTGCTGCCGCCGCGAGCCAGCACCAGCGCAGCCATATGAGGAGGCGGCCGGGCAGCATCGCCCGACGGCCGGGAAGAGGCAGCCGCTAGGGAGTCCACAGGAGTCGCCGCCGCCATGGCTTTCTGAGGAAAAAGCGGGCACCGAACATTCCCTCCCTGACACGTCTAGGCCTCACCCCTCACGTACGCACGCACGGACCCCAGAGCATGCTGGGGGGTGTAGTTTTGAGCAGTCAAGAGTCTCGGCGGGGAGGAGACTGGATTGTGCCGCTGTTGCTAGGGGTTGACGGGACATGTCGTTTCTTTGGTGAAAAAAGGGAAGTGGATGTGTCCTCCCGTGGCATGCTGGGAACTGTAGTTCAACAATGAGAGGGGAAGGGATAGAGAACGATTTAGACCTCATGGCCAGTAAGGCACGCTCCTATGCAGGGTTAGATGGAAAAACAGCGCACAGCTCCCAGCGCACGCAGCTGTGTGCCTTTTCTTCCATCTCACCAATTTTCATTTTTATTTGTTTAATTTCCATACTGCCCAGCTGCCAAAGCTCTAATCATACTCATCTATTTATTCATCTATTTGTTTAATACATTTCTTATCTGTCCAGTAACTAATATTCTGCCTTCATATTAGCCTTCATTCATTTGAGCTGATTTTAACAATGCTAAATTGTAATGACCTTGAGAATCTTTGGACTGAAAAGCAGAATAAAATTAGTATAATTAATAAGGGTGCAACCCCACTTCTTTAGACATTGGAAGAAAGCTCTACAATGCTGGGAATTTTAGGAGCTTTCCACATTTAAACATGCACAGGACTGTTTTTAATTCCCTTAGTTACATGCAGTTAATGAATGAGTGGTGTTGGGAAAATTCAGATAAATCCTGGTAGGAAAGGATATTATTATTATTATTATTATTATTATTATTATTATTATAGCATTTCTATGCCGCCCCTTGCCGAAACCTCGGGGCGGCTTACAACATGATAAAATACATTGAAATACAATAGTACATAATAAATTACCATTAAATATAACAATACAAAAATACATTGATTTACAAATACAAAATTAAAATTATCAGTATAAAATAAAAATATAGGAGGAGAAAGAGAAGGAAGAAGAAGTTGCCCAGGCCAGATCATATGTTTTAACAATTGAAATGATGTTTAAATAAAAAGGTCTTTACCTGGCGCCGAAAAACCAGTAACGACGGTGCCAGGCGGACCTCTTTGGGGAGTGAATTCCATAGGTTGGGTGCCACCGCAGAGAAAGCCCTCCTCCGGGTACTTACTCTCCTAATTTCTTTCATGGAGGGTTCCCGGAGAAGGGACTCTCCTGCAGATCTCAAAGGGCGGTCGGGCATATACAGACATAAGCGCTCCTTCAGGTAGCCAGGACCCAAGCCGTTTAGGGCTTTGTAGGTCATAATCAACACCTTGAATTGGGCCCGGGCTTCAATGGGAAGCCAGTGAAGCTGATGGAGGACTGGAGTCATGTGAGCATAACGCCCCGTCCCCGTCAGCAACCTGGCAGCTCTATTTTGCACCAATTGAAGTGTTCGGACTGTCTTCAGGGGAAGCCCCACGTAAAGCGCGTTACAGAAGTCTAGGCGGGAAGTCACCAGCGCGTGTGTCACCGTCGCCAGGCAGTCGTATTCCAGTCGTGATTAATCAGCCGAAGCTGAAGGAAGGCGTTCCTCGCTACCGCTGTCACCTGAGCTTCCAAAGAAAGCTCCGGGTCGAGGAGTACTCCTAAGCTGCGGACCTTATCCCTAAGAGGGAGTGTTGCACCATTCAGGACCAGGTCAAATCCACCCTCTCCGAAACCCGATCCGCCAACCAACAGGACCTCCGTCTTGTCTGGGCTGAGTTTCAGTTTATTGGCCCTCATCCATTCCCTTACCTCGGCCAAGCACCGGTTCAGCACAGCCACTGCCTCATCTGGGTTAGTGGAGAATGAGAGGTAAAGCTGGGTATCATCAGCGTATTGATGATTCCGCAGCCCACACCTCCTGATGACCTCTCCCAGCGGTTTCATATAGATGTTAAATAGCAGAGGGGATAGAATGGAGCCCTGTGGTACCCCATGGCATAGCTGCCATGACGTAGAGACATGGTCCCCCAGCACTACCTTCTGGAATCGACCGTCGAGATAGGAGCGGAACCACTGCAAAGCAGTGCCTCCAACCCCCAATCCCGCAAGTCTATCCAGAAGGATACCATGGTCGATGGTATCGAAAGCCGCCGAGAGGTTCAGAAGAACCAACAGGGATGTACTCCCCCTGTCCTTCTCCCTGCACAGGTCGTTGTACAGGGCGACCAAGGCAGATTCAGTACTGTACCCGGGTCTGAAGCCGGACTGAAAAGGATCCAGATAATCAGTTTCCTCCAAGAGTGCTTGGAGTTGTCCCGCCACCACTCGCTCCAGCACCTTGCCCAGAAACGGGATGTTGGCCACAGGTCTATAGTTAGTGGCCATCTCTGGATCCAGTGACGCTTTCTTCAGGACCGGTCGTATTACCGCCTCCTTTAAAGGGGCAGGCACTCGACCCTCCCTCAGAGAAGCGTTAACCACTTCCAAAATCCAGGTCCCAATCCCGTGCTTGGAGTTATTTATTAACCAAGACGGGCAAGGATCCAATAGGCAAGTGGTGGGACGTACTCTTCCAAGCACCTTGTCCACATCATTGGGCCGCAATAATTGAAATTCCTCCAGTAATTTGGACCAGACGGCATTGGCGACTCCTCAGAGACCTCTGATTCATTAGTGGAGTCCAGCTCGTGACGAATCTGAGCGATTTTCTCCCTGAAATGCCTGGCAAAGTCGTCACAGCGGGCCTTTGAGGGTGGCATCGGATCTTCCTTAGGACCCAGGCGAACCAGGCCTTGCACCACTCGAAAAAGCTCCGCTGGACGGCATTGTGAGGAGGCAATGGAAGCAGAAAAAAACTTCTTTTTCGCCGCCTTCACCGCCACAGCATAGGCCCGATAGTGGGCTCTCAAGTGTGTTCGGTCAGATTCATCCCGTGATTTCCTTATATGCACCTCTGAGTTATAAAATCAAACCTGCACCCTTTTCTCAGAAGGCACCAGCATTCCAAGCCAGTGCTGCTGTTTTTTTAAGAAGATGGAATTCTTGACTGAGAAGCTGCTGTAGGCTGACACTATTAGTGAGGAAATACCTGTGTTCTCATTAGCTGCAGAAAAGCTGAGCCAAAGGTGCCCATTTGGTTCTGAATGGATCCACTTAAGCATCTAGCCCCACAGAGGCAAGCGCCAGCACAGTGTAGTTGTCAAACCAGATTTCCTGAATGGTTCCTCCATCAGACACATTTGCACGATCGAACAGGATCCAAACTGCAAAGAGGTCTACTCAATTGACAGGTCAATTCAGCAATCAGTAATGTTGTCCATACTATTGTTACCAGTATTTCCGATCGGTTTAGAACAGTATGTCATGCCTAAAAACATCAGGATACTATTGTACTTTGATTATCTGGAAATGTAACACTCTGTATTGATGTATGTGACTAGCAGGTTATAAAAGTGTCTGTACATGGGCTGTGATTTTATAGTTCGTGGTGAGAATCACTACCCAGGAGCATGCAGGGATCCTGGGTGATCTTTCAATAAAACTACTGAACTTTAAAGCAAAAGGGGTCTTTCCAGACTGAACTTGGTCATCCTTATTGCGGCTGCCGTCAAGGCATTCTCAACAGTGGCAAGACCATGCAAGACTGTGTGACTCTCTTAAGCTTACTTTGGGCCCAGCCTTTTGTTACATGTCCGCCAGACGATACACCATTATTATTATTATTATTATTATTATTATTATTATTAAACATTTCTATGCCGCCCCTTGCCGAAGCCTCGGGGCGGCTTACAACACAATAAAATACATTGAAATACAATAGCACATAATAGCATTGGCAATTGACGTTGTTCGCATGCTCACTGCTAACCCTGGGTTAAACAGCCCATAGTTGGCTGAAGCTGTATGGCAGTTCACACATGACAGAGAGCAGTGTTGCCACTTCTGCTTTCTGCCTGGGTTGCAAAAGGCCATTTTGGTTGGTCCTAGTAAAGGTATTGCCAGGCACTGGTTTCTGAATTGTTAAATTCATGGATGAGTCTTATTTAGTGATTTAGTGATTTTGTTTTTTGTTCTTACTGGCACTAGAGATGCATTACTAGTTTCTTACGGTTTTCCACATCTGGCCTTCCTTCAAGTGAGCGTGTGTGCAGGCATGTGCACACGCGTCTGAGTGTGCGAGTGCGTAGAAGGCTGATTTATGGATTACCCATTGAATTTTGCCTATTCATTCAAAATGCACCAAGGCATGGGGACTGTAACTGGCTTTTGAACAGGGCTATAAGTCCAGGTCCTTGGTAAGCATTTAGTACAAGTCTGCAGCAGAGCTCTTCCTGATCCGAGGGAAGAGAGTGAAAACGGGAACCTGGTTATGGGATGTCGCTCAAGGAACCAGCTCAGACTTGCGCCAGCATGTCACGACATGACATTATGGACAAGGTGGCATTGCATTTTCTTCCCCACATGAGGCAGGTGTTGTTTTTGCGCATAAGAGTGTTGAGAGCAATTCTGCCCCCAGGAAGGCACGAAGTGAGCCCATCTTATCCTGGTTCTTTTGCTTCTGCACTAATTTTTAATTCCAGCAGAGTGCAGCCTGGTCATATGGGTGTCCTCGTGGTATTCTGTCTCTCTCATTCTCTCTCTCTTTCCTAAGAAAAGAAGTCCACTGAAGAGGGCTTCTTTGGGGATACCTCCTAAGGCAAACTCTCCCAACCTGACACCTGGCAGGGGACTACATTTATTTATTTATTATTTATTTATTAAAACATTTCTATGCCGCCCCTTGCTGAAGCCTCGGGGCGGCTTGCAACACAATAAAACACAAAAATAACAATATAAAATTAAAATTAACAACATAAAAGAAATAAACAATATAAAAGAAGTCACCCTGGCCAATAAAAGAAGTCGCCCTGGCCATCTCTTCTGCTGAGCTTCAGGTTGGGAGAGGTTACCATAAGGGCATCAGACTGACCTAAAAGCAAAAGGGCAGGTGCAAAATGGCAACGTATTTTAACTTAATGCCTGACTCCCAATTGCAGCTTTAGGAGAGGAATTTCAACTTGCTAGAATAGGGAAGAAGAGAAGATGAGCCATTCCAGCTCACATACCAATCTGTCTATCTAGCCCAGCATTCTATTCGTGGTGTGCAGCCAGCTGCCCGCGAGGAACCCAAGCAGGTTATGAGTGCAACAGGGCTTCCCTGCATCCAAAACTGCAGAAAAGCTGAACAATTGGCTGGAGAGAAGGTGATGCAGCCAGCGGTATGGTCCTCCATTTTGCATCCTTAGGTATGTGCAGTGCTTTTTTTGTAAAAAAAAAAAAAAAAAAGGTGCTGGAACTCATGTCGCCGCCAGCAGTAAGCACTCACACACACCAATCCCAAGCCGAGCAGCATCCCAAGCCGAGCAGCGCCCTATCAGCGTGGACACAAAAGCGCCAGCAGGCACTATGTTAATGATGTTTGCTGCTGACCTGCTACGCCGACAGGCGATTCAAAATCACTTCATAAAATCCATTGGGAAAAAAAGGTGCCGGAACGCCATTCCGGTGCGTTGAATGCCAAAAAAAGCCCTGGGTATGTGATGGAATTGTGCAAATGGACAAAGGTTTCCTTCCCACATTTGCAGATCCTGAGCTTCCCTACAAGACAGCAAGAGGCAAAAATGCCATTGCATAGAGTAAAAGTCAGATAATAAAGTGTGTCAATCTTTCAAAAGGGGAACTTCAGAACTTCAGTCCCAGAGTCTTTCGAACAGAGGTATGCATTGTGCTCTGGTGGTAGTTCACTCACAGTAGTTTGTGGGTGCTTTACACAAGCTCATCATCTTCCAGAACCTTTTCTGCGCTTTTCAAGCATTTCCGAGGCTTTGTTTCAGAGCAAGGGAAATCCAGTCTTCTCGGGAAATGGCTGAATGAATAGGAAAGAGAAACTTGTGTATTTTTGCAATTCTGCTTTGCGAAAGCATCACCTTATGGTTGTGTACTGTATCATATAGAAAGGCACAGAACCCCCCCCCCCAATAAAAACCATTTGTAAAGGAGCCAATTTTAATCCTGCAAAGCAGATGGCTCAGAAGAGGAAGCCCTCTACTACACATTTCTTGATCAAAAAACCACACAGATGGTTGCAAAACACTGGAGAGGCCCAGAGGATAAAGACATGCAAATCATCAGCAAATTCCCATGAGTGAGGACTCCCAAGAGCACACTAAATGTCTTGTTTAAAGAGGTCCCAGGACTGAGATTCTGCACCCTAGTTTTAAAGTATCTTGCAAAGTTTATTATTTGGCTCCTCCTGCATGCAAAATACTTTTTGCATTTAAAATAGGCAACAGCTCCCCTCTGTTTCATTCTGTGGAGTGGGACAGAAAAACTTTAAAAGAATTACTATTCTCTGTCTTCACTGTAGGCTTCAAGGCGTCATTGATGGGGAAGGATATGGGCAAAACCACACCTGCTTCCATTCTCAGACTTGCACCACAGCCTGTGATGCAAGTTTGAGAACAATAGATATGCAAATTGCTGCCACCTTTGTTAGTTTGTCTGCGTAGAAGTTCAGGGCTGTAATTTTGCTTTTCTAAAAAGGTGCTCTAGCGATGCTCAGAGTTTAAGTCTGAGGCAGGGCTGATGACGCCTCTGTGACTGAGAAAGTCTCTCCATTCAACTAGTTCAGAACCAACCAGTCATGGTGTTT
Source organism: Varanus komodoensis (assembly GCF_004798865.1). Taxonomy (NCBI): domain Eukaryota; kingdom Metazoa; phylum Chordata; class Lepidosauria; order Squamata; family Varanidae; genus Varanus; species Varanus komodoensis. Next base: position 232,133 of record NW_025336348.1, on the reverse strand, counting down.
CCCAGTCCAAAGTAGTTACGATGCCAAAGACTCAATTTGGGGCATTCTGTCTGCAATTAAGCTTTTGCTCACCTCAGAGATTTCTGTTCCGCAAAACCCTGAAAAGGATGAAGTAATAGAAAAAGAGAGGAGTGTCTCTGAGCCTGTGCAGAGTATGTTCCTCCCAGTGGGTAAATATTTCCACTGTTATCCACACACCTGACACCAGAAGCAAGGATGTTAATAAAATAGTCTTGTATTCAACAGAGAGTGCTCCAGCAAAAAGACCTAGGTTGATCATAAACGAGCAAAGAAATTCAGAATGGCATGCAAATAAAGCCATTTTCAGTAGAACTTGCTTTATTTCTGACCCTGGGCAGTAGGTGGGAAGGGTCAGCTGCCTCCAGAAACCAATGGAGAAACCAAACTTTTTCTTCAGCTGTGGCTGGAATGCACCATGTCCCCAGCACTCCGCTGTTTAAAAATTAGTGGCAAAACCAGATTTTGGAGGGTGCTTGGATGATGGAGCCTCCATGAATCCCTCAGTGAGTCAGCTATCATAAATTCAGTGAAAAACCACTCATCTTCTACATGACATTCCTGGTGTAATGAGGAGAACTGGGAAATTTCTTCCTACCAGTTATTTCCTGGAAAATAGCCACCATTCCCAGGCATTCCCTCACTCCACGCTTCTGCAACTCACCAAATAATCTGGTTAGTTTAATGATGCATTATTACATTAATTTGCTGCACAATCACTTTGCCTCCTGACATTAGCTGAAACTTGACTCCTGACAGCTCTTAGAGGAATTCAGATGTCGTAACAAGGGAGCATTAACAAACAGAGGTTCTCATGCAGTGATGGATGCGGTATTATAACACATCTTTGGGATGAGCCCATGGGGAAGGAGAAACTTCATTTCCTCTTGCTTGTTTGCTTGATGAAATAGCAGCAGTGCAATTAGCAATTAGCTCTGAATTAATCATGCCAGAAATTGACCAAAGCCTCATCAAGCTCTGACTTTTGTAGAACATTGGACAACACACATGTGCATTGTGGATTTAAAATTGTGGAACTCATGGCTCTCCATAGCTTTGGTCATGATGGTAGTGGACAGAAGTGGCTGTTACTGTTGGTGGCATTGCTTTTGAGCTATGGTGCTCTGAGAATCTAATTCTTCTCTTCACTTGAGCAAGAGGATCGCCGGATAATTTTGGGCCAGTAACTGACTCGTCTAATCGATCTCACTGGTTCTTGCTTTCATCCAGCTGGTATATCATTTAAATGAATATGTACATCAGTAAATAGCAGTAAATAGTAAATCGGTAAATAGAGCGTTCCAGTACTGGGTTTATCTATACTATTACCTGTACCCAAAAAGAAATAAACACTGAGCAATAACAAAACATATGGGTAAATGAAGAATTAACAATATTAGACCTCCAGTGGATCAAACTCTGAGCTATGATTTTTAAGTACACTAATTAACCATGAAGAGCTGAGAGATAAAATCTATAATTTGTTGTTCGGTTATAAACTCTGAGCTGCTCATAGTAACAGCCCATAGTTAAACTATAATGCTGGGCTGACATGTAAAAGCAGGCCTCGACTGAAGGGTGACCTAGGGATGACACATAAAGAGTATCCATGAAGCCTGCAAATTGTTTAGGTGTAAATAAGAGGCAGGTATGCATATATGTCTAGCGCTTCCTAACTCAGAAAATAATGGCCAGATGGATGGTTCTGCTTCGGTTCTGCTGCCAGCGATTTCATTTGGGAATCCATGCTCTGGGAGCCTCCTGCCTGGACTACTGTAATGTGCTCTACATGGGGCTGCCCTTGAAAACAGTTCCGACACTTTGTTGATACAAAATGGGGCAGCCCAGCTGTTGGCAGGGACGGGCTGACACAAATATATAAGCTCTGTTTGTTATCACCTGCATTGTTTTCCAGTTGAAGTCCAGGCCCATTTTAAGGTGCTTGCAATGATGTATAAATTCCCAAATGGCTTAGGGTCTGGATATCTAATGGAACATCTCTTCCCAGGCCCTAAGATCATCTACATAGGTCCTTCTGGGAGCCACCTTTAGAAGAAATAAGGATGGTGGTCAGAAGGGGAACGGCCTTCTTCACTGTGGCACCCCAATTATGGAACCAGCTCCCCAGAGAGCTGCGACTGGTGCTGACCCTTTATACATTTCGGGTCAAAACCCTTTCATTTTCCTGTTATTTTAACTGCTAAATGGAAGGCTTTGATTTTACACTGGTTTTTATGATATGACAATTGGTCGCTGTGGATCAGGTGTTGTTATTTACTTGGTTTGTTGTGGTTTATCATATTTAAAAATATAATTATTATGTATATGTTTTGGTTTTATGCCATTTTAATTGCCATGCACTGTTCTGAGAGTGTCTACTAAATAACAGTTCATAAAAACTTCAAGTAAGTAAATAAATAACAAAGCTATTTCACCGGAGTCGGTGGATGCCCTCGCCTCACCCCAGAGGATGTCAGATGGCCGAGGCATAAAGCTTGCGCATTAATGTACATTACATTTCCTTCACAGGCATGTCTATTGCAGTGCGGCTGTTTCCTGCTCGTCCCTCTGCTAGCCTTAAGCCAAAGGCAGCAAGTACATTCTGCTCCGTAAACGCTAGACGGGAATATTGTAACATGGCATCTGCAGAGAGCATTCCCAGCGTCCACCCTGCTTCCTCGGATTTCCGCAACGGATGTAAGTCTTATTTCATTAGACAAATGGGGGAGGATTAGGCAAACCAGGAAGGGGAGGGTAGAAAAAATACTACAGCTCTTAGCTGGAAAGCCATTCTGTACCATGAGTGTTACATAACTGTAGCCCAGGCATTGCAGCCTGGTTGTAAGGAGAGATGATGAAGGAAATGATGAAGACGATGTGGAAAGCGGCTCTCTACCTTTTGCATTTTCTATGTGCTTGAGGCACACAGCGTAAGACATCTTCTGGTTTGTTCAGGTCAAGCTCCATTAACCAAATCTGCAGAGGGTCTCCAGAGAAGGAAACACAATTGGAATCCCATATCCCTTCCCTGGAGTTGAAATAAATGAGATTTACTTCCAGCATGCATGCACAGGAATGAACTATTTTATGCATTCATAAAATAGTTTGTTAATTACGGAGAGAACAGCAGATTTTAACATGTCGACCAGTAATGGCATGTCTGCGCATAGGAATGCATGATCCCCAGTTATGAACATCCGAGTTAAGAATTACCTGTACTTACGAACGAGCTCAGAAGTCCTGCCTCGTCCTTAATCAGCAAGTGGTGCCCACAGGCAGCAAGCGCTGGGCGGCATGGGGTGGAAGGAAGAAGGGAAAGGGAAGGAGGGGCGGGGGGAAAGCAGTGAGCTGGAAAATTGGAGCTAGTTTTGTAGAACTATAGTAACTCTTCATACTCCTGGAAAATCCAAGCTAGTGCGTTTGCTCCCAGCAGCGCAATCAAACCCTGACTCTCCAGCATCGGTTCTATCTTCATCATCATCCAGTTAATGTTAGACTTAATGGTATCTCAAAAAGTGTTAACCTTTAATAATCTTTTTACTATTTTTTCTGTCTTTCTTTCTAGCTAAATGGTTTTAAGAGCTGTCCTGGGTACCTACATTCATCCATACAAATTCTCTCTCTCCAAGTTATAAAGTACCTGTAGTTACTTTATTACTACTATAGTATTATCATTATTAAGATGCTACATTGTGTTTAATATGTTTTAGTGTATAAGGAGGTGTTTCTTAAGTGTTTTATATGCTTTTTATATACATGATCTGATTTATACAGCAATTAAAAATGATCTCAGGATTGGAACTCGTTCTTAACTTGTGGTGTACTAGAATCTAATATTTGTAATTAGGACAAGGAGAAAATAAAAAAGCTTTTGACCAAACTCTCCAAAGTTGCAGACCCAAATCTGAGTAATCATTTTTAAAAAATTAGATTTCTTTATATTTATAAATGATAGTGGGTGGTATCTAATGTAAATCCAATTTAGAATAGACCCATTGAAATGAATGGGAATAAAGTTAATCATGATGATTAACTTAAATCTCATTCATTTCAGTGGACTAATTTAAGTAGAACTAACATTGGTCACGACCCATTAAATCCAGATGTAATGTAAAAATAAATGACTCTTACTGCATGTATAGAAAAATAATAGAATATTAAAACACGAATGCTACACAGACTAGCATATCCGATATACAAAATTCAATGCATCTTGGCACACCAAGCCACATGTGAGAAAGCAAGCAAGAAGGGAGAAGGCAGGTCTTCCTTTGGAGAGCTTTCCATTTTGGGGGCCCATGAGTGAGAAGACCCTGCCTCTAATGCTACCACACTGCACTTCAGAGTAGCATGGCCATGATTCCTATTTCGCTGTGCCCTCTTTGAAGGAGATCTTTTATTAATCAGGCACAGACAGAAAGTTGATCTCCAGAAGTTTTGGACCATCTCCCGGACTTCATCTCCCAGCTTCCCTGACCATGGGCTTTGCAGAACAGCACAAAAGAGGCAACTATTGGCACATGTGAAAAGAATTGGTAGAATTTCCACAGAAATATAGTACATCTCCCTTAAGTGGGAAAGACTGTGAGCAAGTGACGGGAGGACCTGCTAAGTCTCCAGCCAACTGCCATGTTGTTGTTGTCATTGTTAGTCACGAAGTCGTGTCCGACCCATCGCAACCCCATGGACAACATTCCTCCAGGCTCTCCTATCCTCCACCATCCCCCGGAGTCCAGCTAAGCTCACGCCGACTGCTTCAGTGACTCCATCCAGCCACCTCATCCTCTGCCGCCCCCTCCTTCTTTTGCCATCTATTGTTCCCAGCATCAGGCTCTTCTCCAGGGAGTCCTTCCTTCTCATTAGGTGGCCAAAGTATTTGGGTTTCATCTTCAGGATCTGGCCTTCTAAAGAGCAGTCAGGTTTGATCTCCTCTAGGACTGACCGGTTTGATCGCCTTGCGGTCCAAGGGACTCACAGGAGTCTCCTCCAGCACCACAATTCTAAGGCCTCAATCCTTTGGCGCTCAGCCTTCCTCATGGTCCAGCTTTCACAGCCATACATTGCAACTGGGAAAACCATAGCCTTGACTATACACATTTTTAAACCATGATAAACACTACTGTTATTCCAAACCCCTGGTGTAATTAGTATGTTGTTGTTAGTTGCGAAGTCATGTCTGACCCATCGCGACTCCATGGACCACATTCCTCCAGGCTCTCCTTTCCTCCACCATCCCCCAGAGTCCACCCAAGCTCACACCAACTGCTTCAGTGACTCCATCCAGCCACCTCGTCCTCTGCCATCCCCTTCTTTTCCCTTCACTTGTTCCCAGCATGGGAAACCCACAAATGGGACGTGAATGCTACAGACCCCTCCCACCCATGTTCTCCAGCAACTCTAGGCAGGTGTACTTCCTCTGATATTGGAGGTAGCATAAGGCCATCAGGCCTAGTGGCTATGCAGTCTGTCCTCCGTGAATTTGTCCAACCCATTTTGGACAAATGTGGGCTGCCATCTTGCCCTTATCCAACAACCTTCCTGCAGTGGTTTTGCGGATGCCATTGCCCTGTTCCATTAGGACAGAGCTGAGCCTGTTTCTGGCTTTCAGGGAGTTTTTGCCGATAGCCTATAGCTCTGATCAGCCATATGCAGAACAGCCATTGGTTGTACATCATGGAAGCTGTAGACCAAAACATCTGGACAAGTTCTCCACTTACGCATCAGGCCCTTTTTGGGAGGCAGGGGAGAGGGCTCACGAGAAGAGAGACATCACCCCAGGGGACAGCAGGAAATGAAAGACACCTCTGGAAAGTTAAGAGCCATGCGCACCTTCCCTGGAAAAATTGCCAAGGTGGGCGTCCAACTTTTATATCCTGTAGGTGGGGCACCAACATCTTTTAAATGCATGAATTAATTTATTTAAAAAGAAATCATTCTGTCTATGGGTTCAGGATGGGGGTTTGCTTCCTAAATTTGTGCTGGTTTCTTGTGTGCACACATGTATGTACTTCGCTTCTTGCTTTGCCGCAAGATTTTTGGTTCACTGCCTCCCGATTTGGTGCAGCTTTATTTCAAAATTTCTTTTTAAATAATCACAGGAACAACTGCCTTTGAAACTGATTTGGCATTTACAGCATCTGCTCACACAAGTTTCACACATTACACAGGAGGAAGCCTTGTCTGACAGACTGAACACAGAATGGGGAGCAACTACCTAGCTTGGGCCCTGGCAACTTTGGCTGTGCACTGCACATTGGGGGCATTTAGCAGCCTGTAAGGGGGGTGGACTGCAGGTGGCGCAGTGGTTTAAACCACTGTGCTGCTGGGCCAGTTGATTGAAAGGTCGCCGGTTCGAATCTGCACAATGGGGTGAGTTCCCGTTGCTCCGTCCCAGCTCCTGCCAGCCTTGCAGTGCGAAAGCCTGCAAATGCAAGTAGATAAAAGGTACCACTTTGGTGGGCAGGTAACAGCGTTCCATGCACTTGGGTGTTTAGTCATGCCGGCCACATGGCTACGGAGACTGTCTGCGGACAAACGCTGGCTCCCTCGGCCAGGAAACGGAGATGAGCACTGCCCCCTAGAGTCAGGCATGACCGGACGTAACGTCAAGGGGAAACCTTTACCTTACCTTTTAAAGGGGGGCGGGGGGCAATTTCACTGGGTCTGTGGCAAGAAGGGCAGGGCTTATCCCCACTCCCTGCGTTCTGCAGCCTTGATCCTGATTCACTCCTTCCCAAGCAACCCCAAAATCACATAAACGCATGTGCATTTTAGCATATAGAATGTACGTGAGATTCCTGCCCTTGGGCTTCAGTCCTACTTGCACGTACTAGGAAATAACTGGAAATCTGGGACTTCTGAATAGACATGAATATGAGGTTTGTTGCTACGGTTAGACAGGGCAGCCTTGAAATCCCATTGCCCCCCTTCTGTGCTTTAGCAGTGCTCCTATGACTTTAACACAGGGGTGCAGAACCTCAGAGCTGTGGGCCGAATCCAGCTGTTCCAGAGTCCCAATCTGGCCAGCTGGGGTTCCTCAGGCCATGCCCTTTCCCCTCCTCGCCTGCCAATCACGGGACATCTGGTGCTTTCCTGGATTCTGTGCAGCTCCCCACCTTTTCCAAAAAGCTGAAATATCTTCCCTAAGATTTAGTCACCAATAGTAAGAGAGTTACGATAAAATACACTGGTATTTTTGGCCGCAGCCTTTTGAGCTCCCCACCATTTGAGTGTGGCCTTCGAGAGCTTTTCTTAACTGAATTTCACCCCAGGCTAAAAAGAGTTGCTGTACCCTTGCTTTAACAGTGGTATTGACAGCCAGTCCCCAGCTTATGACATCATTCCCCCAGCTTTACCAGTTGAATATCTGCCAGTCGCGAAATTTTTAAACCTACAAGGATGCTAGCTAAAAAGGGGCATTGGCTCTTCTGCCTGGAGAAATTAAGCTTCAGCGAGGTTTTGAGCACTCTTGAGTAACTTTGGTGCACATAAAAGGATACTCCTGAAACCCACTTAGATAAAAGTTTAAGAAACAAAACAAAATATTTGGTTTGCTCGTCTTGCCCCAGTTCCCTGCGCTCTTGAGCGCACATGTGAGAAAGACTGGAGGAATCTGTGCACTCCAGAAACCCGATAGGAGGCAGCAGTTGATCTTTTCAGTACCAGTCTAAAAATAATCCACCCTCGGTCTTGTGTCTGTTTCTTTTTGCAGAGCAGATTGATCTGTGTCGTCTGAATGATATCCATCACACCCAGAGAAGTGCTACTCAACATTTTGTGCGAGACTGTGTATCCTTGAAGGTAAGAGACTTTGGCAAAGTTTGATCTGGGCCTGAAAAGGCAATCCTTACTAATTCCCCCTCCTCTCCCATGTACCTTCTGAGACAAAATATCTACCCTTCACCCTGGCTTTGTACTTCTCTAGATCTCATCCCTGAAAATCACTTTGGCATTTTCTTCACCAGCTCTTTCAAAACTTTCGCTATCCTGCTTAGATGAAGGAAAATTTCTCCTTCTCCTTCCTCCTACTTCTCTCATTACAATAACTTTTCGTTGTAGCACGATAGTATTGGAAACTACACAAGTGGCTGCATTAAAAGGCTTGAAAAAAAGAGTGAGTGAAAGAGGAACTTTTTACATAGCTGAAAATGTTGCTTTTTACTGTCATCTTTATACGAAACCCAGATATGTCTGTGATTGTACTTCTGTATTTTTCTAACCAGTTGTGTTAGATCCACAAACTGTCTCTATCTAGCTACAGCACAATCCAGTCAAAGACGTCGGGCATATTTTCAATGCAATCCAAAGCATGTTTTCTTGGAAGTAAACATCTACTTACTTCCATTAATCTTTAGTGAGGAATCGTACATACCTAAAATTGCCGTCACTGCCTTTATTGATAGCAGGAATGGCTTCAGTGTGCACATAACCTCTTTCACTGAAAACTGCAGCAGAGAAGGGAGTTCAGTTTTGGCATGAACCGGTCCTGGGTTATTTAGGTCTAGGGAATATGATCTGACCTCTGAAGAAATCAGCAAAAGGTAAACAATCCAGACTTAGGCAGAGTTTGAATCATGTCAGCAATTGCAAAGGAACTTCTATAAGTATTACTAAGTATGGACTCAATCCAATGTGTTTTGCATTTATATCCATGGATTTTGGACATAGGCATTAAGAATAAATAGGTTGGGTGGGGACAGATAGGAATGGTTTAGTATATTTGTGCCTGAAATGAGTTCTAAACCTGCCAAATTTGAATTATCCAGAGAGGTATATAACATATACGGAATTATTTATCTGGAAACATAAATTTTTAAACTATGGTATCTTATTTAATTGGGCCTCTAAACAGATAGGGATAGTTTGTTCAGGTTGTGATGAAAAAATAAGACATTAAGCAATGGCTTGCAGCATTGTGTAAGAAATGATCACAAGTCAAACCTTGTCCAACACTATGTCCAAGCAAATGTACTGATTTGAGAATTTAACTGTGCAAATCTAGGCACTGTACTCAGAAGTAAGCCCTACTATGGTCAGTGGAATTTACTTCTCAGTATGATTGCACGCCCTTAATCTTTTTTAGGTTTCAGCTCAGTCCTTATGCCTCTGTGTTATTCAGAAATATTTGTTTTTTTGGTAATGAATTATCACAGTGGCAAGATAGAAAGGGCGGAAAGCTGGGAGAAACCAAAGCACGGGGAAGCAGCGTGGGACAGCTAGTGGTTGGATGCCAGTTTCAGGGACTTTCGAATCTTGATGTGTCATGTTGTGTTGCTCTGGGCAGGACACATCTCCTGCTTCGCAGAGTTCTTCTAAGGGTCAAGTCATTCCACTCTCCTTGACTTTGAAGGAAGGCAAGCTAGACTTTCATTTCTTTTTTTTAAAGCTATCTATTTGGAAGAGAGCACAAGGCTTTTCAACATACATATTTGGAAAAGAAATACAACTTGCAAATCCACCTTCCCCAAACTGGTGCCCTTTGAGTGTGTTGAACCAGCCATGGGGTCTGGAGAAGGATGCTGTGAGTGAATCTTGAAGACATTCGCCATAAAACATGAGGCTGAACGTAGGAGGAAGAGAAAATAGTTAACTCCTGTTTGTTTATGGCATGACATTGCCCGATTTCTTCAGGGACGTCAAGGCAGAGCAGATGGTTCCCCTGCCTTTATGACAGGCAGGTTCAGCTCAGAGACAGTGTCTGGCCCACACTCATCCAGTCAGCTTCATAGCTGTGTGTGAATTTGAGCCCAGGTTTTTCCAGCCCATCTGCTATAACAGACTGGAGTTCAATTCTGTGGAAAGAGAGCAGAGTTCGGGTAGCACAGTGCTGATACGTTCTTCATAGGGAATGCATCGACTGGATTTAATATCCAAATATTACACAACTGATGCAGAAGAGAAATACAAATGTTACACAGGAGAAGGAGCACGCATTGCAGGGCAGGGACAAAGGCTTTGTGTCTGAGATGGTCCTCCTCTTCCTCTTCCCACTTCCCCCTTATGCTGCATCATCAGCATCTCTGGAGAGCCTCTCTCCCGTGACTACCTCCTTTTGAGGGGTCCTCTATCACAGTGCGGCATTCTGGGTAATGTGACCACAGGGAATGCTTTTGCCACTGTTGCGTTGACATGATGGTGGCAAATATTGTGTGAAGTGATTTGAGACTTCATGGCTAATAAGACGATTCATGACGCACAAGACCATCTGTGACTACCAATTCCTCCAGTATCAGAGGTGGTACGTCCTGGTATACCAGCTGCTGGAGAGCACAAGAATGCAGGTGCGATTGCACTCATGTGGTACTTCTAGGTTTCCTGTAGGCATTGGTGGGTTGGCCTCTATGGGAATGAATGGGGGACTTGATAGGCCCAATGTGCTTAAGCCGAATTGATCAGCCTGGGTGGCAGGGGCAGGCTCCGAGGCCTCCTTGCCCAGAATGCTTTGCTCAGAGGAAGGACCCCTCGGGTTCTTCAGAGAGCTCCACTGGCCGTTCCCCTGCTGTGGCCAAGGCTGTAGCAATCGGCAGGCAGGTGGCAGCCATCGCCCGACGGGGAAATAGCACCAGGTGGCCTTCCGGGTGGTGGAAGAGGGTGCCATCCACAACTGCTCCAACCTGCTGCCTGAGCCCTGTGTCTTAGGGAAGTAGAGCTCTGTGTTTCAGCATTTCAGAACGGAAAAACAGGGTCTCTAAACAGAGCAAATGAACGAGATGTAACAATATCACACAACTGGCTCTTACGTTCATAGCACTCTCTAGATTTGGTTGCCAGCTTTGAATATGTCTTGTTAGAAGTTAACGTAATTCATTATTGTGCAATGTTCTTGGTGCACACTGCCTTGCCAGTCATTCCTTGCTAAATGGTTGTGAGAATATCTTTACTTTTTTACCCGTGCATATCTTGAGTCTAATTTGCAGCATTCATGGTAGAATGGATAGGCATACAGAGCATTACCACGTGAGCAAGGTAAAGTCTTGGAGGTCTGTCTGCTTGTTTGTGAGAGCCTCAGAAAGGGCAAGTTGTGAGCAGAGAAGCAGGGCTAGATTAGATCAAAGCCTTCTGTCTGGCCAAGGATTCCTTTTCCACAGCGGCCAACCCCACAGCAAGACATGAAAGCACTGTCCACGGGATTCCCCAACGTCTCAGGGTGGCCGTGGATACAAATAAATCAGTTTATGCAATGTCTCAGAGAAAAATAGCTGTGGATTGGTAGACTTCCTTCTGTCTAACCATGCATAGGATTTTTCTGCACTTTTTCCAGTTGTATGCAACATTTCACTTCCGTTAAGTGTGTTAAAGACAGGGCCGCTGTAAAAATGCCTATTCTTAACGCAGCATGAAAAGTGTTATTTTTAAGGCTGGTGACAAGGTGATGACTTTAAAGAAGGGGAAACTTTTTCGAGAGAGGGGCTGCTTCCTGTCAACATCATTGGTCATGTTTTCCCCTCTGGACAAGGAAGATGGTTGAATCAGTGCTAAATGTCTGAGATCCAGTCATGGCCGTCTCCACAAAGACCTTCCCAAAAATGATTGTTCTCTTTGGATCCTGCTGCCTTCAGAGGTGTCTGAGTTTGCAGGCCTTTTTGGCTGTAGCAATCCAAATCTGATTTATGTTTCTCAGGGAAGCTCACCTGGTGTGAAGTTGCGTGTCTGTTGGGGAGTTCAGGAAAGATTGTTTTCTGTACCTGGACTTTTAAGACCTTTTTGGGTCTTGTAGGGATATTTGGGCAGGGGAAATGAGAGCTGCAGAACATCCCCTCTCCTCATTTTTGCCTCCTCTGAAAAGGAGGGGAAGGAATGAGGTACTCACTTCATTTCAGACATCTTTTCTACTTTAATGTGCTGTAAAGTGCTCTGGGAATTCCATTACCCTGATGAAAACATGATGCCAAATACATTTACACATGCTTCCAGATGGAAGGCTTTTGCAATCAAAACAATATTGTGCAAAGTTTAGTCTGTCTTTTCCTCCTGCATGGGTGTGTGCATGAGTTTCCTTTTCCCCTTTTCCTTTTTTTTCTCCGTGGAAACTAAAAAGATGAAAGGTGTGATGGGAAAAGATGGGAGGGCCATAAGAAGATGCCACTTCCTGGATCTCTGTGTAATATTCTGTGCATGCAGCAGGGTGGATGTAAAATAAAAGCTTTGTCTGGAAGTAAGCCCATTGTCCAGGAGTGAAATTTGGAGGCATGTATTTACATCACAATCAGGAATCCCCTTTTCTCAACCGCCTGCACATCTGTGGAGCAAAACAGAGAGAGAGAGAGAGAGAGAGAGAGAGAGAGAGAGAGAGAGAGAGAGAGCGCAAGCGCACAAGTAAACTCAGCCACTGCATTTCAGTAGGAAGGTGCTAGGCCATAAAAGATGTCATCTAACGCAGGGCTGTGTCAGGAATGCTGGGAATTGTAGGACATTTTCATCTTTAAACATGTCCAGGATGGCTTCCAAAAACTGTTTTGACCTCTCCAAGCTCCACCCCTGCCCAGCAATTCTTGCAAGGTTTGCCCCCCCCCCTCCCCAGCAGTGAGTAGCCACTTGACTCTTTAAACAGCGCTGGGAACCCAAGCTCCCCTGAGGATCTGTTTCATCAGGGCTGCATGCCAAGCATGAGGAATAAGGAAGCATGTCAAGAGTCACAGCACAATCCTCTACTCTGCTTGTAACCGGATATGTGGGCGTGCCAGGCAACTGCAGGAGGTGCCTTCTGGGGCATTCTCCTCAATTGATTGCTTCTGCTTGGAGAGAGCCCCTTGCAATCACACTTCGCTCTGTGGAGCTCAGTTCCCTCCAGCAATGGCAAAATGCTTCTGTGCCATAAGGAGTTCTGTCAAAGCTCAACGGAGTCCAAGAAGGCAAGCCCTGTGTATTGTAGCAAACAACCAAGCTTCTCCAAACTGTGTTGGCCTGAAGTGTTGGACTACATCCACATCATCCTTGGGCAGGATGCCCTCAAGGCTGGGGATCATTGGAGATGTAATCTGACGCACCTCAAGGGTGGCACACGGGGGAAGGCTGCAACACAGTGTCTCTGAAATCCTAGGCAATCCTTTAGTGTGTTCACCAAGCAGGATGGTAGGAAGGATGTGGCAGCATAAAATGAAGGGCACAGTCCTATAGCCTCTTGTCTGGGTATAAACCTTGCTGACCTCAAAAGAGCTTACTTCTCGGAGACAACAGGCATAGGAATGGTCTTCAAGGCTGCCACACACTAAGCAGGAACTTGACCCGTTTCTTCCAAACTAACATTCCCAGCTGGAGAGTTCAGATTCTGACTCTGTATTTGAACAAGAAGGTGAGTTCGAATGCTCAGCTGAAATAGCAAAGCTAATGAGCTCTGAGATTAGACAAGTGGCTAATTGAGAACCAGACTGCTTCTGGTTCAGGAAAGAGACATGATGAAACAGAGGGTTAGAGGAGGAGAGGTGTCTATTTATCACCCCAGTGATTCTTCGAGTCAAAGCTTAGTCAGATGAGTGGCCCAATTAAGTTGTGGCTGATGTTTCTGCCATCTGGCCCATAAAAGCATCTTAAATCTCCTTGGGGGTGGAGCCAACTCTGTTTGGTGGGAAAAGGAAGAGGGGAATTTAGTTTGGAACCAACTCCAGGAATGGGCATAAGAAAAACCACGCCAGGTAAGATCAATGGTCCCTCTAGTTCAGCATTCTGTACACATGATGGCAAACCAGCTGCCCACAGGGTCCTTCATGCAGGATGGCCTCCACCTGCCCAAGCTCCTCAGCAGCTGGTCCATGCAGGCACGCCACCTCAGATAGTGGAGGTAGCCAATGGCCAGCAGCCACTCATAACCACCTTTTCCATGGATTTGTCCAGTGCCTTTTTAAAGCAATCCAAATTGGTGGCCATCCATACTTCCCATGGCAGTGAATTACACAGAGCGGCAACAATTTGTGTGAAGAAGGAAACCCTTTTACCTGTTCCAAATCTCTTCCCAATCAGCTTCATGGGATGATCCCAGGTTTTAATATTATGGGTCAAAGAGAAAAATGTCTCCTTCTCTGCTCTCTCCACCCCATGCATACTTTTAAACATCTGTATTACATCTCCTTTTACTTACCTTTTTTCTAAGCTAGACAGTCCGAGTTGTTAGAGGGGAGCTGGTCCAGCCCCCTGATCATTTTAATTGCCCTTCTCTGCACTTTTTCCAACTCAATGAAGTCCTTTTTCAGGTGTGGCAACCAGAACCATACAGGATATTCCAAGTACCAAAGATTTGGTAGAGTGAAACATCCTCAGGTAGCCGGCGCTGGGGGGACTGTCAGAGGACAGAGTTGTGTGAGCAAAACAGCCAGCCCTGGGCCCTCTAGGCAAACCTGCTCCCCTCAGGTGTGACAGAGGAAGCTCTCCCATCCACTGTAGGTGCCCTCTCAGCCACACTGGGCTCCTCGTGAGGAAAGGCGGGATACAAACCAAACGCCTAATGAATTTCGTGCAGCAAGAAATGCTAGGCTGCTGCTAGAAATGCATGAATGCCATCACGGAGGTTTCCCCAGGTCAGGGGTGGGGCATTTTGCTGCCCGAGCCAAGGACGAGAAGGCATGGGCCCTCCTCCCTCATTCCATGAATGGAACCTACCAGGTGGGCAGCTGCATTGGAGCTCAGCAATGGTGGCAGGAAGGAGGGCCGAAGGTGCTGGTCAGGTTGCAAGGCATCGCGCACTTCCCGGCCTGCATTGCCCGAGGCAGCCGCCCCTCGCTGCCCAAAGGTAGGGCCGGGCTCAGTATGTTGTGAGCTCAGAATACCCTTCAACAGCTAGAAGGCGGATGTTACAACATTGGAAGGACAACGGTCCCCTTGGACAAGGTTTCTGGGTAAGGAGAAGCATCCAAGCAACTTTCCTTGTTTTATCCCACGTCGATATTCTTGCTTGTCTTGCTTTTGACAGCGCAGCCGTCTCCGTGGGAGCGATGAATGTGGCCTTCTGCGGCGACAACTCCTCTGCCTACGACATCAGCCACGGCTTCTTAAGGAACGTCTGCTTTCTAGATGCCCTCAACTTGGTACCTCATGTTTTCCTCTTATTTATCACCTTTCCTATATTGTTCATTGGTAAGTAATCCAGTTGCCCTGCTAATATATCCATTTGGACTGCTTCAGAAAGGGATTGAACGGATCCCTGGAGGAGAAGGCAGTCAGGGGCTACTAGTCCCAATGGTTCTATGTTGCCTCAATATCAGGTCTAGTCGCTGGGGAACATGGGCAAGCAGGTGCCATTTCATTCGTGTCTTGCTTGAGGTTTTCCCATGGACAACGGACTAGCCCCTGTGTGAACAGAATGTTGACCAGGTGGAGCTTGGTCTAATTCAGCCAGGGTCCTCATCTCCTTCCTCCCCGCTGTTTCTGTTTCACATACACACAGTCACAGAAATGGTGGTTCCACAAGCGTCACCTGTAAGGGAGTTTGGCTCTCTTAAAAGAGAGGCCCATAATGTCGAGGCAGCCAAGCCTTGAAAACATGGTGAACTTGCATCAGATTTTGGCTAAGCCACATGCAGCTCTGCATTTTCTGATGGAGATGTGGGGTGCAAGCTCGCTTCCGGCACTGCCTTGTAACGCTGATCTGATATAATTTTTGTGTTCAGGATGGGGGAGCCAAAGCTCAAAGGTTCAGATCCATCACAACACATGGCTGCACTTCCCCGGACACAATCTGCGATGGATCCTGACATTCACCCTCCTGTTTGTCCACGTGTGTGAAATAGGCGAGGGCATCGTTTCAGATACGTAAGTGCTTGGGAGTGAGGTGGCGGCGACACGGCCTTGCCGTGCGACGAGCCAGGGTCGGCTTGTGACCTCAGTGCTGGAGTGGTATTGGAAGGGTCTGTGTTGAAGTCCCCACTGGGTGACTCTGGGCCAGTCACTGACTCCGGAGGATAAAGTTGTTGTGAGGATAACATGGAGAGAAGGAAGACTGCACAAGCCCTGCAAAAGGGAGACATGAGAAATAGTCATTGTAATAGGCTTGGGACCTGGAGGCCTGAAGGAACGCCTGCTTCCATATTTGCCCTCCCGCCCCTTGAGATCGGCAGCAGAGGCCCTCCTCCGGGAGCCCTCCGGGAGAGACATCAGGAGGCAAAGTACCCGGAGGAGGGCCTTCTCTGCGGTGGTGCCCCATCTTTGGAATGTGCTCCCCAGAGAGGTCCGCCTGGTACCATCGTTATTTGTTTTTCGGCGCCAGGTTAAGACCTTTTTATTCCAGCAATATTTTAATAAGTTTTAATATTGTCTTTTCTATGTTTTTAACTGCAGTCAGTGTGGGTCGGGAATTTATTTATGATGTATTTTATGTTGGAAGCCGTCCTGAGGCTTTTTGCAACAGGACGGCATATAAATATTTTAAATAAATAATAAATAAATAAATAAGTGCAAGCAACAAAAATAATAATGCAAAGCTGTTCATAAAATCCAAGTTTTTCCCAAAAGGTCACAACTTCCTCTTCCTTTGAAAGCATCTTTGCATCCAAGGGAAAAGGTTCTGCCCCTGCATTTCACTTTCGTAGTGGTAACATCTTGACAGCAAGATGAAAAATGCCAGTAACACGTGGTTCATTTTGCATCCTGTCCAGGAAAAGAGACCTTTGTTTGCTCCCCATTTGTAAGTGAACTGGCCTAATTTGAAGTTTCTGGTCTGTCATTTAGAATGTGCAGTTCTAATTTTGTGATGCAGTTCTGAGCTGAAAAATAACATGCAAAAATCTATATATTATAAATTAGGGAAAGCTGCATGACAAAGATGCCTAGGTTAGGGAAACTTATATACAAAAACAAATTTCATATGCAAGTTTTTGTTTGTGGTTTATTTGTTCTTCGGATTTGCAGACTGATGTAGAAATTGCATGAATTGGACTTAAGACTGAATACATGCAAAACTGACAAGGATTTTATAAAGCTGAATTTGCCCATCCCTAATATTGCCTGATCCATATTCTTCTCCCCGTTGAATCTACTGTTGTTCTTTGACCTGCTAACACAGTGAACTTCTTTGAGTCCAAGGCCAAATTCCATTTAGGGGAATCTCCGGATGGCTTTCCAGTGACTGGCACAGCCAAAGCCAAAAGGGACAGACTGAAAATCCCAGTGTATTTTAGCTTAAAACTTATTGTCACCCATTAAACCTTGGGAGAGGCAATTCCACCTTTTAGCATGGGGAGAAACACCATGCAAAGCAGAATATCACTAAATGACTGTTGGTTGTGGGAAAGGGGTGAGACCAGGGGGTGGGTGTAGGGCCAGCTGGGAAACGCCAGAAAGCCAGATTGGTTCTCTAGGAGGGCCTGACGCTCTGGACCCCTGTGCTAACAGAATAGACTTGTATCCTCTAACACTTTCCATCATCCTGTCCTTTCACTTTGGCTGTTGAGAAGATCCTACCCCAGATTTTCCCAGCTGGATTGCTGTTAGTGTTACTGCCCTCCAGATATTTTGAGATTCATCTCACATTAATTTGAGCTTAGGCATGTGCGAGGAATTTATTTTGTGTGGAAAATCCGTTGGATTTCTGGATTTCAGCTTCCTGGACTCTGGTTTGCTTTGCAGTGGCCCAGAGCCCGTGTTCCTGGTGAGCACGTCCAGGGTTTGTGTGTGGAATCAAGCCCGATACACTGTGCAGACAGTGCCAGGCTCAGTATCTCCATCAAGAAAATAGGTCACCAGGATGCACCTGCCACAGCTCCCCTCTTCGCATCTTGCAGCTCCTCCTGATGGGGAAGGTGCCAGTTGCACAGGTGAAGGTCTGAGGGTGTTCACAGACTTCATCTTGGCTTGGCCCACTTTGCAGAATTGGCTGAGCATGGGAAGAGGTCCACGTATTCTGGAGGGTCAGATTCTGCAAGGGCGAATCCCAACCCTAGGCAAGCCAACACAGCCAATGGACAAAGATGATGAATTCAAAATATCTGGACAGTGCCAGGTTGGAGAAACCTCTCCTAAGCTAACAAACTGCCCTGCATTACAATGGAGAACTGGAGGAGGTCGCTTCCTGGGAACCCATGTGAATTCTGCCCTAGGATGTCTGCATGCTGATAGGGTTTATTCCTTTAGTGAAGCCCAGACCAGACTATTGTAGTGCGCTGGATGTACACCACCCAGAAAGGCCTAATAAGGCTATAGGCACAGTCTATAAATTTATTACATGTTTATTTTTATATTAAGTATTTATCTATTAAATAAATAAACTGATGCAGAGTGTAGCCCCTTGAGTACTGGTGAGAATATCCTTCTGTTTGGAATTTGTCCTACTTTGGCTTTGCATGGAATCATAGGAATTGTTTTTGGTTTATCAACATCCTGGAGTGGGGAAAGGCTCAACTTTTTTCCACTTAAGCAAAACATACCTGGGCCTGTCTGGTCACCTGGAGCTTCTTCTTAAACACCAAGGTGTGAATAGGTTCACAGCTATGTAAGGATTGCTGTAAGCTGGGTCAGCATTATTGCTCCAGATTGCAGAAGGAAGGCTCGAGGTATCAGGGCTTGCCTGAGTCCGAGAGCCCATGTGTTGTGGGAGGTAGGGTGCTGAACTGGGACTCCGGAGATCTGGGTTCTAGTCTCCATTCAGTCATGAAATGGACTGGGAGATGTTGGGTCAGTCACAGACTCTCGGTGTTACCTACCTTCCAGTGTCGTGGTTGAGAGGAGAACCTTGTAAACTTCCGTAGGCTTCTTGCAAGAGGAAGAAAGGTGGGGTGTAGATTTAATATGGTGGTGGTAGTAGTAATAGTGGTGATGATGATGATGATGATGATGCATTGATAGTAAAGCCATTGCAGAAGTGAGATTGGAATCAGTTCTTCCCTTTCTTTGCTCTGCTTCACCCTCTGACCCCATTTCTTTGTTCCTTCATAGACGGTTAGAAGCTCGCCATTTGCATCTCTTCCTTCCTGCTATAATGGGATTTGTAGCCGCTACCACATCTATAGTGTATTACCACAATATTGAGACATCCAATTTCCCAAAGCTGCTTCTGGGTAAGAACGTTGTGAATGCTCCTGAAGGGGAGCTGGGCAACTCTTGGGCTGTGGGGCCCACGTGTGGCACAGCCAACGGGGGATGGGCCCATGCTGCTGGTGGCCGTCTCCAAACCAGGGGCCCGGAACCTCATTTGGCCTGAAGGTTGAATTCCACTTCAGAGGAGCTCCCAGGACCCCTTTCCAAGGGTGGACAAGGCCAAAATCCAAGCATATGGAAGCTTAAAGCTCGTACTAAGCCATAGGAGAACCATTGCGACCTTTTAGGATGGGGAGAAATGCACAAAACCAGCTCATTTGGGGGAATGGGTGTGGCCACAGGGTAGAGGTTGGCGCTCTCTGGAGACGCCCAAAGGGCTGCACTGTGATCCATGAGGACAGGATTTGGCTGCCTGGCCAGGGCTATGCATCCTTGCTCTAATGTTCTAGTGTTGCTTGCTTGATCAATTGGAGGATAAATGATGCATGCATGCAACTAAGAATGCACATTTGCTTTATGCCAAAGCTCTCTTTCTGTACTGGATCATGGCCTTCATCACCAAAACGATCAAGCTGGTCCGATACTGCCAAGAAGCGATCTCCTTTGGCCAGCTGCGTTTCTGTATCACCGGAATCATGGTCGTCCTGTACGGATTGCTAATGGCGGTGGAGATCAATGTGATACGCGTGAGGGTACGTTTCTTCACGGCAACTTTATGGTGTTACCCGCAAGCCACTTGACAACTGATATCCCCAGGTGGATTGCCCTTGTCAACGCTGATTCATTCGTTTTAATCATTTCTGTGCTGCTGTTTATTTCTCCCAATTCTCTCTTTCAGTGCTTGGAGAATTTCCTTTTTCCTTTCTAGTATGTAGATTTAGGACCCCTTAAATAACAATTGCAGGTGCATTGTGCAATGTGTTGAGAGAGGATACTTATCCATCCCACTCCCTCCCATCCCTTTCCCACTTCTCACACATACTAGCAATTGCATCATTTTTCTTCCTTTGATATCTGCCTCTTTCACTTCCCGTGAGCTTTGTTGCCTGTTGAAATGTATATCCAGCTCTGTCTTCCAGCCCTTAAAGACAGAGAACCAAAAGAAATTCAGTGCTACAACTGAAGATAATTAATCTTATCCCTTTTATTCTCATGGAATACCTACTGTTTTCATCCCTTCATTTATTCAGAATAGACTCTTGTTCACAAATTTAAGATGTGAACGTGCACCAGTACTGACTAATTTTCATTCAGGAGTAAAGTATTGTTTTAAAATGGCTTGACTGTTTTACTCCAGCATGTTGCTGGCTTCCTCCCCATGACCGTATAATTTTAGGGTCTGAATGGGAGGGCACTGCATAACCCCTTTCCTCTAACAGGAGTGGAGAACCTGCAACCTGCTTAAGGTGTCTCCGATTCACAATCATCAGTTCAGACAAGAATAGCACACGAACTTCTGCATCTAAAGAAAATTTTGGACTGACTGAAACACTTTCTCCTCCCATTTTAAAGCGTTGTTGTGCCTGTAAGAGATAGCAAGTCTCTTGATCCTCTTCAGCTGATCACCAAGGGATGACTTGGAGCAGGGGCATCCAGTGACAGGGAGCAATCAGGTTTCTGGTGTCCAGAAAAGCTTGTGGTTTTGCAGGACTGGGAAGAATTCCCTGAGAAGGCAAATGTTGCTCAGATGTTGGGGT
This sequence comes from Varanus komodoensis, assembly GCF_004798865.1. Classification (NCBI taxonomy): domain Eukaryota; kingdom Metazoa; phylum Chordata; class Lepidosauria; order Squamata; family Varanidae; genus Varanus; species Varanus komodoensis. The sequence goes on along the minus strand of NW_025336348.1, from coordinate 211,458 downwards.
CTCCAGTGTGATGTCTACAGACCCCTCTCATGGGTCTGCCAGGCTCACTGCCTTTCCTGATTTTTATCTTATGTCTTACTTTTCTAAATAATCTTTAATTGGGACATTGCCGTGTTGCAAAGGGGAAGGCTGCCTTCCGGGACTGGTTTTATTTGGGCTGAAAGCTTCTGTTTTGAAGCTCGGACCGCACCTCTGCCTTGGCCTTAAGTTCTTGGGAAAGTTAGCTGACTTTTAGTCTGACCAGTTTGTCACCTGGGAAATGAGCATCCGTGACTCTCCACGCTAGTCATTTCATGAACGGACAAGATCTCCCCACCAAGGCAGCCATTTTTCAAGAGGGCCCACAACACACCATGAAAGTTCCAGATCTGCCCTCTGACCAGGAAAGGTTTGCCAGAGTCCTGAACATTCTCAGTCCAGCCTGCCTTACAGAGGTGCAGTGTGGATAAAATGAGTTGTGAGCATGTGTGTGTGTGTGTGTGAGAGAGAGAGAGATGGAACCATGTTTGCCACTGTGAGCTCCTTGGAGGAAGAATGAGATAGTGTTCCCTTGGCAAGGAGGCACATGCCACTTCATATGTTCTGTGCTGCTCTATCCCCAGAAATACGTCTTCTTCCCGAACCCTCAGAAGGTGAAGCCTCCTGAAGATCTTCAGGATTTGGGTGTGAGGTTCCTCCAGCCATTCGTCAACTTGGTTTCCAAGGCCACATACTGGTGGATGAACACGCTTATCATATCGGCTCACAAGAAGCCCATTGACCTGAAGGCCATCGGGAAGCTGCCCATAGCAATGCGAGCTCTGACAAACTATGTCTGCTTGAAAGATGCCTACGAGGAGCAAAAGGTAACAGGCTGAACTGACACAGCTTCTTATCCTTACGCAAGGTCAGTGGTTTCCCAGCTGCCTTCCCCCAGAAACTGCACTGGGCTTCCAAAATGTGGCTCAGTGTCAGGCACAGAAGGTCCTTGACATGCTTGGAGATGTCCCAAAGGGCAGAAAAGGGTGAATTGCTTTCTTCTCCCTCTGACTTACCAGCACAGGCGAGGACTGCGTAGGTTTTCTGCCACACCCTCCCATATCTGCATTCCTCAGAGGGCTGTTCCTTGCACACAGATGCCTGCTTCATTCCAGTGTCAGTCCACCTCAGTGTTGTCCACATGGATTGGGAGCAGCCCTCCAGGTGCTCCACTGGGGTTTTCCCTCAGTCCTACCTGGAGAATGAAGCTGGGGCCTTTGATAGCCAACCACATCTTCCACCCTTCCTGCGTCAGTCATGTAGGACTGCCGTGTTTCCTCTCTAGAACATGCGCCCCATTGGCTCTAGGTAGGCATCTTCAGTTTTGAACTTTAGACTTCTGCCCAAGGCCCACCTCTTCATGCAGGCTTGCCCTGAGGAACGGTCCAGCCAGTACGGTTGATTGTTCTGCTATCTTTTTGTTGTCATATTGGACTCATCTATCATTGGTGTAAACTGCTTTGCTAGCCTACTGGAACACGGTATGTGGATTCTCTGCAACAAATACATAGCAAATGAATAATAATAGTGTATCTTTCTTCCATCGGGGCAGCACAGGTGGGGCTCCCAGGCAGTCCCTCATCCGAGCATCAGCAATTCTTGTTCCCTAGTGTGTTTAGTTCATGTGGGAGAAGGAAAAGGCAACTAAGAATCATGCATCTTAGAAGTTCTAAGAATGCAAGAAAACAATGGTGTTATCCACATGCAAGTCCTTTGATGTGGTTTATAGGAATAATCTTGTTTTACTACACTCTCATCTTGCTTGCTTTCTTGGGGAGCAGGGCTGGCCTCGGGACTGTGGGGGGGGGGCATTATTGCCCCAGTACCTCACAGCAGGTTTGCTCTCCCAGCAATGATAGTGGCAACACTACTGAGATCAGAATTGAGAGGACACCATGGTAATTTTCCACGGTAGTCCTTCTGCAGCATTCTTCCAGGCCTATAGTAAACTAAAAGCCAGCAGGCTCCATGATTCCATTACGTCAGTTCTTGCACATCCAATTAAAAAAGAAAAGAACCATTAGCAAACATAGGAAAATTCTGCAATTACATACATCACAGCTCGAGACCTTGACGAAGCTATTAATGTAAGTCTCTTTTTAGGCTGGTGCTGCAGACTTAATTGTGGGGATCTGGCCAGCTAGTCTTCATGTGTAGCCAGCTCATACGTTTCCTTTAAAGAGCAAGCGTTGATTTAGGGATCTTGTCCTGAAGCAGGATAGAAACTAGCTTGAGTACATTCTTTCCCCGCACAGAATGTAGGCGTCTTTTCTTACCGAAATCCTTTCATCAGTTTATTGTTGAACATGAAGGTTACTGGGGTCCCCATCATGATGTTATATCAGAGATAATTTAACAGGAGGCTGCAGCTGAAAGTGTACAAATTGTGAATGTTCTGATTTCAAGAATTGGCACTTTCAGATAAAGAGCCTCCAGGTCTAGAAAAAAGACCTGACATTTTTGAAAATTATCTTGGTATTTATATCCTGCTTTGCTGTGTTGAAGGGCAATACTCGGGGACTCATGCTCAACAAGCAAATGAAAATGTAGTTCTGGAAACAACTGCATGGAAACCAGCGTAGTAACAAACTAGCACAATAAGGACATGATTTAAAAAAAATCAACCCTAGCTTTTAAAAATGCTGATCAAAAGGCTCAAGAACCTGTTAAAAATCAGACAAAGATGACCAGATGACCTTTCCTGTGCAAAGTGTTGCATCGCGATTGTTGCAAACTCCAGGCTCCCGCTCCCTCTGTGTGCGGTGTGTGTGTTTTACTGGAAACTCTACAGCCACTCATCAAAATAAATGACTAAAAATTATAGGAAATAGTTATAATGACCAAGTCACAAATACATAAAAGAAATAGACTTTAAAAATATTCCTCTCTATTCATTATCAAACATTTGAGGAGGGACATCCTATGGCTTTAAAATCAAGAGGAATATCGTCAAACCCTCATTTGACTTCCTTTCTCATGTTAATTATATTGTTGCAAAGCAGGTTCAAGGATTTCAAAACATCTTGCTTGCAATGGCTCATCGTAATCCTTCCAGCAACCTTGCTTAGTATATATGTAGTTTATATTACATATGGGTCACCTAAGGCATGTGTATGTATATTTGTGGCAAAACTGCCACCAGATTCATTTATAAAAAGTATTTCCATCCTTTCATTACAAAACAATCCCGAGAGGGATCATAGGGCACAAGTTATCACTAAAACCTGTAAGAATGAGCATTTGCCCAAGCTAAACGTGGAGGTGAAAAAAGCCCTTCTAAGGCATCTGTTTCGTTCAAAGAACAAAAGGACTTACGGGGTCAGGTTGCACCCCACCCAACAGATCCTGGAGTGCCTGAACACTGAGCTCGCCAGCTGAGCACAGACGGCACTCCGAGAAACAGAGTGGATCCTGCTGCCACCCAGTCATATTCATCCACACGAAGATAGGCCAGCAATGAGCAAACTCCAGCCCTGCAGTGAGCCTGGAGGTTGCCGTGAGCAAATTCCAGAAGGCCTGGAAAGGGCTTTTGGGGGCTGTTTGAGTGAAATGCGAATGAATATTCCCATTTCCATATTCCTGAGGAAGTCTTGAACCTTGATCTTGCTCAGAGTGGATGGATTTCACTCATTCAGATCAAGAAGAAAAAGCCTGCTTTAAATAAACAGACTTCAGTGTAGGTTCCAACTGATATTTCTTCAAGTTTATGTATTTCTTCAACATGGTGCAAATTGGAGGCTTTCGAGTCCAGTAGAGCAGGGGTGAGCAACTCATGACCTGGGAGCGGCCCCAGAGTTGGCCTCTGTGGCCTGCTGCAGGAGCCCTCTCCTCCCATGGTGCTCTGATGCCCCATTCCCCTGATATGGGCACTTCTGCCCTTGTCACACAGAGAGAATGAGGAGAGTAATCCCCTCAAACCACACGTGAAAAAGCAAAATGGGCCAAATTTATGGGTGGGCAGAAGCCTGATTCTGCTAGTGTGCAAGCAGGAGTGTTCTGTTTCTCAGTACAACCGATTCATCAGACATGTGAGGATTACTCTCCCCACATGCCCTGATCCTGATCAGAATTTACTCCCAACAAGTAGGGGCAGATTCTGCTGGGAAGGGATTGTGAATAGAATCTGGTCCTGTGGAAAATGAGGCCACACAAGGGGATTTAGGCCTGTACAACTTCTTTCTTAGCGTGAGCATTGGAAGGAGGACACAGAGAAATCCTCTTCTTCCTCCCAGTAATCATGAGATGAGCACTGAGATGAGAGAGGTGAGTTTTAACATCAATCTGCCTCCCTAATCCTGGTGATTTGCTGGGAGAAGGATGAGGCAGATGATCTTGATGCAAGCCCCTGGGATTGGCAGCTGGGTTGGATGGATTGAGGTTAACGCCTTCTTGCAGGCCATACCCTGAATCCTAGCAATTTGGGTCATGATTGCTGGGACGGGGAACAGACTTTGGCCCGTCCTTCCTCCCTGTGACAACCATCTAAGATGCTGGAGTCCAGGAGGAGGTGTGGGTATATGTGTGTGCATATATTTATTTATGAGTGTAGGTGTGTGCACACCCAGTCGGCATGCATGGTGGCAGCAATAACACAGTCCTGGGGGTTTGCTATTGTCCTTGTAGCCTCCAAAGATGTCCCCCTTTAAGGTGGAACACAAGCATTTGTATCTGACAAACAGTGTAATTCATCCTCTACACAAAAAACCTTCCATTAACTCCAATAGCCTGGTTTGTTCATCTTGATAAATCTAGAAGACCCTTGTGGATCATTTATCTATTTTTTGGGTTATTCCTTTGGCTTGTCAAGGGAGGGACAAACCCGAGTTCCTGGTTAACATCACACTAAATAAACCAGAATTGTTCATGCTTTGTTTAGCCCTTCCTGCTTGTACTAGGAATGTTCAGGCAACATAGCCACCCCTTGAGATATGCAAACTGGGTCAATGTATCTGGAAACAAATTCAGATTATTTAATGTTAAGCAATTCAGTTTTTAAGGAGAAATGCAATATTTGCAGGTCTTTAAAGAAGGTACTTTTAGGGTGTCATCGTATGCATGCTTAGAATTGCTTGCAGTTGTGGGACTTTCTTTCTAAGCTTGCATCAACAGTGCCTTTATTTTATGGAATTGATTTTTACCAGCCTACTTCTTTTTCCAGAAAAGAGTGGCCAGTCATCCGAACCGTGTCCCATCCATCTGGCTCGCCATATATCGGGCTTTTGGGCGGCCAATCCTTCTCAGCAGTACGTTCCGTTATTTAGCTGACCTTCTGGGGTTTGCTGGACCACTCTGCATTTCTGGCATCATTCACAGTTTCTCCATTGAGAACCAAACTAAGACAAACAATAATGAGACTGGCAATACCACAGAAGCAAGTGAAGTAAGTTACAATATCAGCAACTCTAGCTGTATTTCTGCTAGACTCCATCTGTCTTTCTTTTCATGGCTCTGCGGGTAAGGGCATGATTTAGGCAGAGGGTGGGGTCTATGAAAGGAGCAAGCAAATGTTTCTGCACATTCAGCTAATTTCATAAGAGCAAACACCACACATGAATTTAGGAAAGCCGGCCGAAGTGAAGGTCCTCTCTAGGCATGGTAACTCCATGGCACCTAAGTTCTAGCCAGCTTTGAACAGACAAGGCCTGCATCCAACCAACATTAGCCACATTAAAGTCTCACTGGGATTCGTGGAGTAAAAACTGTATTTACTTATTTATTTCTTTATTGCCCAAGAGCGGAAGCCCTCTGGGTGATTCACAGTACAGTACAAAGAGATACAATTAAAAATACAGATACAATAACATGCAATCTAAAACTCCAGTATACAAGATTTAAAACAATGTCAACATGTAAAGCAATTTCAGTGAAACAACTAATTGACACAGCTGACATTACTCAGCTTTAAATGCCTGAGAAGAGAGGGCAGTTTTAATGTGATACTGAAAAGTTGGCAATTTTGGTTCCAGGTGGGCTTCAATGGGGAAATCATTCCAACCATTCCAGAATTGGGGGAGGGAGGCGCCCATGAGAACCCTTCTTCCTCGTTGTCTCCTTCCATGCTTCCCTTGGGGTTGGCTGACAGGGGAAAGGCCCCAGATGCTACATGTTGGTTTCTGTGCCATTGATGTCAATGGGTCCTAAACCCAACTAACTCAATTGACTCTGAATTGGAGCCACGGCTCTGGATTATGGACATTGTATGTAAGGAGGCACCTCTGTGCTCCCTCCACCCTACAAAACAATGCATCATCTAACCCTTGCAGAAAGAGGGGAGGAAGATGAGGCCTCCACAGGATACAATATGTCTTGCTTTCCTTCCCTCCCTGTCACCAAAAGCCCTTTTCTGAGGCCACTCTTGTGACCTGAGCTGCAGGACTACAGAATTCTTTCTGTGCTGGGTCAAGAGAGGAAAAAGATCTGGGCCCCAGCTTGGAGTGATCTTTTGACCTCATCGTTGGGGCCCTGAGCAATCCTATGGCTGTCTAGAGGCTTCCTAGGGGCTGTACATTTGCTCTGCCCACCTTATCCTAAGGTGGGAGGCTGTTACTTGTTGATCTGTGTGCATCCCTTCCCCACCCCACAAAACACCCCTAAGCCCTTTCTCTGAGGTTGGTCTTGCAACCTCAGAGAAAAATGCCATCATGGTTCCTACTAAGTCAGTTCTGGGAGATCCAAGCATCACTCTTCAGCTATGAGGAGAGCTATTCAGACCGTGAATGCAGGACTTCTAGACACAGCCTCTGAATTTCGGCTTGCTGTGAAAATGGGATCAGTGTTCTTTAATTGGATGACCACCATCATTGTTATTTCTTTGCTGCTGCGTGAGTTTTCCAAGAGCTGGGATTCTCTCTCCCTTTCATTCCCCAGCATACTATAGAACCATTCCTGACCTCCAGTGACTTCCTCAAAACCAATTATGTACTGGCAGTGCTCCTTTTCCTGGCCCTCATTTTGCAAAGGACATTCCTGCAGGCCTCTTACTATGTTGCCATAGAAACCGGCATCAACCTCCGTGGGGCTTTACTGGTGAGTAAAGACATTGCTTCATTGGCTAGCGTGGCTTGCTTGCGCACTGTGAAAAGTCCTGATAACGACTCTAAGCTATTCATTGGTTTGCTTAAATGGCTTTTTATAGAAAACAACAAGCGAAGCTGGAAAAGAATAAAAGACAGAGAGATCTGATAAACGCCTTATGTGCAGGACTAAAGTAGCTGCTTTCACTACCTGGCCTGCATGAGGCAGTTCCTCTCCAGTTCCTCTCATGCATTACATAGAAACAGAGCGAGTCAGAAGGGGTCTCCCGGGCCATCTAGTCTGACCCCCGGCTCCAGCCGGCTCCACTCATGACATGCCTACCATGGGCATGTCTAACCTGTCCTTGAACACCCTCACCGATGGGGCCTCAACCACCTCCCGTGGAAGCCCATTCCATACCCATTTCAATATGTCACTGGTTCCTACACAGATGTTGTAATGTTTAAAGACCCAAGATCAGGGCACCGGGGGCAATTGTATGCATCTTTCACACATGAATGTTGGACATCCATCAAGTCTTGAAACTAGAGCTGGGTGCAATTTTTTATCTCAATCCTCCGCCAGAAAAGCCCCTTACATACTATCAGTCCACAGGATTACAATCCGAAAAGATGCAGAAAAGAGGGCTGAGAAGAGGGGAAAAATAAGTTATCTTCCAGCAGCGTTGGTGGAGCATTCCTAGAATGGATGGTGATGATGAATGTTGAATGCATAGGAGCTTTCATAAAGGAGGGAAGGCTCTGGGTGACTTCCAGCAGGTGACAAGATGGCAAAAGGGCTACATATCCTCCCCTCCCTCCCCAAATTGAAAGAAGGGCTTAGCACCGCTTCAGGTGGCAGCTACTCCCCACAAGTCACCACGCCACATTCCCGGGCCATTTCCACGCTGCTGGGGATGATGCTTTGTGAGCCCTCCAGAGACTCAGTGTGATTGGACGGCCTACAAATATCCCAAATAAATAAATGAACAAATGCTTTGCCATCGCTGGTGGGGACTCCACTAAGCCAGACACGAAACCACCTCAGTGATGACATTGTATGGCCCGTCTAACTGCAGAGGCACAAAGGGGACAGACAGTGCATTCAGTCTGCAGAGAGCTATAGCGGTTCCCCTGCTTAGAATGACAGTGTGATAAAATGTGCCGAAGGACAGGATTCATACATACGGAATGCATTTCTTCCTTGGGACTGAAATGATCACAAAGGGCTTAATTTACTACAAGCCTTCTGGAACAGCTATGAGACTGTGGGGCATCCTGAAATGTGTTCCTCCTTAGGGTCTCTCTGTTGGTGGGATGCCTGCCACCCCATTGACTTTTGGCTTGCTTCTTTTCCCAGGCAATGATTTATAACAAGATCCTGAGACTTTCCACCTCCAACTTGTCCATGGGAGAGATGACCCTGGGGCAGATCAATAACTTGGTTGCAATCGAAACAAATCAACTCATGTGGTTCTTGTTCCTGTGTCCCAACCTATGGGCTATGCCTGTTCAGGTACAGCATTGAAGTAAGGGCCTAATTTTTGGAAGACACAGTAGATTGAATCAAATCGAATCGAATCTAATTGCAAAATGCATAGACTGCTGAATCTCAACATTCTATGGGGCCATAGAAGAGAGCACCAAGATGCTGCGCAAGAGCTTCAGACTGAGCTTTGGCGCTTGGAACCTCTGGTTAAATGATCTCAGAGAGTACCGAACAAAATTGTACATTATGACAAGCACCATCTTGGTTGGCAGTATTCTGAAGGTGTTTCCAATCACCATTGTGTACATACAATGTCCTACAATCTAACTGATTGTCTTGTGCATTAGATTAGTCCAAGTGGCAAATGCCCAGTGGCTTGCAATCCACTCCCTCCCTGCAGAAAATAAGAAAACAAAACCTACAATAGCAAAATAGCAAAGAACTAGAGCCAACAGTGGCATGAAATGCCAGAGCGACAGACTAAAGATGAAAGGACTCCTTGAAGAGCAAGGGACCAATGCAAAGAAGTGCTTTCCTGGTAGGCACCTGTGGCAGGTGGGGGCTCCCAGGGAAGAACCTCTGAAAATGAATCTGGCAATCGGGCACCAAAGTATGGGAGAAGGTGTTCCTTCAGCTAATGACGCTCTGACTGTTTCCCACCACCAGTTTGGGATGCCATGATACAAACATGATGGGGTATGATGAAGAAGAACCTTTGATGCACAAGATGGTGCAGCTGCTTATGCATGTTATGCTTGAAGCATGTGAAATTCAGCATGGGGTTATTAATAATTATAATGGTATCAACCATAACGTTATTTTAAAATAAAAAATATTTTTATAATCAAAAGGGTGCTGTCCCCAGGGACAGCTTAATGTGTAGCCTTCTTAGATTCCAGTGCACATCCTGACCAGAAGTCCCAAAGAGTGATGGGCACTTTCCACACACTGCATGAACGGTTTCCCTTCCCTTCCCTTCCCTTCCCTTCCCTTCCCTTCCCTTCCCTTGCCTGATGCTATACTGCAATTTTAGACTCTGGACTCAATACCAGAGTGGCATTGTGGAGCAGGGAGGGGGATTCTTTGGGTGGCAATTTTATTATTTAACACACTTCAAAATGCGACTGCTGAATTTGGGGTCTTCCTCATTCTGTTGTGCAGGGGCCCCAGATTTCTCTGTGCGGGTGATGCTCAAATATATCGTTGCCTACATTTGATAGGGTCTTGCCATGCTGTTCAAGGAGATACAACATTTGGGGAAGGGAGGCAGGCTGTTGTTCCCCAGAGTTGATATAGGAAGGGTGATGACTACCCCAAACTTGCGCTATAAGAGAGGAGGCTTTATGGGCTGCTTTTGAGCAATCTCCCATGGGTCAAAACCAGGATCAGAGCTTACAGGAACTGGTATCCAGACTGTGTCACTTCAGGCTGCTGGTACAGTCTCCCGTGAGTGGATATTAATCTGTTTAACAACCCTCTCCATATAGGAACAATGATGCCTACAGATCTATAAGTTCGTGGGGCTGTTTTTCTCCCCTTCCTTCCACACTGGGCCAAAGACTTGCTAACTAAAAGGCTTTAATATGTTAAAGTTGACCAACTAGGCTGGCTTTGTAGTACAAAGGACAATGGCAGAACAACAAAGGAAACAAGCAACTTTGCAATACTGACCCTTAGGGAAATGCAGCTCAGTGATAAGAAGTTGATTCTAAGCTGACTCCCCCTCCTCAGTTTCAAACTAAAAAGAGCAAACCGACCCTTGGGGAGGGAGGGGGCCCTCCTGTTTCAGCACCAATAGCAGGGAGTGTCTGATGCTTGTCCCTGTTCCCCCCTGCTCACTAAACTTTCCCGCAGAACTTGAAACTGTTGGAATCACAGGAAAGGCCCGGCTTGTCTCTAAGTTGCTTGGCCTTGGCATTTCAGCTGAAAACTGTGCTCTCTTCTCTTCATCTGAGCCAGAATCTGTATCCACAACTTTTGAAGGCTCTTTTGAAGGCAGAAAGGGCCAGATCCCCACAATTATTATTTTTAAGCATAGGGAGCAGGGTCATGAGTGGGCCCCTACAGTACAAAGTATTGTAACTCTGACGCAAGCTTATCAGACAAAGGAAAGATACAGTGGAGAGTGCCTGAGTGGCATCAGTAAGGAATTGGGCGCCTTTTTATTTCAGGCTTTTTAGAAAGTTGAGTTTTGGAAATTCATTATGACATTTCCCTGCCTTTTTATTTATTTATATATTTTATTCATTTAAAACAGTCTTCCCCAACCTTGTCCCTTCCAGACATATTTGGACTACAACTCCCAGAATTCCCAGTGAACGGCCCTGGTGAATGGGAATTCTGGGAGTTGTGGTCCAAATGCCTCTGAAGGACATTATGTTGGAGAAGACTGATTTAAAACATTTCTTCCACATGCTTCAGCTGGAAAGGCTACCAGAGAGGCTTACAACTCAGTAAAAATGAGAGAATTCCTACAAGGGGCCACGTGTCCTACTTGACACAGGGAAGTCCTCTAAACCTAGAGAAAGTGTCATTAAGAATGGAGAGTAGAGAGAAGTTTGAAGTTCTCCATCAGCAAGAGGCACCTGGACAGCAGAGCAGCAGATCCTCAGGTCACCTGGCCACCTTTTCCCCCACAAGGGTGCGATGTGTTGCATTTCTATTTACATTATTGTGTTTCTATTCAAATTATAGTAATTATGAATGTACAGCTATACATTTACACAGCATATGTGGCTCTCATGCAACTCTGCGCCTTCTTTTCTTTGGTGATGCATTTCCATCCCCCCCCTTTTTTTCGTGGGAGGGCATTATTAAGTTCCCACCCTTGGTCTTCGACTTGCAACCCAAAAGAACATGCAGCCAGTTTTGTTGTGTTGTGTTTTGTTTTAGAATGGTGAGGGAAAGCTAAATTAAGAAAACTCAGGCACCAAATCTGATTGGTGTTGCATTCTTAGTACAATTAGCCATGATGGCAGTGGGCACTTATATGTCAAAATGGGCTTTCTTGGGTTTATATTTTTAGTTTTATTTAACTTCTGAACTGCCCAACAGTTGAAGTGCTCTGAGTGGTTTGCAACAACCCATGAAAACACAATCTAAAATGCATTACAGTCTAAAAACACTCACAAATGGCATACAAAAAATTAAAACCACATAAAAAACATAAAATTCCAATAACGTAAGCAAGATAAAACCCAAATGAACCTGATCAAACCATTAACAAAACATCCAATTAATTAACTGCCCTGTGGTAGGGAAATGTCTTGCCCTGGGGCTGAGAAGATAATACGGTTGGTGCCAGGTGGGCCTCAGTGTGGAGCTCATTCTGTAGCTGGGGGCAGAGACCACCACAGAAAAGGCCCTTCTCCGTGTTGCCACCATCTGAGCTTCCCTTGGAGATGGCAGGCAGCGGCAGCCTCTGGAGATTGATTGTGGTGTTGCGGTAGCCTTGTCACCTGGCCTGACCTTCCTCAAGATGGCTGCCTTGCAACCAGAATGCTTCGTTCTTACAGGGTAGGGCCTCAGCCTTCTGGCATTTAGTTGGAATCGCCCAACATTCTCAGAGCAGTTGGCCTGGCACGGGGTACTCAGAACCCTGCAAGAGCATAGCCTTCCCTCTGGCAAGTGGGACCCGAGAGGGCAGGAGACTGCCGGAGAACCACCACCAGGTCCCTGTTCCTACACGAAAGCATTTTAATCCTCTAAAAGCTACAATGGTGTGGCTGAGCAGGCTTCTGCGGGCAGGGCATTCTGCATGTGGAGGGCCATCATGAACCTCCACAGTTGCCATCTCGATCCCTCCAAACAAGGGAACACAAAGCAGCCCCCCCCCCCGTGAATTATGCGACCAACCAGATGGCCCAAAGCACCACCACGGCTTTCTTTGCCCTACCCCTCCCAGCTGAAGTTGTGCACACACTGTTTGATTTGGGTGGCCTCACACCAGTGCAAAGCCCAGTTGATGAAGTGGCCCTTAGTTCCCCTGCACTGGAGCCTGGAACCAAGACGGTGCCTGAGTCTCTTCCTGTCTCGCCTCTTCTGTAGATCATCATGGGTGTGATTCTGCTTTACTACTTACTTGGATTCAGCGCCTTGGTTGGTGCTGCCGTCATCGTCCTGCTGGCTCCGATACAATACTTCATCGCGACAGAGCTGGCGGAAGCTCAGAAGAGCACCCTTGTAAGTCATCCCTTTTCCTGGCTATGGGTCGATTCTGCCCATGCCGCTTCAGCTCTCTGTTTGGGCTCAGTCCCTGCATGCAGGCTAGAGAAGGAAAAACATAAATATTATTTTTGCATCCCATTGATTGAAATAGAACTTAATTCCTTGGCAAGGATGCTTACAAAAATACTGACTGATGATATTGGCTCAGTTCAGATCATTCTGCAGTCTGTGGATTGGAGGATGAGGAAGAAGGGCTAGGCACCCTTCTCGACTCTCCTCTGACTTCACTTTCAGTTTGTGGTTTTGTTGGCACCAAGCATAACTTGCTGTGATGTTGGGAATGCCAAACTATGGTACCTTTGGCACCCCAACTGGAATTTCCATCCAAATTCCCCTCCCCTCTTCCTTTGCTTAATTTTGTCAAGTGTGATTTTATGCTGTTTTTGTTTTCTGCTCTCATTTTCTTTTAATGGAAAAAGGACTATTCTACAGAGAGGCTGAAGAAAACCAATGAAATACTGAAAGGCATAAAATTGTTAAAACTGTATGCTTGGGAAAACATATTCTGTAGAAGCGTGGAGGACACAAGGATGAAGGAGCTTACAAGCCTCAAAACCTTTGCTCTCTACACATCTCTCTCCAGTAAGTAAATTGTGTTCTGCTTGTGGCAGGCAGATGGACAGGCCTTGCTTTATTTATTAATTAAATGATTGCTTGCCTTTCTATTGTTATCCAAAGACACAAACTCAAGTGTTAAAATCAGTTTTAAAACATCATGGAAAGAACATGTGCTACAAAACAGAAACGTGCAATCAGGCTCATGGAGAAGAACTTTCTGTTGGGGCAACCAGCATCACTGATCATCACACCAAAGATTTAAAGATGAGGAATTCATTACCTGGTGGTGTGACCCCACCCAGGGCTCCTAAACGGAGTGGTGGAGCTTGCTGGACTGGGAAAGGGAGTGGCAAAGCTGCAGAGGGGCCGATTCCAGGTCGCCGCACAGCACCAGAGCCAACCCTGGGAGCACCAGGAGACAGCACCTTGGGGGCAGATTCCGCTGCAGAGACATCTCCTTTAAGCCAGAGCCCTTCCTCCCTGCAGTGCCTGCTCACCTTTTCTTCTTGTGATGTGTCATCTAGTCACCTCCTACTTATGGTGACCCTATGAATGAGGTCCCTCCAAAATGTCTTGTCCATGGCAGCCCTGCTCAACTCCTGTAAACTCCTTGATGAAGTCCATCCAGCTCATAGTTGGTCTTCTTCTGTCTCTGACTTTCCATCGCAGGATTGTCTTCTGACCTCCCTATGAGAGGTGCCCACAGTATGACAGCCTCAGCTTTGTTATTTTTGCTTCTAGAGAAAGCTCCGGCTTGCTTTGATCTAGGACCCCCTTGTTCGACTTTCTGTCAGTCCAGGGTGTTCACAAAGCTCTCCTCCAGCAGCATGTTCCAGATGCAACACTTTCCTTCCTGTCAGCCTTCTTCTCTGTCCAGCTTTCACACCCATACAGGGTGACTAGGAATACCCTTGTGAGCTTAGCTGGACTCCGGGGGATGGTGGAGGACAGGGAGGCCTGGAGGAATGTTGTCCCTGGGGCCGTGATGGGTCGGACACGACTTCGCGACTAACAACAACAACAGGGATACCCTTGTGTGGATGATCTTGGCCTTGGCTTGCTGTTAACTTCTATTTTATGACATTTATAGCCCACTTTGTTCTCTTCTTCAAAGGAACCCGAGGCAGCTTGCACTATCTTCCTCCTTTCCATTTCATCTTTACAGCAAACCTGGGAGGTATCATAGAATAGTAGAGTTGGAAGGGGCCATGAAGGCCATCAGGTCCCACTCCCTGCTGTCAGGTAGGTCAGGCTGAGAGTCATTGACTGGTCTGCAGCCACCCAGCGAGCTCCATGGCTGAGCAGGGAGTCCCAGCCCAGTTCCCTTTGATGCTATACAGACTCTCATCCGCACACAGGGAGCCAAGTGGTGCTTTGCTTGTTCCCTGGCCAGGGGATGGCCCCTTTAAGGCCCGCCAGGAAGCAGGTGGAGGCTGGAAGCGATAGTCTGGTTCTACAGCAGCTTCCCCAACCGTTGTCCTCCAGATATTTTGGGCTACAACTCCCATGTTGCCCAGGGCTGATGGGAGCTGACCTATAAAACATCTGGAGGTCACCAGCCTCAGCACCGTGCATCATTGGAGCAAGTGGTGCTGTCCAAGGTTTTGGACCTTCAGCCTGGGCTCACCTGCCTGACAATGCCACCATCAAGTGTTATGCTCCGTGGACTTCCACTTGTGGTCAGACACTTGAACTGTATTCTTAGAAACAAAATCCAGTAATCCTGAATGCACTGACATAATTTCAGATCCCGAACCCTTAAATTGAAGGCAAGGAAGGGCTGCTCCCAAAAACCTTGTTGCGTGTCAGGGATTATTGTGGCTAGTACCACGAGCAGGTTTCTCGCAGGCCTGGCAGCCTAATTTGGTTGCACGAGCGGTGACGGGGCCCCGTGCTGTCCCTGCAGGTGTGTAAGTGAACAGCAACCAATAGGTCCAGGGTCTTTTGCCATATCACCTGTCTCCACCCATTGTTTGGATGCAGAATGTCTGGATGTGATGAGCACCAGATGCTCATGCACACATCTGCTTGCAGGTGTGTGGAGCAAAACGGGAGGAGGATGTGGGGACACTGGGGAGCCCCGTCCGCAAGGCTCTGGCTGCCAGTCTCAGCTTTGCTGAGCGTGAAGCTCCGAAAAAGGGCCTGGAAGTGTGTCCAGCTGAAAAAAGGCTTGCAGAAGTGGTCACACCGCCTGCTGGACTGCCGATTCCGCTTTCAGGAGTTCGGCAAGCACGTCCCACTCAGTGTCCCCACAGAGCCCTTTTCAGACCTTCATGCTCCCCGTGTGGCAGCTGGGTGCATGGGAAAATTAGGGGCAGGGCCTCCGGGGGTGCCTTTGTCCCCCTCCCCACTTTTTCCCTGCATGCAAACAGGTAGACACTTTTAAAGAGCTGTCCTCATTCTCCTCTGTCAAATGTTGGAAAATAATTCCACTAATTAAAGGCTTTTTCATTGCGCCCCAGAGAACCAAAAGCAGATATTTAAAGTATTGTCCCGTGCCACTTCTGACCTCCATTTTAAAGCCCACAGAGATCAGGATGCAAACCCCCAGAGCCTAAAGAGGCAATTGTCTTTCACCTCCTGCTCCTTCCCAGGATTCTGTTCCTTCTCTGTTCCCAACTTGAGCCGAGAGAAAGCGCAAGTAATGAAATAGGTCACATTCCCCCAAAATGTGAGTTTTCAGCATATCTATATTCTCTCCTTCATCTTCAGGAACTTCCTGCTAGGATGGGAAAAGGCTCTGTAACTGTAACTCTTGCAAGTTTGACTAAAGGGAAAAAAAGATCCAATAAAAATGATCTCCTGACCCCTTTTTGCCTTTCTCATACTCTGGGACAAGCAAGACACCCACTCTCCCAATAATTTTCCTAACTTCCTTATTAAGCATGATGACATCACTTAGTTTACATTAATAATTATAGAGACCACATCTATAGATGTCTGATAAATTAGAGTGGATGTGTTTTTTTAAGGACCACCCTAGGACTGAGGTTAACGCAACCCCAGAATTGTAAATAATTCCCCTTCCCCAGAGCAGCATTTTAACTGTGATATACAACTCTACAATTCTTCAGGGAATATGTTCTCCAGCTTAATAAAATACACAAACCATAATGTTTCCTACCATGTTTTTGTTTGACATAAAAAGCCTTTTTCCCCCCTGTTAAGGAGTTGTCTGATATTTTGATTTTGGCAGGAAATAATGCAAAGGCAAAAGTTCATGAAGCTGCCCAGTGCTGCTTATAAAAGTTGCTGTGTGAAATGTATTTACGCTTGTGCTTTATTTCTGCAGTTTTCATGAATGCAGCCATTCCAATCGCAGCTGTTCTTGCGGTAAGAAATTCTTTTGGGGGGCTGGAGATGTCGCTGAGAAAATTAGGGCTTCTTGGGGAGAATGTTGGAGAGCTTTGAAGGCTGCAATGCTTTCAGCTGGAACTGCTGCTGCAATTGACCCCTGCATCCGCCCCCCCCCCCCCCAAACCCTCTTGCTATTAGCCAGCAGGAGACCTTGGAAGGGCCACGTCTTCCATTGTCCCGAGTCTCCATCACATTGTTAAACAGTGCACAACCATCTGATAGATTCAATGTCCAGCATGGAACTTGAAATTCCATTGGTGTAAGTGATGATCCATTCTGTCCAATTCTGTTTTACTTTTTATCCAGAGAGAAACAGAATTAATAACTAGTTCTGCAAAGTCCTTTTGCAAGCTCTCCTGATGCTGAAGAAAACCAATGTCTATTCTGATGAACATCCTAAAGTTAGGGGGGTAAGGTGAGATAGTCTATGGCGTTTGCATAACTATATAAAAGGCTAGCATATTGAAAAGCTGAAACCTTCACCAGAATTTGGAGACAACTTTTGCGCTTCTCTAAAAATTAGGATAATGATTATGCTTATTAATCCCACCTATTCTCAGAGATCATGGCTCTAGTGGCTCACAGCACTGAAATCACACAATTAAAGCATTCAAAGTGTACAAAAGCAAAAAATACAATTAAATCAACTACATATTGAAATTAAATCACCACATAGCTTAAAAACAGTAGAAAAACATAAAAGGCCAGATTAACCCAGTGCAAATGCCTGCTGGAATAAAAATGTTTTAGCCTGTTTATGGAACCCTGTCAGCGAAGATGCCATTTCTATATAGGGTGGTGCAGGGCGTTGGGGCAGCCCCCACGCAGGCCCATTCCCACATTCCCACCAGCTGTGCCTGTGAGGGTGGGGGGATCAAAAGAAGGACTTCCCCAGAAGGTCTTAGATCCTGCTAGGCTTAGACAGGTGAGTACAGTCTTTCAGTTAGCCAGAAAGACTAAAAACGAAACTGAGAAATAGTTGTTTGTCTTGTTCACCTATTTGAGATGGAGTTGGCATCCCATGCACTGTTTTCCTTGTCCTGTCCAAAGTAGCACATGCCTTTCCTTCTAACTTACTCTTTCTCCAAAATGCCAGACTTTTGTGACCTACACGTATGCCGAAGAAGAAAAACTAACAACAGCACAGGCCTTTGCTTCTCTCTCACTGTTTCACATCCTGGTTACGCCACTGTTCCTGCTCTCCACAGTTGTCAGATTTGCTGTGAAGGCCATCATTAGGTACGTGATTTGGTACCAATGGACATATAAACCCACCATGTACACAGTCAAAGTATTGCAGAACAAACATGCTTCCCCAGCTAGGGAGTATTCCAGCAAAGCTTGAAATAAAAATCTTTATACATCGTATAGGCTGCTTAATTAGTGTAGTTTCTTAGAAGTTGGCCACCTCAGTGCAGAGACTACAGATTCTGTTCATTTTCCCTTGGTTCTCTTTGATCTGAGAAGTGGCTCTTGTTTAATGTTGGCTGCCATTCTCTTCCCGCCTCCAGAATGTTCTAGAACAACATGCGGTCTGAGGCATTCTGGGAGAAAATTGCAGCGGTCAAGAGTAAGCCCAGTTATTTTTATTTGAAAAATGATTTAAAAGAGAAACAGGGAAGCTTCTGTTGCACCATGGGAAAGCCCACCTATCCCACAAACCCTTTAATATCTTCTCCCTCACAAAACATTAATCGTAAACTGGGAGGGTTCATTCCACCTTCCCAAAGTTCTGTCTGGAGAACTTTGCGCTCCACATTAATGATGAGACTTTCTCTATTGGAGAGAGAGAGCTTGGGCTGACCCATATCTTAGAGTCAGAACACATCTAGAGGTGTTAAATAAATAAATGAATAAATAATAAAGTTATTGGAGTATCTATGTGTGTTTTAAATTTGGTTTTAAATTTTGTATAGCAACCTTTATACAATATTTTATGTATTTTAATGGATTGTTGTAAACCACCGAGACAGCTTTGGACATTGAATGGCACAGAAGTTAAATAAAAAAAAAATAAAATCTTTGTCTGAAGACCCATGAGCTAGGATTTGTGTCCAAATCTTGGACTAAAAAACCCCCTAAACCCAAACATGGAATTTTAAACCAATTTATTCTAGTGTGGTCTGCATGATGCAGATTTAACAGAGTGCAACCAACCTTGTGGGTCTGTTTAGAGCTCTCTTTTTAAGTTTTCTTGCCAGTTTTTCTCCAAGGTAGTCATAACTGGTGACCCTTTTCTAATCAAGGTGAGGTGAGTTGACCAGTCGCTAGATACAACTATTCCTAGATTGTACCACTTCAGACTGCAGGTGAGGAAGAGGAGGGTTTGCATTTGAATGTTTTCCCATGAAGTGGGCCGAGGGGAATCCTACAGACAGAACGCAAGAATGTTAGGAGAAGACATGGCCAGAACCCGTTTCCTTCTAAGTGTGGAGATTTTCTTTTCCTACTGGAGAGCAAAGGATTATGTCTTTTCCACATTGCCAGTCTTGGTTGGAGATGGTACAATCCAGGGATACGTCTACAGTTGATGAATTATCTAGGGAACTGTGGTGCCCCTCCAGATGTGGTTGGACTGCAGCACCCATCAGCCCCAGCCAGCATGGCCACTGATCAAGGATGATGGAGATGGAGTTCAACATCACATGGCAGGCCACAGTTCCCTGTGCTACCCTAGAGAAGCGAGTGCCAAGAAGCAAGCAGAGGACCAGGATTGTGAAACGAGGCGGATGTCATGAAGGGGTTTTAATATATATTTTCCTGAGTGGTAACCACCTGTCTCTGTCTCCGTTTCTAGTGTGCAAAAACTGAATGAATTTCTCGTAAGTGATGAAATTGGGGACGACAGCTGGAGGAACGGGGACAGTGCCTTAGCATACGAACCTTGCAAGAAGCACTCTGGAGTTGTAAGGGGCCTTCTCTCCTGTCATATCATCCAGTATTTTCCAGGCACACAGGGATAGATAACTGCAGTGTGGTCTATCAGAGAGCACTGCTATGGTCCCTGGGAAAGCATCCGAAGGACCACAGGTTGGCTTGTCCTCCCCTCTGAAGTCAGAGACAGTGCTCTGAACTCAGAAAGGGTAACCAGGCATCTACACCCAGAACCACGTCGGTTGCTTCTCATAGGTTGGAAAAGCAACCTCAGAGGAGAAGGAAAGGTATTAGGGGTTTCTCACTATAGGACAGAAAGGTGTAGATTGATAGAAACATAGATTCTGTGATTTAGCTTTATTCAAAGGTAAAATAGGTCACACAGATTCCAGTTCAGAATTCATGACACGTAACCTGAGAAGATACGAACCAGGTAGCTTGAAAGCTAATAGCCCAAGTCTGAAATTAAGAAGCATTCCAGAAACAAAGACATAGAGTTAGAGGCTTAACTCCCTGAACTATGTTAGGTGTTCCAATCACTCAAAGGTCAGGTCCACAATCCCAGATTAAGAAACAGGCCACGGCTCGCAGTTCATGAGGAGTCATGGCGAGAGCCCAAGGTGAAAATGGAGGTGATTCTCCACTATGGAGACTCCAGGCTCACTAACTAGAGCTGACCTGGGCTTGGGAACAGGGAACAGCTGCAGCCAGGCAGTGTACCTGCTCTTGGGGTATCCCCCTTTGTCAAAGGGGGTATTTGATGGGCGGGTGGGAGACTGGAGATGCAAGTTATCCTGAACCTCTTCCAACCTGCTTCCTTCGGCCTCTAAAGCATTCTCACTGATGGGCTGAAAAAGCCATCCAATGAAAAGAGGGAAGATGGGAGGGTGACGATGCTTGTTCTAGAAGAAGCTCTTCATCTTCTCTCACACACGAGGCAATGCCTTTCCCAAGAAGGTGCTTGCCATTGTACTTTTTATCAATACGTATATTTAAAAAATAGGAAAAAGTGCTCAGGAGCATGTCAGGAATGCAGAACCTTAAGGGTGGCGTCTCACTTTAGCCCTCTTGATTTGCCCAGATGACTGTGCTCCATTTCCTATAGCCTTACCTCCTTGCCCAACCATATTTATCCACTTATTTATTTATAAAATTTGTATGCCGTCCAATTACTAACATCTCTGGATGGCTAACAGCATAAATAAATTGACGACCCACTCTGGCTGCAATTAACAAAATACAGTAATAAAATTTGACATTAAAACTTAATAAAATATTGAATAAATAAAAAGATCTTAACCTGGCACCGAAGAACATATAATGACGGTGCCAGGCGGACCTCTCAGGAGAGTGCATTCCATAGTCTATTGTGCAGTAATTTTCCCATTTGAAGGGCTGAAATACCTGTAAGGTTTTGTACTTTACGGGGCCCCTTGGCCTGCAGCCCACCAACCACTGAAGGGTGGCCCAAGGGCTCTTCCAAAACAGGACTGGGCCTTCAGGCTGAAAAAGGTTCAACGCCTCTGTTTTAGATGATCACAATGTTTTAAATGAATCAGCCAAATTGGTCCACTGACTACTGCAATGTTCAATGCACTTACCTGGGAATAAGGCCCACTAAATTACTGCTGAAGAGACATATGTAGATTGCACTGAAATTGTTGCAGCCCTCGTCACAAATGAATAATAAATAGAAGTAGCATTTATGCAACCATTTGCACCAGATTTTTTCATTCATCCCGAAGTTCCTTGATAAGGATTGATGCATAGTGAATTGAGGGAAACTGGATTTATTTTCACAGGTCCAGTGCACAGTTAATTAATTAATCTGGATTACTTAAGTGTCTCTACTTAGGTGCAAATTGGATGGATGAAAACCTGCAGCCATTCCCAGGAAAAATGTGTACATGTTTTTATTTACTTGCCTTGTATTTATTCTGTAACTGTGCAGGAAATAAAACTTCTCCTTTATGTCTCCCTTGCTATTAATCTACACAGCACCCCAAAGTTATAAATCGGAAGCAGCCCTTGAGACATCAGCTGGACAGCTGTGAGCAGCCACTAAGAATATCAATGCATCATACAGACATAGATAGCTGTGCTATCAAGGTACTTTGTATTTTAATTAGGGCAGCCAATTAGGTTTATGCCCATTCAATGCCTTCCCTAATCAGTAAATGAATGGGTGGTGAGTTTGTCCTGTTTGTGATGGGATGGAGTTTCTTCGCTTGGGGATTGTTAGATTTGAGGCTCTCCTTCAGCACCCAAGTGGCATGAATGCCTTCGGATTTCCCCAGGAGCTGGGAAAAAGGGGATGAGGACAAGGACTGTCCACAGACAGCTTGCTGGGCACAGGGTGAATGGAATGCTGCATTAGAGCTTTGATCTGATTGAGCATCACTCTTCTTGTGTTTTCACACTCTCAAATATTGTTCACCAGTTACGGCTTGGGATATTGGTGTTTTGCATCCTCATTCATTCTGTACTTTATAAAATGCTTGATATTGAAAAGTTTAGAAAACAAGATTTAAAGTGAAATACCCACGAGTTCCCCCGCTTTGCCATTTCTTTGTAACTCCTGCGGCATCTCACATTCATAGTTTATTCTTCTAAAATGGAGTCTCAAGTTAGTTTGTGAGAGATACGCATGTGTGAGTGTCTGGACTAACTTCAGTTCAAATGGTCCCTGTGTTTGTCCACAGTTCTAAGGTGTTGTGTTGTATTTTGCAGGTAATCAATGGCTACTTCTCATGGGGAAGTGATGTAGCTACCTTATCCAACATTAATATCCGAATTCCAACAGGTAGGATTAATGATCTGCTGTATTCAGCACCAGTTCTTTTGGCATGTATTCTGTAATCTGTGAATGGTTTTCAGCAGAAAAAGGATCAATTTTATAGAGATTGATTCTAGAAAATACTGTAGTTTTTAAAATCCCACCAACAGCAAAAGAATTTAGTATATGCTAAACTTCTTTAAATTCTGTTGAATTCAATGTGACTTATTTCACAGTAGGCCTAGATTGGATTAGAGTATAAATACAATGAAATTAGATTTCACACTGAAATTAATGGGGGAAAAACTGGTTCAACACTGTGGGACCTTTCTTTCTCCAAAATAAATCATGCTATTTGTCTATATGTATGTTTTCCTTTCAGTGAATGTACATGATAAACATAACATATAAGCCTCAAAGTGCCTATTACAATAATAAAACATGACAGAAATAAAATAAAAACAAGTGAAGTTATGCAACTTGACTTGGGTTTCTCACAAGAGGAAAAAGTCAGGCTACAAATGCGGTATAATAAAATAAGTATTATATCAGGCAATCTTATTCCCATATGCAAGAAGTCATCATTCTTATACTATCTATCAAGAACGTAAGATATGTCCTGCTGGATCAGACCCAAGGGCCATCCAGTCCAGCATTCCAGGCACACGGTGCCACACCAGCTGCCCCCTGGATCCCTCCAGCAGGATGGGGGCAAGACCCCCTCCTGCCCCTGATCCTCAGCAACAGGTGTGTGCAGGCAGGCCACCCCTGGCGAAGGAGGCAGCACCTGGCCAGCAAGGCTAGTAGCCACGTAAATCTGCCCACTCCCATTCTAAAGCCATCTAGATTGGCAGCAATCACCACTTCCTGTGGCAGGAAATTCCATAGTTTAACTCTGTGCTGTGTGAAGAAGGACTTCCTTCATAGTAGGCTTGTCATGAGCAGAGCTGGCTGGAGCCAGGAGTCAGACTAGATGGCCTGGGAGGCCCCTTCTGACTCGCCCTGTTTTTGTGCTTCCTTTGATCTGTCGTAAACCTCCCACCAGTCCGCTTGATGGGAAGACCCTGGGTTCGAGTGTTATGGGAGAGGCAGTAAAATCTCTCCTTCTCAACTTTCTCTACACCATGCTTAATTTTAAACACCTCTGTCAAGTCTCCCCTGACTCACCTTGAAGTAAGCACCGATTTCTATTCTCCTTTTATTTTCATTTGTTCAGACCTGTTCTGACTTTAGTTTCTTGCTGTTTCAACGTAGGCCAAATGACGATGATCGTCGGTCAGGTAGGCTGTGGGAAATCATCACTTCTTCTTGCTATCCTTGGTGAGATGCAGACCTTAGAAGGCAAAGTTCATTGGAGCCGGTATGTTTTCATGTCATTTGTTGGCTTGTTCAGAAAAATGGGATGTGGGTTTTTTATTTCAGATCCACTAGTTATAAGGCTGTTGCCTTGTAAGCTGAAAAATCATAGGCAGCGAAGCCAGCAGAGCAAAACAACATGCAGATTGAAGGCTGTTCTTAGGGTCAAGCACACTCATGGGAATCCAGCAACACACACACAGCGTCATGAAACTGAAGGTAGCTCTCATTAATATTTATTTGGATGCACCATTCTTGAAAAGAGGAGTCTGCATGCTAGCAGCCTGGAAAGTAATGCCCCACTTTTACAAAAGCTGCAGCACAATTTTCACATCAAAGGGAGAAGTTGGACACACTGTACCGCAGTCACAACTGGGTGTAAGAGGCGGAGGGCAGGCCAGAAGGAAAAGATCACAGAAATAAAGGACCTGCTTGTGTGGGAAGGGCAAATTTGGCTCAAGTATTTCCAGTAACTGTGGACAAAATTTCCAAAATAGAACTCATCTATAGCAATAAGAAATCAGTAGCCATGCAAAGTGGTTGATGGCTTCTAGGCAAAGATAGCCTGATATTTGCAACCTGAGGCAAACTCAAACTTCGGGAACCTTGAGAAATGTGCCAGATGTGGGCACAGATAATCTACCTTTTGTTGTTACAAACAAGTTTCTTAGTTTGCATATCATTTCATTACCGTAGTGCCTATGTAGAGTTAAGGTGTGTTTGTGTATGTGTGTTTGTATCACAGAGTGGCAGATGCCAGGGAAGCCAGGATTCCTGCACATTTAATTGTTGCATAGAGGAAGAAGAAATTTCAGCAGGTGTTGCTGAAATTCCACACCTGTTAAAGGTGCAGGATCCATGTCCTCTCTTGCATCTGCCCATCTTAGTAAAATGTGAGCTAGTCCCAGAGAAAAACATTGACAGAAGGATATAGAGATCACATGCATTCAAAAACAGCCAACAGTGGACCTGTTTATTTTTCTTCTTTCCAAACAGTTGATTGCTTGCACGATTAAGTAATAAATAGTTTGTTAATAGTGAATTAACAGTTACGCTTTCCTCCCTCCTATATGCGTTTCTTTTGACCAGGTATAATATAGTTATTATACAGATTTATTTCTGTGATCATGAGGGCTAGAAACTCATCGTGGGCTTCTCTCACATATAATGATTATAATTATTATTTTGCATATGAAAACCAGGACTTTGAGGAGTACTACAAGAGATGGAAAGAGATCATATAAGGAGACTATACAATTATACATCAAAGTCTTGATGTTTCCAAACTCTGTTTTATTACTGGCACAAATAACTGTGCTTGTGTTTTGCTGATAATTTCAGACTGCCTGACAGAGAGGTGTTTTCAGGAGGATGCTACAGGTATTGCTAAATTCAACCCTGTTGGTTTTAGTACCTTCACATAATAAGCAAATTTCTAATTCTTTCCATAATTTCCTTACTACTTAATTCCTGCATGCTTGAATTGGCCACTGGTGTTATAAAGACAGGCAAGGGAGAAATAAGGCCATCAACAAGATGTTAGCACAGATTCCATAGTACTTGGGAGCCAGATTCTAAATTCTGTCCATTTTGTGCATTGGGTATATATAACCTTTGAACACACCAAAAGCTTATTGCTGTGCTTAATGATTCTAAGCTAGATTTAAATGATCAGAGGTGAGAATTTCCCTAGGAAATTATCTATCTCTTCAGTAACACCATCTCCTACAGAGACCTGATCAGTTTTCCTGAACAATTTAGTAAATCCCATGGATTTTTGGCCCAGAAAGTAGCTTCCATATTTGCCCTCCCGCCCCTTGAGATCGGCGGCAGAGGCCCTTCTCCGGGAGCCCTCCATGAAGGACGTTAGGAGGGTGGGCACCCAGAGGAGGGCTTTCTCTGCGGTGGCGCCCAACCTATGGAATGCGCTCCCCAGAGAGGTCCACCTGGCGCCGTCGTTATTTGTTTTTCGGTGCCAGGCAAAGACCTTTTCATTCAAATAATACTTTAACAACATTTAATATTATCTATAGGTCTTAATTTGCAGCCAGGATTAATCGGGGTTTTTAATTTCTGTTTTATGTATCATGTATTATGTTTGTTTATTTTATGTAAGCCGTCCTGAGCCTTTAAACGATGGGACAGCATACAAAAATTCTAAATAAATAAATAAAATCATAACGAAGCATTTCTCCAGAAGAGCCAGTTTGGCAGGGGATTTCGGCTCCTTCCCTTGCTAGCACAGCCCTAGTTTCCAGGAGGAACAACCACACCATGGGCCTCTCCCACATAAGCTCAGTCCCCTGAGCCCCCAGGAAAGGGCACAGACTGCAGCAGCTTTCCCATGAAGCCTGTTGTGGCAGAAGCGGCCCCACATGTCCAAGTGCTGCTGCTGAAAGCCAGAATGGCAGCGTGGTAGAAGGTGGGACTGAACTCAGGCGATCTGGGCCAGCCACGGACTCTCAGCCTCACCCACCTCACAGGGTTGTTGTTGTTGTGAGGATAAGATGGAGAGCGGGAGGAGGGGAGCGATGTAAGCCGCCTTGAGTTCTTTGTAAGAAAAGAGGCGGGATATAAATCTAATAAATAAATAATCAGGGGCATCAAGCTTGCAGTTGTAGCAATTTTCCTGGGTTTCCCAACCAGAGTTCTTGCATGGGGGAGTTCAATGGACGGGGCAATTTTGTGTGTTCTACATCTGCAAGGGCTTAAGTCCTAATTGTGGAAATCTTCTGCTGTACAGGAGAAAAGAACTCCCCCTTCTTTCTGAAACAAAACTCATTTATCCTTGGGCATCAACTGAGGAAGACTTCCTGCATCGGTGCATTATCGTTGTCATCCTCATCCTCATCCTCAGTTTCCTTTCTATACTGTCCCATAGCCAAAGCCCTTTAACGATGCATAAAGCCAAAATGGCAAAATACAGTACAAATATCTTAAAATCAAAGCAGCATTAAAATGAATTTAAACTAGCTAAAACAGCAAGGAATATCAAGATCCCTACTGAGGCTGAGAATGGCAAGGCCCTATTACTAAATGTTAAATATGTACAGGAAGTTTACAACTTGGATCTTTTGCTTTAACTCATACTTTTTCCTTCCTTCATTCTAAAATTTATCTTGGTGCTCCTGGGATATAACACAAGTGCTCATCCCCCTGCAAGAGTGAATTAACAATTATGCTTTCCTTCCTCTAATATGTGTTTCCATTGTCCAGGTATGAACCTCATTTTTTAGGCTGCCAGGATCATCGCTTGTTGCAGTGAATCATTCAGCCTCATTAATATTTTGCTGACAACATGTCCATCATTGTCATTTGCATAGCTTTGTTTACGTGTTCTTGAATTTTGTGGGGAATGGGAAGAACGAGTGATTGTGGGTGTCGGGAGGTTGGACTTATATAATACATGCTCCATACAGTCCAGTGCCTGGCATCCTATGCAAACTGGAGCTCCAGCACTGAAAAACACATTAGATGGCCAATTTTGCCCTTGGCGTGCGAGGACAGGAGGCTGAAGCACTGCCAGGGTACCTGGTTTTGTGGTGATCCCTGTCTCCTTCCTTCCCCACCCCGTGGAATATCCCCTAACTCTACCTTTGGCCTCAAGGGAGCTGCTGGTGTGGATTTTTCCATGCTGGCTGCAAGGGGAGGCAGGGCTTCCAGGCCAGGAGTCCAACCTTGGAGTGAGCTTCTGAGGTCAGAGTTGGGACTCTTTCATCACACCCTGCTGGTGAAAGCCCAGACACGCTGGGCAGGCCATGTTGCAAGGATGCCAGACCACCGCATCCCCAAAAGCTCTTCTATGGTGAGCTGTCTCAAGGAAAGCGATCGCACGGGGGACAAAAGAAGCGATACAAAGACACGCTGAAAGCCTCTCTCAAGTCCCTGGTTATCAACACCACCTCCTGGGAGACCCTGGCACAAGACCGATCGACATGGCGCACGCTGATCCACCAAGGCTGCCAAACTTCTGAAGCCAGAAGGACGACCATAGCACAAGAGAAGCGAGTGCTCCGTAAAGCCAGAGTTGCAAATGTTGCAACAGTGGTGCCCACACAATTCTGCCTGACTTGGGGCAGAACACTCCGTGCCTGTATCGGCCTTATCAGCCACCTGCGGACACACCGTGGACAACTCACAACCTGTTAGATGTCAAGGTCCTCATCGAAAACGATGGACAAACATCATCACCAGCACCTTAAATTGGGCCCAGACTTCAATTGGCAGCCAGTGTAAATGATAAAGGACTGGCATTACGTGTGAATACCTACCAGTCTCCATTAACATCCTGGCAGCTCTGTTCTGAACCAGCTGAAGTATCCGGACTGTGTTCAAGGGCAGCCCCGCGAAGAGCACATTACAATAATCTAGTTGGGAAGTTACCAGAGCATGGGTCACCATTGCTAGGCAATGGTCTTCCAGGCAAGGGCGCAGTTGCTGGATCAGCTGTAGCTGAAGGAAAGTGCTCCTTGCCGCCACTGACACCTGAGACTCCAGGGACAGCTCTGGGTTGAGGAGCACCCCCAAAGTGTGCACCCTGTCCTTTAGGGGGAATGCAACCCCTCCCAGAACAGAGCGAAAGTCTCTTACCAAGAAGGCAGAACCACCCGCCAACAGGTCAAGGTCCTCATCAAAAACGATGGACAAACATCATCATGGACACTGAGCAATGGCCATGAGATTGCACTGTGAACTTATTTCCAACAGGTGTTTAAAAGTTTGGGGTGGAGCTTTGAAAAAGGGTTAAGCTGCCAACAGGGCACCTCACGAAACCAGATTCACAAGTAGCCGTGTTCTCAATTGTGTTCCCAAAGAACCGGAATGAGAACACAACAGGCTGAGTCTTGCAGTCTCATAGAAACAATGCATTAACAAAGTCAACTCTGTGTACACTTGCAAGGAGCTGATTCTCTGAGAGCAGCAAGTCGCAGAGAATGAGCCAGGTCTGTCCATCATGAAAACTTTCGATCTAGTCTCCAGAGTCTTGAAAGGACTCGGAGGGCTTAGAAGATATTTTAAGATAAGGACGTGGAACAATTCCCATGAGATCCCACTTGGTTTGGAGAAAGAGGCCCAGAGTGCATGGAATCTGTTAGTAATTTATAGAACATCTGAAGATTAAAACAACCTCAAATGTGATGGGATGTTAAAAGATGAAAAGGGGGATACAACGGTCAGTCTAGTGTGTGCCACGCTGTGTAAGTTGTGCTAAATGCTCACAGGGACTCCAGAACAGGGAGTGGGTGGGGCTGGTCAGGATTTCCCTCTGGATCCTGCACAGTTGCAGTGAACTTCAGCTCAACCATCTGTGATAACATCTGGACTGTTTTCTTGCTGTGCTTTTGTATTAGGATTTTGTTTTATATTTTAATTTCCCTTCCCCCTCCCCACCCCAACCACCACCACTAGAAGAATGTTAAATTTGCTTGCCAAGTTGCTGATTTCTTATTGTTTACCATAACTTGCAGTGCAAATGAAACTGAGTCTTCTATTGAAGCAAACCGGAGGTATTATTCTCGCATCTTCTTCTTGAATCTCTGCCGTCTGTGTAATCCTATACACTTGTTTCCTTATCCCAATTCCAATAATTTACTGACCCCAATTTCAGTCTATTAACTAGCAGGCTTCTTCAACACAGTGGTTCCCAATCTTTCAGGGGTAATAGGCTTATCTATCTAAAGTCCGGCTCAAGTACATTGCTTACTGCACGTGGGCTCCAGACATTTAAGTTCCACGACAGTTTCTACTTCCTGTAGTGGAAAGTAACACCTTGAACATGTCCTTAGGCTTCTTCACATAGATAGTGTTGCGTATGATGTAAATGATCTGTATCAACATCCGCTTTATGAAATCTATTGCTTGCTTTTTGGAGAGGATGCATTTTCCAAATTGTGTGTTCATGTGAAGGATCTGCATCCTATGGAGCATGTCCAAAGGTATGGTTTACACGTTGCATCAGACTTTCAGAAGCTAAGCATGGATTTCATTAAGCCTGGATGGAACATCACTGGGAATCACATGTTTATGGCTCTCAATATGATGATGGAAGACTTAATTTTATTATAAGTATTTATGTATTAGTGTTATTTATTGCATTTCTATACTATGCATAGCCAAAGCTTTCTGGGCGGTTCACAACAGAATATGAAAACAATAAAATACAGTTTGTAAAACAACATTTTAAACATTTTAAAATTAATTAAAATATATTAATATACAAAAAAGAAAAAACCCCAGCCAAGAAGAATCCTAATCCAGATAGCAACTCTCAACATCTCATTGGCCAGAATTTGCTGCTGCTTTTGGAGATTAATTAAACTTTCATGGTTCTTCAAATTTCAGCCCAAAATTTAATGATTCATTGGAGAAATTTGCTGAACTTGGATGAAGTCTCATATTTTTGACTAGTAGCACATGTGACAGTGACTGGGAACCACTGTGTTACGAGATGCTTGATCACCTCAAGGAAATTAACATAATCCAATACATTTTTGTGCCTTCTAAACTCTATACCTGGAAATTTCTGGAGTCACATCATGCTTCTAACCAATGTTTGATATTTCACAGCATCATCTCTTTTGTTTGCCTTTACCAAACATCAATTAACTAGAGTTAAAACATCCAAGGAGCCTATTTTGATAAAACACGCATCGCATGTTGTCTCAAACTTGGCGTTTGCAGTCAGGATTGTTAGGTATCTGCTAATACCAAAGTACAAGTGAAACTCTCAGCACTGGGGGAGCTTTCCAAATTGCCACTGAATTCCTCCATCTTGGTTCAGGGTTCTTTGCATGGTCCAACATGGGTGGTACAGAGCCCAGTCTCTCAGCATAGACAGTGGAGTTTGTGCACAGGAAGTTCAGCACGTGAAGCACATCGCTTGAGCCAATGCCCACTGACTGTGACACATGGACGTGTGGCCACAGTTCCGTGTCACATTCTTGACGCAAGGGGAGGAACAGGTAAAGGTCAGGCACGCAGGGGTACAATCTTGCATGCTTGCTGCTTATCAACTCCTTTGATGTGGAGATGCATGCAAGAGTACAGCACACATAGGATAAACATAGGAAAAAATTATCACATAAATACATACACATACACACATGAAACATGGCAGAAAGTGGGTGGTCTCTAATATAACCTTTTCATTTCATTCCCCTTTGACTCTATTATAACAGCTGCATTTCTTTGATGTGCTTCTTGGTTTCGTACCAAATCCCATATACAGTTTGCAAATTCGTGTGTAGCCGATGTTACCTTCCCACTCCTGCCTCTCATGCATTTACATTGACATCTTTCATCAGGAACCGATACTCGGTGGCTTATGCTGCCCAGAAACCGTGGCTACTGAACGCTACAGTGGAAGAAAATATTACTTTCGGGAGCACGTTTAATAAACAGAGGTAATAGACAGCGTCTTTATGTTTCTAGCAGCCAGACTTCTCAAACTTTCCTGCTTTTCTCTCAGATAAGGTATGCTGGGGGAGAAAGCCCATACAAATTCACAAAGGGCATTTTTAGCAAGGAAAGGTCTTAGCATTTTGGATTCAGTACAAAATGAGGCCTCATGCTAGTATGAGGGGTGTGGAGGTACATCTGTGAGAATGCACAGATGACCATTGAAGAATGTCAGTTACAGGTTACTTTATGATGCTCCCGCAAGGAGAGCCCATAAATTATGGCTACTGTGTTGATCCAAATCAGCAAACTCATATCCTTCTAGAAGTACCTCAAAGGCTGTCACAAAGAGGAAGATCAAGAGCACTTCTTGCTGATGTCAGAATGTAGGACGTGGAATAAACAATTCAAGTTGCAGCAACCCAGATTCAGGCTGGATGTCAGGAAAAGCTTCCTTACTGTCAGAGCAATACGACAGTGGAAGCAGCTGCCTGGAGAGATGCCACTGCTGCACCCCGAGAGTCCTGGCTCCACTAGATCATGGCCCAGGACTGTTGAAATGATTAGTAGAGAAATAATCACCCTGTCCTATACCCAGTCCTCCATGCAACCCCCACCTCCATATCCCTTGTTATATCATAAAGCTTGGTGTGTTTAGACCATGGATTTGCAAAGATAGCCTCTAATTTGGTCCTTGATGAGGGTAGCCAAAGGCCAGGACAGCCACAATCCTTGGAAAACAAAAGAACAGAGCTTTGGGCACCTTGGAGCCCTGGAAGGCAGGTGGGAAACGGTAGGATCCTCAGCAGTGGCAACTGTTGGACTTGCTCCCATGTCCTGCTGCACAGTGCCTTGACCCCAGAAGGCATGAGCTCAGTCCACAGAACCTGCCTGCAGCAGCATCAACAGACAGGGCAAAATTCTGGCTTTTAGTTATTTTCCTTCTTATGCCTGTCCAGCTTGGCTGCCCACTGGAGTTCTCCACTGGCCCATAGATCAGATTTTTATTTAGTTTAGTTTTTGCTATTAAAGGCTAGCAATCCACGCTGGATCCTGTTTGATTTTGGACCGCATTGTTTTCCATATTCAACAGGTACAAAGCAGTCACAGACACATGTTCTCTGCAGCCCGACATTGACCTGTTGCCCTTTGGAGATCAGACAGAGATTGGAGAAAGGGTAAATTAACCATGCTCTTCATTTAAATCTTATGTTGTATTTAGTTCACCTTTAAGGATACTGAGGCAGTCATTATCCTCGTTGTGTCTGAATAGGCTCATTAATGCAGCCACTCGCAGCACTGGGGCTGCCCATGGAAAAGCCTTCACGGTGCCCATAACTGTTTGTCATGCCCGGTTTGAGACTTCCAGCTTCCAGTGACCACCCGTGCACTCCTTCTCTCTACAACCAAGAAAGCTACATGTTTCCCACTCTTGAGAGTGTGTCTTTCCTGCTCTGTTGGAAATTCCCTTCCATGAGGACCTCCTGGGTTAGGTCGAAAGGCATCTGAGTTACAACTAGTCTTGATATTTCAGAAATGGAGTTGACCCGTTGTTTCTCGGTGCCAGAATTTATTCCTAAATGTAATCTGAGAGCTGGAAGACTTGCCAATGACTAATCGATTCAGACAGCAATCCTATGGCCTCTGGGTGAACACCCCAAGGACCATAGGATTATGTATGTTTCCCCTGCCAAGGCTGGAGACAGCAGTCCCATCTCAGAAGGGGGAAGTGGAAATCCAGCCCTTCTCCCCCACCTCCTTGAAACCAATGCATGAAGATCCATACCAGCTACCTTCAAAGGTCAGAAAAGCATCCTCCGAAATGGAGCAGGAAACAGGCATTCTTGTTGGTGAGAAGCGGAGGAGATTGGGTGGTGGGGATAGAATATGAGTTATTCTGAGCCTCTTCTCATGTTCTTCCCGCACCTTCTGAAGCATCCTTGTGAGAGGATTAGATGCATCTGAGTTTGGAGGCTTCCAGTCACCAAGGGTACAATTGATAGCATGGGACTTCAGTGTGTACATCTCTAATTAAAGAGTGAGTTAAACCTGCTGTCTCATCTCATGGGCCGCTACATCTGGCCATGTTTAAAGCCCTTTTTCTTCCACTATCAGCTGCTCCCTTTGCAGCACTTAGCCTGATGAAATGGTTTGGAGAACTGGAAAACTTGTATATGTGCTGCCATTTCAGTTGATCCCAATAAAGGTACCTCCCAACTCAGAATTTTAGGTCTTTCCCCAGTCATGCACCAGCATGGTTACCTTTGGCGAGTTCTTCTTCTCACTGTGTTGATAGAGCAGTTATTTGTGTTCACCAGTAACTACATTTCTGTTTTACCACAATACAACATGCCTAACTTGCAAGTTATTTTAGATATTTCTTTTTCTAATTAATTGCAAAGAATCACTCTAGGTTTAGCAGTCAAAACCCTAACACTTACGACACATAATGTTAGATAAATTTGAGGGTTGTTTGATTTTGGGGGTGGATTTTAAAAAGCTGGCATTTTCCCAGGTCCTGTCAAAATGCATGTCACCATTAATTTAATTTAAACAATGTCACCATTGTTTATTTAATGCACTGAAATGTATGATCTGTTCCCCCCTTTAGGGAATTAACTTGAGTGGAGGCCAACGGCAACGCATCTGTGTCGCTCGAGCGCTCTACCAAAACACCAACATTGTCTTCCTGGTAAGACTTATAAAAGTGGCAAAATGTGCACCTTCTTTTTTATTTGCATTGCATTAGAGTTGAAATGAATGTAAAATTCAAAACTCCTCTTGCAATTTGCAGAAAGAGATTCTACATTTGGATGCTGGCATTTGAGTACTTGCAAATGGATTTCTCTGTTGCAAAACATGAATATCAATTTCATCGTCCGTTTTCACCCTGCAAGAAAGGGCAAAGTGTGCTGTACTTTTCTTAACTTGTTTTTAATGGTTCAACATTGTAAGCCACCTTGAAGAAGAGGCAGGATGCAAATATTTTAATAAATTCAATTAATGAATTAAATAAACAAATCAGTGAGTTGCCATAACGAAGCTCTAAACCTCTGCTGAGCCCATGAAATCACTGGATTGTCCCAGGGGCAATCTTAGTCTCTCTCAGACTCTGCTTGAAGCAGCAGGAGATACAGAGAAGCACGTGTGTTTTGCTCAACAGTTTAAAAACCCAGGCAAAATCTGGGAAACTGAATGAAGCAAGCGGGGCTATTTACCTCTTCCCCCTTTTGTCCCACTCAGAATTGTCCTTAATCTTCATTGCATGCAGGAGCTGGATTTCCACAGGCGAAGGAAGGGTGGGCAGAGATCTGCCTTTTCTTTCATGCAGACTAAAGCAGTTGGGTGATTGCCAACGGACTGGAAAAATAGACTAGAAGGGAAAGAATTAAATCAGCTCTCCCCAGCTGGGTGCTCTTTAGGTCTGTTGGACTGTAACCTCCATCTACCCCTAGCAAGGGGTGATAGGAGTGGTAGTCTAATACATCTCAAGGCTATCTGACTGGGGAAGCCCGAGTTAAAGAGTCCCCCCTTGCCTCTGGGAATTGCTTTGGTATTAAAATAAGGCCTGGAGACAACTCTGTGTCATATGTAGTCACAATGGTGTCATTTATTCATTTGATTTATATCTTGCCTTTTTTCATACAAAGAACTCAAAGTGAGTTTCATCATTCTCCTCCTCCTGCTCTCCATCTTATCCCCACAACAACAGCCCTGTGAGGTAGGTTGGGCAGAGAGTCTGTGACTAGCCCAGAGGCACCCCATTGGCTCCTTGGCTGAGCAGTGATTAGAGACCAGATCACCGCGGTCCCACCCTCTTAACCTGGACACCAAACTGGCTTGAAAGTATAACCATCTTGGCTTTTTCTTCTATAACATGCCAGGAAGCACTTCCTGACAGTTAGGACCCCAAGGGTATGGAATGGGCTTCCACAGGCGGTGGTTGAGGCCCCATCAGTGAGGGTGCCCAAGGATAGGCTGGATGTCCACATGGTAGGCATGTCATGAGCAGAGCCGGCTAGATCCGGGGGTCAGACTGGATGACCCAGGAGGACCCTTCTGACTCGCTCTGTTTCTATGTTTCTGTGTAACGTGGGACTCTTGTAAGGACTCTTGAAGTCCTTTGAGCAGTTAGAAAAAGGCACTTTATAAATCCCTTGCATTATTTTCTCTGCACAAAGCTCTTTTTAGGAATCAGAAATGCAGTTTCAATGCAAGGGTCCTGCAGGTAGCTTCATACACCACAATTGCCAAGTAGGCCTGTGATGGGCGCACTGTTCCTATGTTGGTAAAGTCAATGCAGCAGCCTTGTTCATTCACACGAATACAGGTGAGGGCAGAAACCCCCTCCAAAAACCACACAGGGAAAATCAAGA
Source organism: Varanus komodoensis (assembly GCF_004798865.1). Taxonomy (NCBI): domain Eukaryota; kingdom Metazoa; phylum Chordata; class Lepidosauria; order Squamata; family Varanidae; genus Varanus; species Varanus komodoensis. The sequence continues at coordinate 176,016 of NW_025336348.1, read as the reverse complement.
CAGGTGACCCTCTAGAGCAGAGGGCAAAAAAGGAGGAATCTAGAAAGGAGAGAGTGATAAGAAAAAACAAAAATCCAGAACGAGTGGGGATAAGAACAGTGAGACTCCAGAACATTTTTAACATTATAACCCCACCGTGATTTGCGGTGGTATCCAGGACTCTTTCTCAAAACGTCAAACGTGCTTGCCAGCCTGAAATGTTTGCTTGTCCCTGAGCTACGTAGTACTAGATGTTTGTCTGAACAATACGCCACTGAACAGCCGATGGAACATCATGGAGTTCCATCTCCTGCAAGTGGTCCCTTGGGGTGACAGGAAAGCACAGCCCTTGTCAGATGAAAGGCCCATGTTTTAACTGGTAACAACGCAGGGGACAAGCATGTGAGTGTAACATGTAGCTCACCATGACTTTTAAGTTTGCTTCATTGCACCAATGGAGGTTTTCTTTTTTAAATTAGATCCCCTCCATGCAGTGTGTGTGTGTGTGTGTGTGTGTGTGTGTGTGTGTGTGTGTGTGTTAGGGGGGATTTAATATAAAAGTGGCCAGGTAGGAGGTTTTAACCCTGAGGGTCTTGCGTGCTTACAGCAAGGTAAAATAACAGGAAAAATAACCTCCCCGCTCTGTAGTCAATGCAGCATGTAATTTAACCCTTGAAATCTTCCTCTTCCAGTAGCATTTAGAAGCCCTTCATTGCATAATCTAGAAAATAAGAACTGTCAAATGCTCATGGTTGAAAATGCAGTGACTGGTTCACAATGCTCTTTCACCACTCATGATTCCAGGATGACCCATTTTCTGCCTTGGACATTCACCTGAGTGATCACCTGATGCAAGAAGGTATCCTGAAGTTCCTTAAGGAGGACAAAAGGACCCTTGTATTAGTGACTCATAAACTCCAGTACCTGCCACATGCTGACTGGGTAAGACACACGCACACAACTGCAGGACTGCTTTACAGCACGATCGGCCCTTGAGATGTTCCATCCTGTATTTCCCTTCCTCTCTAGTCAACACAGCCAACGATGAGCGTTGCAGGTCTCAAATCTCTGCAGGGTAAGGGATTGTAGAAGCTGCAGGCCATCTTCCAGAACTTCTGGAAGCTCACGTGTTGAGGTAGACATACCCCCGGTTTAGCTGTTTGACCCCAGCATGTAGTGCTCAGACATTCATTTTTTTCAATCAGATCTATCGCTAGGTAGAAATAATTATCTAGGAATCTGATGCCCATGTTCGAAAGCAGTACATTTTTACTTTTCATTCTAAGAACGATAGACTTGCTATGTCTACACTTCCTGGGTTCTCTTTCAAAAGCATCTATAGTAATGGCTATTGTCACAGCGTGTGGCAATAAATTTTGCAAGTTTGTTAGGTGTTCTGTGACAGATTATTCTGTTTTGTCACCATTCCACTGCATGTCTCCAAGTGTTTTGAAACTGAAAAGGGTTTGAGAGAATACTTCTCAACTGATTCATTCTATAACAATATTTTATTAGTTGTAATTTATTGTATTTTATGAATTGTTGTAAACTTCCCAGAGAGCTTAGGTTATTGGGTGGTATAAAAATAAAAATAATAGTAACAAAATATTATTATCAAAATAACATTATCTCAATATTATTAATAATAATAGTTTTTGTTGTTTTCTATGGTTTTTATAAAAATTTATAAATTGCCCAGAACTTGTGTATTTGTATTGGACAAAAATAATAGAATCATAGAAAGGTAGAGTTGGAAGGAGCCTATAAGGCCATCGATTCAAACCTTTTGCTCAATGTTTATGGCTATACCCTCCCCATTCTATATCCTATGGCTATACCCTCCCCATTCTTCTGAGTGGTGAAACTGGGAGGCATTCTCTTTGAGCCAGATCCTCCCAGCTACCCCAGTACTGAATAAAACTGTAAAAATCAGAGCTCTCTGAAGGAACCCACCATGGAAAGCCATGCACCATGGAAAGCTATTCATGAAAAGGAATGTCTGCATAAAGATGGGGTCAGAATTCCAGGCCAGGGTTGCTTGAACATGTGAAAACTCCTACCTGGATTGTTCCAAGCAGAATCAAGGTGAACACAATCCGCCCTGGTCATGTGAGGAGGAGCTGTTCCCACTGCCATGCCTTGTGCAAACCAACAGAGAAGGTCTCTATTGGTCTACATCTCTGTCGACTTCAGTGAAGGTCTGCAGCACTGAAGACAACTGCTGGGGACAAAAACCCACCTCTCAGGGGACTTTCTTACCCCAAGGGGTCCTTGAGGTGGGGGAAATTTTGTCCCAATCAGCAGAGTCCCAGGCTGCAGCTTTTCTGGGCAAGCCAAGAGAGACACCTCTCTTTTGGCTGGCTTGGAAGCTATCATTTTCTGCTAGCATTCTCTCTGAGTGCTTGCAAAAGCCACTGAGTTTCTAACAAGCGCTCAAAGGTAAGGCTCATGAACATCCACATTTTTGGAAGTCAAAAGGGGATATTCCCCCACCTGTCTACATTTTCAATGGTAGTAATGTGATTTGTAGAAGCCATAGATTAGGGTTAGACAACCTGGAACCCCAAACGTATTTTGGACTACAACTTCCATATACCCTAGCAAGGATGGCCAATGGTCAGGGATGATGGGAGCATTACTCCAAAGCATTTGGAGAACACTAGGCTCCCTACCCTACTCCTGGAAGAGAAAGCAGCTGGTTAGGAAAGCTACTCATGGAACAAAAGCCATGTGGGTCACCATGGGGTTATTACAGGCTCTGCTATGCTGATTCAGCACATCCAGCCTCCACAGACAGCATGTAACACATAGCAGACCTGACTAATCTCCTGGCAGTCTGGAATCTTGGACTCAGCAAGGTCAACATCAGTATCACAATCCAGATGGGGAAGGGCATGCAATATAGCACACAACTTGTTTCAGTCACTACTAAACATTGCACTAAAGCTCTAGTATATACTGCACAAAATTCACCCATCAATCCAGTTACATGTTTGTCAGACTTCCAAAGCAGTGAGTAACTCGGTGTTGCTGCAGAACAGCTTCCATATTTGTCCTGCTCCTCCTCAGATCATTGCCATGAAAGATGGGACTGTCCATAGAGAAGGGACACTGAAAGACATCCAGACTAAAGATGTTGAGCTATATGAACACTGGAAAACCCTGATGAATCGCCAAGACCAGGAATTAGAAAAGGTAACCACAAAGCCACCAGTGCATGTTCAGTGTGTTGTAGTCGCAGCCAAGATGAACTTTCCTCAAGGAGCGCTGGTCTGTGTTCATGTTTGCCTAGAGAGCAAGAAAGCCAGGAAGTCACCGGTAACCACACCTTCCCACCATGTCCAAACTGGAAACTGTAGCTATCCATTTCCAAACAAACCCATGCTCAGAAGCCAGCCTATAACCAGGCTTTATATCCTGACTTGTTTTGAAGCCATTAACCCTAGTTTCCTGGTTCAGACATAACATAACCTAGGGTTAAATGCAGTTTCCTGGCTTGAGCAAAGCTTGTGTTTATTGCCCAAACTGGACTGTTGTGTTCTGAGCAGACAATTAAGTGAATGAGATCAGGCGCAAAGTCTGACCACAATTTCATCCACCCAATGCTCTCATGTTCTAAGTAGTCCTTGCACACAAGGCTTCACTTTCAAAATTTCAAAATGGCAGGATTTGGAAACGGACCAAACCACTCTGGAAAGGAAGACCCTTCGAAGAGCTATGTACCCCAGAGAATCTAAAGCACAGCTAGAGGACGAGGATGAAGGTAACCATAAACATTTTCTGTGAGTTCTTTTCCCTTGCTCAGAAATCCAACAAATCCTAGCCATTGTTTCTAAATATGCACATATATGTGCAAAATATGCACATTTTATGCAATTTCTATCCTATGAGCCTGAGCCCAGAAGTGGCTAACAATGACCCTGAGTGAGCAGCTTCATGGAAAGCTAAATCAGGAGCAAAATAGGGACGAGTTTTGGGTTTTTAAAAAGCTGCTCTGGCTTAGGTGAAGCCCCATGACTGGGAACAGGCACTAAGTACGCTACACTAGATATGGGATCTCCATACAAACTCAGTCCGTTAGGTCTATTCAGAAGGAATGCAAAGAGATTGTGATGGGAAAGGATGGAGGAAACAGCACTCTGCTCTGACCATGTTACGTGTTATGTACTATGTCTCCTTGAGGTTTGCAGGAGATGCTCGTTGCATCTGATGGTAACCAGTTTCTGGCAGGAAGAAAATAGGACCTTGGATATGATCATAGTTCCCTCTTGGTCCAACTCTCTCCTTGTAGAACCATAGGAAGATGTTGTCTCAGCAGGGAGCTAAACCCAACTAAAACAGCCTTATGTGGGTTGATCAGTCCAGAGTTCAGCTTCATCTGTCCTGGAGAAGCTGACTCAACCATTAAAGGGCCTTGCCTGACTCTTTTGCAAGACAGATGGAGGTTGTACTGGGGACACCCCCTCTGAACCAGAGAATGAGCACAGGGCTGTGTCTTCTGGCCAGGAGGTTCCCAAATATCCTACCACTGAGGAAGCAAGCTGTGCCTCATCTGAATTCTTTGCTGCACCCAGGAAGGTCTGAGGGCTGTTGCTTTATGCGAGTTTCTTGGTGATGATTACATACCTACCTTTCCCTCACAGGTAGACCCAAGGTGGACTATGTTCAGTGTATTCTCAAGCAAGCTAATGGCAGAGACATTGCATTCTTGGCCTCTGCGCATTTGATTTAACATGCAAATAATGCTGGTGGTTGAATGTCTCCATCAACTGAAAACCAGTAGCAGGAAAGGGCTTTTGCTATGCTATATCCAGCAAGCCGTGTCTAGATGCTGCAGTCTATAAGTAGCAAATAGCTCCTGTCTGAGCCAGCCCTTAGATTCTCAGCATTCTGCTGTCTATCCAAAAAGAGGCAGATGCAGCAGTAATTCCATCCCCATTATAGGTATTAGTTGCAACTAAGATATGTAGGACAGATAAACCAATTGAGTTAAATTTGTGATCTGTCAGAGGAAGAAGAAGAGGAAGAGGAAGATGACAACATGTCAACAGTAATGCGCCTCAGAACAAAGATGCCATGGAAAACCTGCTGGCTTTATCTCACCTCGGGAGGGTTCCTCCTGCTCTCCTTGATGATCTTCTCCAAACTCCTGAAGCACTCTGTCATGGTCGCGCTCGATTATTGGTTGGCTCAGTGGACGTCAAAGAATGAAAGTCAGGCCTTGTGTCCCGCAGAGGAACCTACTGGGAAGGTAGGCCAAAGTGTAAAAATTAGCAAGCAGTTAAAAGGAAATAAATGAGAATAAAGTGCTTAGAAGAAAGACTAGCCACTGAAAATGAATCAACCCCAAAATGTGGCTATAAGGCACATCAGAAGATCCAAATGGAACTAAAAAGAACATTTCCCCCTCTTTCTTGGAATCCTGTGCAGAGGTAGATTTACTAATGTCTCCAGAAAGGATTTTCAAAGCTTAGAAGTCGTTACTGCAGAAGGCACACCTGCCAGGGAGCAATGGCTAGTAAACGCAAAGAGGAAGAGGTGACCCTTAGGTTAGGTGGGTCCCAGTCTGTGCAGGGTTTTGAAGGACCCAGGCAAGGGCAAAAATGCTAATCAGTGGCATAACCGTAAAACTGCGAGCTGCCAAAAGCTGTCTTTGGAAAACATTCAACTCAGTTTTGGTTGTGGGGGTGGAATGAAAGGCCTTTCCCAGAGCTAGGGTTGATTTTAAGGACGCTGGAAGTGGGGCGAAAGCAGGATTATTAAATTATTATTTAAAATGTTGCCAGGGAGCAGCAGCAGCAACAATGAAGATGACAGAACACCTCTTGTGCTGTCATGAAACTGTGGAGCTCACCTTCCACAAGATGCTTTGATGACCATTGACTTAGACAGCTTTGAAAGGGAATTAGACGAATTAATGGAGGATAAGACTATCCAAAGTCCCGAATCACTGCTATATAGTCCTTACAGTGCAGAGGCTCCGTAGCTGTGTACACCAGCTGCTGGGGAACATAGGTGGAGGGTGCTGCTCTTCTCACTTCAAACAGGCATCTGGTTGGTCACCGTGTGGACAGAATGCTGGACTGGGCGACCTTTGGTATGAACCGCTCTAGCTCTTCTTTCGTTCTCACCTTTGGGCTGAGGAGGAGAATGGAAGCTGACACAGGAATTAACTGCCGTTTCCCCATAACATCCTAGAAGAGGAGTGGGGAACATACAGCCCACATCCCACATGTGATGATCCCTTTAGAGGTCCCGATGTGACCAGAATAAACAAAATGACATCTGTAGCAACTCAGGAGCATTAAATAATATTGCTAAATTTAGTTTGCTCTAGGATGCGCCATTGTGGCTTTAGAGCTCTTAATGGGCCCAGTTTCGCCTGAGAGCAAAGTAATTGTAGCCGTTTTAGTCCTCCTGAGCACTTAAGACATGTGGGGCGGAGGGCAAAGCTGGCCTTCAGATTTCTCAGAGTTACCCTAGAACAACATTGAATCTGGGATGTGAAAAAATGGCAGCCAGTGGCCAGCAAGAAACGCTTTACTGCTTCTCTGACCTGGTTCTCATGACATGGCAGGCCACCATGAGTGACTCATCCAGGGCTCTGCATTTTTTTAAAGAGCTGTGGGTCACTTGTTAACCATGCCAACAACACATCCTCCCCAGATTCACAGGGGGTGCCCCAGACACAGCCGGAAAATGCAAAATGGCAGCTGTCATGAATCACTGAGTGAATTAACAGTGGCCTGCTCCTGATGTGCGAAGAGACATCTTGTTGCTGCTGCTGTCACAGAGAGGGGAAGAACACTGAAGTGGGGGGGGGATCCCCAGTGGTATGCCCACCTTGAGAACCTTTGAAAAACGTCCATACCTGTCATATTGACACAACCACCTGCAAATTTGGTAGCAGATTTCGCTCCGTGCTCTTAGTGGCCTAGGGACTCGTGACGGGCAAACACTCGGTTTGTTTTGGAGATGCAGCTGCGATGTGGGCAACTCTTGAGGAAAATAATTTGTATTGACTGCTGGAACATCTGAGAGAGAAGGTTTTTTCCCCTCATTATAAATGAAGGAGGTCAAGGATACATAGGCTCTGGGGACATGGTGCTCTGCCTCTAACAAAGCCTTTGTCTATGCTGTTGGGAAATTTCCCAGCATTTGGCCAGGACTGGAACCCCACCCCCACACGCATGTGCACACACACACACACACACACACACACACACACACACCATTCACTTAATCCCAGGTTATTGGGCATAGGATTGCTGCTTAAATGAAAAGATGCCGTTGGGATCACAACTGTGTGTTAAACCTGGTTTTTCCTCTAGGTTATCCCCCTGTGAGGCAGTATTTGTTCCAAGTAATTTCAGCACTAAAATTATAATTCAAAGCTGTCTCTCAGCAGTACTCCCACAGGCGTAGCATAGCTCACAAAGCTTCTTCCCTCCACTCGAGAAGTGCTGTAAAAACATCCAGTTAATTTAAATAGGAAGTGCACAGAGTACTAAAACAGAAGCCTTCTGGAACTATGACCCAACAGCTGGTCTGCACAGTAGATATAAACATGTCTTTCGGGGTGTTTCATAATCAAAGGAAAATGCTATTATTTCCCAGGATTTGAAATATGTCTTCTTACCCTTGTTTTGAATAGAGTTGCAATGTAGCCGTGTTCACCACCCTTAGTGGTGCAGGAATTGTCCTTTGCCTAGTCACATCTTTGACAGTTGAATGGATGGGCCTCACAGCTGCCAAGAACCTTCACCACGATCTCCTCAACAAGATCATCCTTGGACCAATCAGGTGGGTTGGCAGCGAGTCACTTCATGAATGTGCCTTTAGCAGCAAGGGAAACGGAAGGCTTCCAAATCCACAGCATGCCTTGCTTTGAGTGCCCCCACATAATGCGGTTCAGCAGGATGTGATCCATGACCAGCCTTTTCGCTGGTGGTCCCAAGTTACTTCGTTGACTTTGTAGCACCAGGCCAAGGTCTTTTTATATTCCCAGGTCATTAATTGATTTAGCAGCTTCTGGCTTTACTTCTAATGATACGTTCAGAGTTGCATTTTAAAATGGCCTTTCCCCATATTCCAACTGCTTTAATGTTTATCTTTCAATTAAAATTTATTTTAAATGGTTGTTGATGCATTCTTTTTGTTACATATTTTAGTATAGTGATATTATTCAGGATACAGAACAATAAAAGGCTTCTTGTCCAATAAAATCTTTCATTTTTTCCCCATCTAACAGATTCTTTGACACAACACCCCTGGGGCTGATTCTAAATCGATTTTCTGCTGATACCAATATTATCGATCAGGTGCGCTCATTGATGGGATATGGCCTTTTTCAGAATACAGCGACTCTGTAAATGAGGTCCTTGCATTTCGCAGCATTCAGAACTGCCACTCTGTGTATCCATTGAACATCACAGCTATCCATGAGGGCAGGAACCAAAAATGTTTAGCATGAAATGTATTTTTTCTCATTCTGTTTCTGGTCTCTCCCTCTCCCTCTCATGTATAGGTGTAAATTTTGAAATAATTGCTATACTTTAAATAGAAATTCAGAATTCCCCCTAAAATGTGGCTGACTGTGACCAGGTGACCTCTGGGTCTTGCTCGGTCTGCTGTCCAAATGCTGTTAATGAGGCGCTTCAAGGAACAGCAGCAGTCATTCGCTTCTGAGAGCTCTTTATGCTGGTCTCAGAGTTCAAATACAGAATGCCTTCCCAATGAAAGCCCTCTGGCAGCCCTTCAGACAGAAGACTGCCCTCTGTAAAGCAGGACACCTGGCCACTCTATTGAGAAATAATAGAGATGAAGTCCTAGGCTAGCCTTCCCCGACTTGATGTGCTCCCAATAAGGGAAGCTGGTGCTTCCAGTGTCAGCAGGACTGTGTATCCACTCCAGAGTTCGCCCTGAAACTTTGAGGTGCTGTTCGTGGTGCTGAACAGAAAAATGAAGGGAGAGAGTATGTGGTTCAGTGCCATGGATGGCTCCTTTAAAGACTGGCGTACAATCCAGAGTGGATACGCAACCCAAGGACATTGGCGCCACCAACCTCTACCCCCTCCATATATGTTGGACTACAGCTCCCATCATGCCCAGCCAGCATGGCCACTGTAGAGCTTTTCAATGAGGGGCCAGCAGATCAGTTGGGGCAGCCCTAAATCATTTTCTCACTGCTGAATTTACTTTGTTGCCATGCTTTTTGTGTATTGTTTTAGTTACCATTTTATATTCATTTATGGAATCTGCCTAGAGTCTGGGAAAGTAGAATCATATTCTAAATAAATGCATAAAATAATCTCTAACTGACATCTCACATGGGTGGAATCCCCAAACGATGGATGGTATCTAACCACAGCTCACTCCAATGTCACTAAGTGTACATGTATGCTAACAGGATGGTGCCGGAAATGGAAATCTGCACACAGATGCCACTTTCCAAGCATTTTGAGGTCCTAGACGATTAATTTTGTTGCAGTCTTGCTGTAGCAAAGCAGCTATGAGTCTGGACAGGGTTGAATGGAAGGCCTAGGACCACCACAATTTTGTTGTATCTTACTTGAGAGTTGTCCTTGAAAACAGACATAAACGTGTTCAGAATAAATAAGTGTACCACTTTGAATTATGAGAGGGAAGATAGGCAGGTTCACAAGATAATTAATGGAAAAGCAAATAAATGATTGTTCAGCTGTAAGGACCTGGAATCTGGCTAGAAATAACATTATGAATTATGGTTTGTGCAGCACATTCCCCCAACCTTGGAGTCTCTCTCGCGATCCACTTTGCTCTGCCTTTCCGCAATTGGGATGATTTCTTATGCCACTCCAGTGTTTCTGCTTGCCCTTGTGCCTCTTGGGATCGCCTTTTATTTCATTCAGAAGTACTTCCGCGTTGCATCCAGGTAGGTTTCTTTTAAAAAACCCACACCCAATAATGTGCCAAATGTCTTCTTAGCCTAAAGCGATCAAAGTTTTCCATTCTGATGTCAGACACCACCAATTATTTCTTTAGAGGGGACTCCAGAGCGTCTCGCTGCCAGGGCTGAATTCCATTTTAGAGGAGTTCCCAGCAGCCATATTTCAGTGCTAGACGGGGCCCAAGGCAAAGGACCAGGGTCCAAATAGTAAAGTGATCAGCATTTTAGCTTAAAGCTCCTACAGCCAATAACTAAGCCTTAGGAGAGGAATGTCAAGCTTGTAGAAGAGGGGAAACATTGAAGAGAATTGGAAAATCTCCAAAGAACTGGTGGTCAGAGGAGCAATGTGTGAGGAATCCGATTTGGGGGTGGGAATCCACTGATGTTCTCGGCTCGGCTTCCTGGACTGCAGCCTGCTTTCCCTCTGTCCTAAGCACCATGTACGCTGAGCATGTGTACAGGCCTCTGGCAGGAAGAGAGTCCAATTGCTGCACAGTATGTTACAGATGTGCAGATACAATGAGCAAGGCTGGTTTCCACAAGCGCACACTCCACTTCCGTGCTGCTTAAGTGCTCTCGGTTTTAAGTGGATTTCTGCCTCCTCTTCTGCTTTGCATTTGTACAGGACAGGAATAATCAGTTCAAGTTGAGACAACCCAGATTCAGGCTGGACGTCAGGAAAAGCTTCCTCACTCACTGTCAGAGCAATATGACAGTGGAACCCACTGCCTGGAGAGGTGCTGGGCTCTCCCACACTGGAGACACCCAAAAAGAAACTGGGCAGCCATCTGAGTAGGGTGGTGGAACGTGGTGTCCTGCAACAGCAGTGGGCTGGACTTGATGGCCTTCATGGCCCCTTCCAGCTCTACTATTCTCTGGTTCTAGGGCACACTGTGCAAGCTGGTTTATGTTGCACTTAGCAGAAGAATGGGCTTGAAAGCCAATGTGCAGAAGGGGCCCTGTTTCCAAATATTTCCAGACCTGAACTTCGCTTGGCTCACTCCCTAGGCCAGGGCTGGGCACAAGAAGGAAGTCTGCTCAGTGCAAGAGAGCCGTATTCTGGGCGATCGTCACACTTTGAGGTCAGAGGAAAGGGGCTTGGGCCAGGAGAAGGGCTGCGGCCATCTGGAAATGCTGGAGAGCCGACTCTGGCCCCTGGAGCTGGGGCTGTGCGCACCTGATTTAAGGAAAGCACTTTTGCCGCAGCTTAGGCTACACTTTCTGGCTGGCTACTTGTTAGTAGACTTGTCGTCATTGTTGTTATTTGCTACTTACGTGCCTCCTTGCCATCTGCGGCAGGGACCTCCAGGAGCTGGACGACAGCACGCAGCTACCTCTGCTCTGCCACTTCTCGGAGACAGCGGAGGGCCTCACCACCATCCGAGCGTTCAGGTCTGTACACGTGGACTCTCTCCACAGGAGAGCGACGGCAAGTGAAGGATGGCCACTTTGGCCCTCGTACTCACCTCCATTCTATGGGGACCCATTTTCAGCCCAGGTGTCCTTCAAGGTGGGGGTGAAGCCTTCTGCAGGTAGCGCGAAGCAGTGCAAGAACAGAACTTCCTCCTTCCTAAGCATCCAGACTAAGGCTGGGGCAAAACATTGGAACTGCCACATTTTGGGGAGGTTCAAGATCCAACTGTGACCCTCAGTTGTATTTTGCTTAGGCAGCCCATAATTTTGGGGTGGGGGCAGGATGAAACTTAGCAGAATGTCATTGGAATTCCAACCAACAGACACACACCATATTGGTATTGCCCAATTTCCTGTGCTAGGAGGGATTCTCGGGGTGGTGGGCGGGGGGGGGGGAGGACAGGCAGCTAGGACAGAAATAGTGCACCCCACTATTTTTCCTAGAATGCCTCTTGGGGTGGAATCTTTTGGAGGAGAAGGCTATATTTTAAATCTTCACATTGCTGCTTTTTTAAAAATTGCCATGTTACACTTTTAAACTTCAGTTGTATTTTATGGTTTTAATTGTTGCAACCCATCCAGAGTGCTGTGACTACTGGGCAATACAGAAATAGGATAAATAAGTTGGTGGACAGCAGTGAGTACATTTCCTGCCTTTAAAATGGTCTACCCATCCCCGAAAACAGCATGAATGCTGCCCCTTTCACACCCTGGGCAGTTAATTGGGGGGGGGGGGGGATTGGCCCTGCCCCATTTCCCCTTAGTTCAAAACTGGTTTCCCATGGAGATGCATGGCTGGAGGTACTGAAATTCCACAAACACAAGCTTCCTTGGGTGTACAGAACTTCTGAAGGACTTCCTTGAATCCTGGCCAATGTTATCAGATGGATTGCACAGGGTAGGTAGCAAACTACAAATTTCTAAGACATCCTATAAGATATTCTGCCTCTCCTTTTAATTTGCCTTGCTATCCTCCATCTACCTTTTCTTGGCTCCTCGGCAGCTAACACCGTATTCTCCCAACGTAAGGTTTAGTTAGAAAACTAAAGTGCACTGGATTAAGCCTAGTAGTTGTTTCCCTTTGTTCTGAGTGCATTATGTACCCTTTAAGCAGTAATGAACTCCTTTGAATAGTTAACCTCGAAGTAGCACAGTCCAATTAAAGTGGGATTTCTGTGACCTTTTTGTTCGTCATCTGAACAGGATAAAAAGCCGAAGAACATGCACAAGACAAACTGGATGGGGATGAAAAGAGGCAGGCTGAGCTTGTCAGAGTTTCCATCGAGGAGGGGAAAGGGGGGGAATAAAAGCACAGCTGCCAGAGAGAAACAGTCCAAGGCCAGAGGCAAATGATTGTTTTGTGTAAAGCGTGATCACCACATCGTCATGTGTAGAAATATTTTGCCTGCGTGCTGTGCAGAAGCACGTCACTTTGTCACTGTGTACTCCGATAGATTCATCTGGTGCACAAAGTCATTCCCAAAGCCGAGAGAGTTCATAGGTGACTCTCCCAGGCAGAATTAGAGAATTCGCACTGCCAGGTCGGTGCAACGCTGTAGCCTGTTAGTGGGTGAAAGTGTGTGGGATGTGCAAGGTGGGGGAGGGATGTCCCTACACACTAGGAAAGTGCATGGGAGGCAAGACACTGAAAGAGCAGTCAGTCCAAGACAGGAATTAGTTCAGTATTCAAGGTGTCTGCTTGGTTTTATAGCCTAGTTCTCAGCAGTTGGGCACCGGCCCAATTTGTTCCCTAATTTGGATTCGCCAGTTGTCTTGGTGCTCCGTAAGCCCTTCTCCTGCTCCCCTTGGACCCATGTCAGCACGAGGTCAAACTGTTGATTTGGCCTACTCCAATCCGCATTACCAGGGGTATTGGACTGAGGTTTGGTTCATTTCGGCAGTCATCTAAGAGATCACGGCTGATGAAGAAACCAGAGTAGGTGGAAAGGGAGATGTCTTCTGAGGAGTGAAGGCACACCAGACTCAGGGCCAGTTCGCACCGACTGGATAGCGACCAGAAACCTTTTGGGTCACGGCCACCTTGCCCACTTCTGTTCGCTTGCTTGCTTGTTTCAGTGGCCACTATGGAATGATGTGGTTTCTAGGGCAGCCTTCCCCAGCCTGGTGGCCTTCAGAGGCATTTGGACCACGACTCCCAGAATTCCCATCCAGCAGGGCCATTGACTGGGAATGCTGGGTGCTGCAGCCCAACGTGTCAGGGAAAGCACAAGGCTGGGGAAGGCTGGTCTAGGACACTGCATTTGGAGGAAACAAAGGTGGTACCAACTTGAAACACAGTCTGTAGGGGCCCATCATATGGAATCCTATGGAGCCTGGAACTGGACTTCAGAACTGATGCTGTTTGTCTTCATAACTTCCCTACAATGCAGGGCATCTCAGGGAAGTTACAATTACATGATTCTCATTTTATAGACAGTGTCAACAGACACAGAGGGTATGACCTGGAGTCCAAGGTCACTGAAGTTCACCTGAAACGTGACCTCAGGGTACCTGTAGCTGACGCAGCACAGCAAATCTTTGGTCATAGTTCCTCATGCTCCAAACGAGAGGGGTAATTTGTTGGACCTTATTTTTAGTAACACCATTCTGGACTGCAAAATGGTGGCCTGGTTCACAGAAGCAAAACAAAACAAAATTAAACCAAGCGAAACTATAAGCACTCTATTATCGCAACATATAAACCAGCAAGGATCTGTTCATTTTTCGACAAGCGCAGACGTACAGCTGCACTGACATTTATACAGTGCAGTCGGTCTGCTGCCAATATTTACAGTTTTCTAAACAACAGAGTAGCAGAAGTCCAAGCTGAAGCAAGACTTTTTTCCTGCCTGAGAAATGTATGCATCATGATGAAATTTCTCTGAGCTGATCTTCAGAAGACAGGGAAGCTTGGTAGTTATGCAAAATCCAGCTGCAGTTGTACGATAGTCAGTTGGCTTGCAGAATGGAGAACACGGAAAATGTACTGCTGGCCAGACAGTGCAACTTACGAAGCATTGCATCCAAATGAGAAACCCTGACACTTGCCATGCTCCAGGAAAAGACTTTTGGGGCTGTCCTATCTGAGACAGCTGGTGTGTTGAACAGAATAAGGATGGGGTGTTGCAGTGAAGGTGAGCCAAGGCTGGGGTCTTCTCTACCTCTAGTGTGGCAGCAGCAACTAGCATGAAACGTTGCTATATGATTGACCCTCGCCGTACAGGTAGATGCAATAAATGGTGGCGTAGCTTGGGCTGCAAGGGCTGAAAAGTGTGGGCCCCTCCAGATATTGTTGGATGAAACGTTCCCCCAGCCCCTGACCATTAGCTCTGCTGTCTGAGGCGGAGGGAATTCACAGTCCAACAGCCCCTCCAGGGCCACAGGTTCCCTAGCCCAGCTCTGTTGCAGAGAGTTCTGGGTAGCTCCACCTGCCGAGACAGGTGGGTGGCAAATGGGAGCAAGGCTTCTCCTGTGATGGCACCTTGCATCTGGAACACCTTTTCCAAAGTGTTCCATCTTTCTGTCTCAGTTTTTGGATAAAGCTAAACCCTAATCCTAACTCTAACCTTTATTCTTCCAGATTTCTACTTGATGTTATTTTTATAAACTGATGTTAGGTTTTATGTGGTCTTGATTAATAGAAGTAGTACTTAAGAAGAGCGTTGCCAGATTGGACTGGATGTCCATCTTGTCCAATATCAAGTTTCTAATGGAGGCCAAGACGATGCATGTGGAACATTCCTGTATTTGTCATAGTGGGGAGTGAAACAGCTAAACCTACCACACTATTTATTTTTATTCACAACTGTTAAAAAACTTGTGCAAACACAACTGTTCGCACGCATTTGCATGTTATCATTCTAAATTGCTTCCCCCGCTTCCTTGTCTGTAAAAGAAATCTGCACAACGAAATGAAAGAGAGGGAGAATGAGAGAAGGAAATGGCACGAATGTTTGTGGGTCTGACCCACATTAGGGGCAATACGATCCCTAATACACAGTTGAAAACCAGTGCAATAGGAACTGGGCGTCTGTTCTTTACATCAGAGTAAGGTCACATGGCACGAAGTACAAGCCTATTTACTAGGAACTAACCAAGAAACCCATTTGATTTGGGGTGGGAGAAGAAGACAATCGAAGAAGGGAAGGAGAGGAAGCAAAAGTAACCGGTGGGACATGCAGGGTGATGGAAGCCAACACATCTCACCAGGCTGAGGAGGTGTGGGCTCAGGTAACAACAAATGGCTATAAACAATCACCTCGGACATCTTCCCTCTAGCATCAGAGTCTTTAAAAGAGTCTGACAAGTTGGCACAAAATTACTTGAATCCAGTTGATCTGTAGTTCAGGAATGACTGAGGTTCTTCGATCTATTTTGCCTGTTGCAGGATCAGAATTGTGAGTCACACACAGCTGTTAACGTAAGAATCGTTTCATCCTCTGCAGGCATGAACCCAGATTTAAACAGCGTATGTTGGAACTGACGGACACAAACAACATTGCATACTTATTCCTTTCCGCTGCCAACAGATGGCTGGAGGTCAGGACGGTACGTACAGCTTCGTGTCTGCCATGGGTTTTGGAACCCTTAGAACCTAAGACTGATGAACGTTGCCAGGCAAAAAACTTTTACTGACACACATATAGCAATAAATCACAACCGTTTCATATATGGCAATACTCAAAATAGCTCCGTATTGTTGCTGTTAAGGTTTTTTCTTGGTGAAGCCAAAGAACTTCTTCATTTGCTATTGCTGTGTTACTCTGTCCTTCAGAGTGGATTCTAGGATGGACTGGACAATTCTTCCCCCCAGGCCAGCCAGACGCAGAAAGGAGTACGGGTGTCTCTAGGGATGTATGCAAATTTTGTTTAGGTTCTAAGAATCCTCAAAAATATCTCATTAGCAACCATGAACAGGAATGGATGTTCTCTGACCAAGTTTTCCAATTCTTGAACTTGTAGCCACATTCACAAGAAGTGCACTTGGAAAATGCACAACCTGAAAAATGATGCACATGCTTTTCAGAACGCATCACTTTCTCAAAGCATGCAACATTTCCCATTCAAATGAACCAAAGCACACAGGAACCAGCCAAAGCAAGATTTAGGGTCCCATTCAGAGAACGGGCACAAACTCAAGCATCCCTGGTTCTCCCCTCTCTGTGTACCTTCCCTCTTAGCCCATGTGGTGGAAAGGACCCATTTCCACTGTCCCCAGGCATCCGGGTCAGCTCGTGCATTTGTACAGGGCCTGTGCATATAGAATCCAGTGACTGCATGACTGATCTTTGGGATAATGTCTGGAACATGGAACCGGCCTGAAAAACCGGATTGCGTGCATGCATCCTGCATTGCATTGATATGGCCACATGTGGTTGCCCAGGGATGGCAGAGGCAGGGTCTGTGGAACATGGGATGCTGCCCTGTCCTACATCAGACCCTTGGGCCATCCAGCTCAGGGGTTCTCAGTTACTGTCTAGCAGTGTCTGCCTAAGGTTTTGGATTGGGCTCTGTCCCAGTCCTACCTGGAGATGCTAGGGATCGAACTGGGGTGCTCCTCCATTGAGTTGAGTTCCTCCCACTGGATGAAGGTGGGAGATAGCTATGCCCTCGCTGACCAGACTGGGAAGGGGTCATCGTCCAATGTGACCCTCTAACGGGAAACACTAGCGACATTTGAGTGGCGGGCTTGTGACAGGGATGTCCATGTGCCACGAGACAAGACCAGGAGGAGGGTACACCGCCCTCATCATCTCATGCTACCTTGGGGGAATTCTGATCTAGACTCACCACTGAATGTCAGCTCTAGCAAACATCAAGGTGAAGGTGGAGTTATCTGTGCCATTCTGGGATACACTAAAAGCCTAAAGGAATCTATCTGAGGGGTTTCCCAACTCCTTAGGCTGCCACTGAATTTTGGCTAAAGCAACATTTGAGATTTGGATGAAATGAGGAATAGTAGGAAGCCTTGGATCCCGACAGAAATGCTTTCAGGAGCCTTGGTGTGTGGCCAGTCGAGGCCTCGGTTGTTTTAGTATATGGTTTACTGAAAAACAAGGAGCAGTGGGCATGGGAGAGCTGCCTGGCATGTGAAGAAAGCCGGAACGACGAGCCTGATAATATTATTTGGCGTTTCTATGACACAATTCAGATGTCTTAAAACCCCTCACATATGTCATCTTCATAATCTTTACAACAGCCTTTAATACCTTTGGCCAGGACATTATTCTCCAGGATGTCTGGGGAGAATCAGTGATGGCAAGACCTATTCTTGTGCCCATCCAGAGTCAGCTTCCATGCAGTTTTACAGCCTGGACCTACAGGGGTTTGGTGCAGCTTTTGATAGTTATGTGCATTACTACAGTTGTAAAGCACACAGATAGCCTTGCCCATCTCCTTGTCCTCAGCTACCATTCCATGCTTTGCAAGTGCTTCTGTGTTTCTGATTATGTGAGCACAACCGCCTAACCGCACAAGCACACAAGCGCTTATCGTTTCTGGTTTTAAAAATGTTCTGATCGTGTGCGGTTGCATTTTGAGCTTACTGACAGCAGGGATAAAATGAAGGTTGTTTCTGCCATCCTGAGTACAAACAAATTTACTCGGGAATAAGCATCACTTCATTATTATGTTTTTTAAGAAAAATGACGAACATACACATTCACATCTGGGTTATAACAGAGCAGGAATTCTTGCACTGAACCCTCAAATGCTGCACAAATGCACAATCACAGGGAACCAGACAGCGAGTTGCAACATTTGAACCTTGAGGGACTCTGAGCCGAGTTCCACCAACCCAGAATATCACCAGCTCTTTGCCTAAGTGGGAAAAGGCAACCGCAAATTCCTTGGAGCAACTGCTAGTCTTTGCAGAAAGAAGGATGGAGGAGACTGGCAGGGAACGGAGCTGCTGTCACCAGGACGTCTTCAGGGGAAGGTGGATTCTGCACATTTATTGGAATTCTGTAAAAATGCAGAGGCCTGGGCAGCAGCATTTCAGGAGGAAAAGGGGGAAAGGTGCCTAGGAGATGGAGAAGCAACACTAAGAGAGAGACTGGAGGGGCAATGAGACAGGTGCACTTTCATTTCTTTTATGTATTTATTTTATTTGAAGTTTTTACATGCTGTCCCAATACTAAAAGTCTCTGGATGGCTTACAAAAAAACCCCAAAAACAAACCAATCATAACAACACATTGCATCTGAGAAATAATGATAAAAACAAGGATAAAATGATTAACTGTTAAAATATTGGGAAAATAAAAAGGTCTTCACCTGAAAGAATAAAGTGACAGCACCAGGTGAACCTCCTGGGGAGCAAATTCCACAATCGGGGTGCCACCGCAGAGAAGGCCCTTCTCCAGGTAGCTACCCTCCTAATCTCCTTCAAAGAGGGCTCCCGGAGAAGGACCTCTGCCCCAGATCTCAAGGGAAGAAGGCACTCCTTCAGGTGTCCAGGACCCAATCCATTTAGGGCCTTATAGGTCATTACCAGCACCTTAAACTGGGCCCAGACTTCAATTGGCAGCCAGTGTAGCCGATATAGGACTGACGTGATATGGGAGTACCTGCCAGTCCCCGTTAGTAACCTGGCAGCTCTATTCTGAACCCATTGAAGTATGCGGACCATCTTCAAGGGCAGCCCCACACAGAGTGCTTTGCAATAGTCCAAATGGGAGGTTACCAGAGCATGGGTCATTTATGTGTAGATGCCTAGACATTCCAACAAGTTCTGCCTAGACATTCCAACAAGTTGCAGATTAGGTCGGCTTCTCCTTCATTGGTGCCCTTTCAACAAATACTCACAGCTTGGAGAAGGGAAAGAAGCCGGGGCAGCCCAGTCTGTTACAAGATTTGCTGTTGGCTCCTGCCAGCACTGCTCCAATCCCAGGCCTATTTCCTGCTTTCTAATTTTTCTTATGCATGTGCTGCCACAGAGACCTGTGTGGGTGATGCAGATGGAGCTGCAGGGGCTCCATTTTTCAGGAAAACGAAGCAGATGCGCCAGAAGTCTGCTCTTGGTAGCTCTCGCTGCTACTGACTGGGGAGTTTCTGAAAGCTACGTTCCTGCGGCTCAGCATTTGAGCTGCTGAGCTGAAAAGATAGTCCTTTGCCCCTAGATCTGGTAGGAACAGCAGCACTGACTCCATAGCCTCTGGGCATAATTCAACATAGCCTTTCACGTCACTTTTTTGCATAACGTCCTGCTTATGGGTTTCCCTGCAGTATCTGTTTGGCCACCATAGGATGCTGGACTACGGAGAGCTTGGGTCCAATTTGGCAGGGCTCTTCTCACATGCTTAACCAGCTGCATTCCTGATTCTAGCTGGCTAAGATCTATTGGACAAACTGTTCCAAAGGGTTCTCCTGAACCGCCAGTTACACTCCCAGTAATCATTTGCAGGTTTCTGACCTCCTTCCAGAAAATTCAACAGGGCAGCTTGCTTTTCTTTCCAGACTATGTCAAAATGGTCCATGTTGCAACCTACCTGAAACTCTTCTTTTGTGTCCTTCAAAATATTCCAGATGAGCAAAAACAATTTCACCATCACAAATTCCCCAGAAAGTTTCTTTCAGGCCAGATTTCAATAGCTCATTGATGTTGAAACTCCTTCTCCCCTTTATGTCTCTCAAGGCCATCCCTGAGAGGCACCTGATGCCATCGTCTTCCATATGAAAGTCAATGCTCTCCATACTGCAGAAAAAGCCTCTTCACCTTGAACCGTCCAAGCACAATTCTAATTGGCGGTAATTCATCAGTTGGGCTTCAAGACTGTTTTGTCTTCAGGCTCCTTTGGGACAGCAAATCCACTTGAAAGTAAATGTAATTACTTACTGCCAAAGAAGAGGACAAGGCCATTCTCCCTCCCTCTGCTGAAAAATATGGGATGCATTTCCTTTGCTGAGCAAAGGACACATTCAGTAGAGTCCCTCTGAGCTGTCCAAACCCAAAGTCCTGTCCTTGAAAGCTGATTCTTAGAACAGATCTTGTTTCCATGATTTTCTGAGTGTTCTTGAAAATATAATGCCTGGATGTACAGCATGGGCAACAGCAGCAGCCCAATTTACATGCACTAAAAAGGCCCTCCCAATTCTGGGACTGCAACTCCTCTAATTCCCATCCATTTCCAGCTAGAATTCAGCACATCTGCAGCTCACCAAGTTGGGGAAGGCAGCTCTGAACAACTCAGGGAAGAGGTGCCTTATGGGAACAGCCATGCAGAAGTAGCAGGGCCTGAGATGGGATAACCGAGCTGACCAGCACGTGAACAAATCGTATCTATTGCCTATTAGTGGTATTTCATTTGCTTTGTCTTGCAGCACAAATCTCTCCCATTTCTTTGTGCTTCTCTCTTCAGGATTATCTGGGTGCTTTCATTGTTCTCATTGCAGCCGTGGCCGCCATTTCTGAAAAGTCTACTTCTGGCCTCGTAGGATTGGGTCTCCTCTATGCACTGACAGTACGTACAGAAGCCAGGTTTATGATCCTTGGGCACAAGCCTCCCGGAGATTCCCACACACAGAGGGCATCAAAATGAGCAGGAGCTGAGCCAGTGTCCACAGCGCATGATGTGGCATCTGTGAGAGAGATTCTGACTAGACCAGACATGTGAAACTTGCTGGGTTTCGTGGCCACCAGTGAGATTCCAGAACGCAATGCTCCCTTCCTAACTTTCTCACTTACTGAAAGAAACGGTCTTGCAAGCCATGGATCCAAGCCACGGCTAAGGGATTTCGGAACTTGGAGCAGCTTCAGGCTTTGCAAGCCAATTGAAAAAAATAGCAGTGGTGTGTCTGCACGGTTCCCAGGCCCTGCATGCTCCCAGGGAAACAGAGAGGAGGGCGCATGCGAGGACTTTAGCTAGCAGCGGAACATCAGCGCCCTGAAGCCTTCCCAAATCAGGGTCCCAAGCCTTCAACAAGGCTCTTCCTTTTCACGCTCCCCCTTCTATTGCTAAACTGCTGTAACCTGGATTGAAACGCAGGCTGGATATCTGAGTGCGAATAAAGCGTCAGCTAGCCAATTGGGCAGACTGAGTTTCAGTAGGGAAGGTCAGTGGCGGAAAAGGCAGGGTGCCTTGTCTCTCACTCGGCATCTTTCTCCTTCCGGCTCACCAACAGACAGGCACAGTGCCACTGGAGCAGTCGCACTTCGGTAAGGATGCTACCCAGTTGGGGCTCTTCAACCGTTACCTGATGACTAACTTGCCACAAAAATAATGGCCTGGACTGCATGAATACGGAACCTCAGGCCCTCAGACCGAAATTCCCTCCCTCCCTCCCTCCCTCCTTCCCAGCCACAGGAATTTTCCTGGCATTTCTGCCATTCATTCCACGTCCTGAAACATTGAACCGTCTCTGCTGGCTTCTCAGTTAATGTTGATATATTTGGAATTTTGGGCTCAAATTTCTTTTCCTCTTTCTCTTCCTTTCTATTTGCCGTTCACCTTTTCTCTTTTACCTTCAGCCCCACCTAGACCCAGAAAGTACCTCTGAGGGGTTTCTCTGAAATCGAATTCTGTACCCCTGCTAAAGAGAGTTGGAATTCAATGCCTAACCAACCTCATATCCTTTTTATCCACTGGGAAAAGCATCATATAATCTGAACATTAATTTCCAAAGAGAAACACATACGCACAGGGAAGCATCAGAAGGGCAAAATGTTTAGCTGCTGCCAGGATTTTCTGTTAGCCCATCCGTATCAGCCATGCAGGAATATGACAAATAGACTAAAACCACAATCGAAAGCACACAAGTAAAACAACATCGACTAATTCAAAAACCTGGCCAGCCACAGATCAGACGAAATGTCAGAAAGCTGCCTAAACAGTTTATAGCAGAGCCGTTAATGCGATGCACCCTTTCGGAAGTGATGGTTTGTGAATGAATGAATGAATGAATGAATGGTTTGTGTCTCAGAGCATAACTGGCAATCAGTCCTCCCACCCCAAAAAGCAGTAAGAGAAGATGCATCACTTTCATTCTTTGACCCTGATGTTGTTATATTACAGATCACAAATTATTTGAATTGGGTGGTGAGAAATTTGGCTGACCTGGAAGTGCAAATGGGTGCAGTGAGGAAGGTGAACAGTTTCCTCAGCATGGAGTCTGAGAACTATGACGGCACCATGGGTAAGATGTCAGGATATATAGAAACATAGAGAACATAGAAAAGTAGAAACAGAGTGAGTCAGAAGGGGTCTCATGGGTCATCTAGTCTGACCCCCGGCTCTAGCTGGCTCTGCTCATGACATGCCATGTATGTGCATGACCCGTCTATCCTTGAACACCCTCACTGATGGGGCTTCAACCACCGCCTGTGGATGTATATCAGTGTTTATTCTTCTGCTCCATTCCCAGTAAAAAAATCGGTCTTCCCCAACCAGCTGTGTTACAGATGTGTTAGACTACAACTTTTTGCATCCAGTACATCTGGAAGGAACTAGTTTAGGAGAAAGTAATTCACACAAACAGATGAGAGTTCAGGGTTGGACTGCACCACTTTCAGCGGTGTATGTTCTTCTATTTATTTATTTATGTGCATTCAGATGGCCACCCAAATATTATGCCCAATTTCTGGGGCAAGTTCTATGTTTTTTTCTGGAGAGGTGCGCATTGGCCTTGGCCCCATTTATTTATCAGTGGGGCAGGGCAGGGGCTTCTATTTTTATTCATAATTCAGTTGCACTGAAACTGCAGGGCCGAGAGACTCTGGTTAAATGGGGGATCTTTGCCTCACATTTTTCTTGCCTCAGATTTGGATGAGTCTTTATGAAGTTTACATGCCAAAGCATGATTCAAGGTGATTATGACATACTTAACTGCATTGCTGAATCGTAAGCTTCCCAAGCATTTGCTTTCAACTCCTCTTTTCATCTTCCAGATATTTCTCAAGTCCCCAAGGACTGGCCGCAAGAAGGAGAAATCAAGATTGAAAATCTGTGTGTCCGATATGAAAACAATCTGAAGCCCGTTCTCAAGCACGTCAAAGCTTACATCAAGCCAGGACAGAAGGTTCTACTCCTTCTTCTACTAGGCTTTTCATTGTGAAGAAAATGAAGGGAAGACAATAGTCATGGCGGGCACGGTAGAGAAAAGAAGGAAGGAAAGGCCCAGCAATGAGAGATTCAATCATCTCTGCTTTTCTGTATAGCAATATGATTTCGAGCCCATCTCTGAATGCTGGCTTGGAAGCTCCGACGTCTCCTTTACAATTTCAAGCTGCTCTGGTGAAATGTTACCAGTTCTTTTAGGTTCTCTGCTATGTTAGAGGAGAAGGGTGGAGAAGAAACCTTCTACTCTCAAGCCTGTAACTCAAGGCCTGGGTCAGGAATAAGGAGTATTGGAAAATTGCATGCTTTCCACCCATCTTGATAACATTCTGGAGGTCTCTGGACCGTTCGCATGTGATTTCACTAAGCGTCCTCTCTAAGGAGCACTCATTACGGAATAGCAGGATTCGCCTGACATGATGGCCCACGGTGTTTTGTAAGCCACCCTGGGTTAGCTTCTCATCCAAAC
The DNA here is from genome assembly GCF_004798865.1 of Varanus komodoensis. NCBI lineage: Eukaryota > Metazoa > Chordata > Lepidosauria > Squamata > Varanidae > Varanus > Varanus komodoensis. The sequence goes on along the minus strand of NW_025336348.1, from coordinate 152,175 downwards.
ACAGCACGCTCCTCAAGGGAGTTTCTAAGCCAGTTATCCCAGACACGTTGTAGGGTTCAGTTAACCCACTGAGGCTTAGGGTGCCACCTGAACTTGGATGCCGTGCTGAGCCACCACTGGACAAAAATTAGGAGAATCCCTTGGCCAGGTTGCGGTACTAGCTGGGGGCTCCAGCGGCTGGTACCAGAAGAACGTGAGATGGTTGGTGAGCGACCCTGCTCTCCCTCCAGCATTGGCAGGAACATGGGGCAGCCGTTGGGGTGAGGAAGTGAGAAAGCCCTGCACAACTGCTGGTGGGCAGGACTGAGCCACTCTGCCCCCCCTGGCGGGGGCTCTTCTGTCGGGCATGGGGAAATTTTACCTGCAGCGCACGGGTAGAATCCCCAGAGGGCTTGCCGTGTCACGTGAACCTGTCCAATGTAAACCTGTGCGCATAAAGAACACGACCCTAAAATGAGCCAGTTCAGGGGTCCATCCAGTTCAGTGCGATCTACTCCAGCTAGCCACCGAGAGAGGTCTAAAGTGCCAGACCAGGATCAAGCATGGAGCTAGGTCTGTGCAGATTGTTACATCCTTTTCAGGTGCCTTTGCTTCGATTATGTGTTCATGGGTGGATTTTTAAAAAAAATCTATTGTTCTACTTGTGTTAATCTGTTAGTAAAATGTGCACTCGTGTCAGTACAAATTACCTAATGCATATTTGCTCAAAGGCACCTTTGCACTAATCCATAGGAGTGCAAATTTTTCCCAAAAGTGAAAAACTGGTCTGCGAGGCTGCAGAATTTGTGTAACTCAGGAAAAAATTCTCTGCTGCAGGACAGATTCATAGAAATCTGAACACTTTGGAGTCTATTGTGAGTTTCTTTGGCATCTTTATCTAGGACCCTTTCCCTAACAAAGACGTGCTCTGTGTCTGTTCTCAACTTAACTTGGGACAACCAAGTGTTTGATCAGTACAGAGTGAAGGCATGAACAACCCCAAGGGGATTTTGTGTTCATGGATCAGGTCCTAGCAGCAAAATGCTGTCATGACTTGGCATGAGTAAGCATTTGTGGGCAGTGTGCAACTGATGCTGCATTAACAGAGCTGACTTCTGGCACAATGCCAGTATCGCTTGTGGTCTTGATGGTTTTGAAACTGGCCTCTGCCTCTTTCTTACTTTCCAACTGAGTCTTCCATTAACTTTTTAAAACCTTGTACATCTAAGAAGGGGACGGCAGAGGATGAGGTGGCTGGATGGAGTCACTGAGGCAGTTGGTGTGAGCTTAGATGGACTCCGGGAGATGGTGGAGCACAGGAAGACCTGGAGGAGTGTTGTCCATGGGGTCACGATGGGTTGGACACGACTTCGCGACTAACAACAACAACATCTACTGTCTAAAGCGGGTTTCACTGGCCACTGCGTTGCCAAAGCGCAACAAAACTTGACTTGCATAAAGTATTTCTCCATCTCTAGTTAGAAACAAGTTGTATAATCCCATGTCCATCCCAGCAGCTCCAAAAGCTACAATGAGCCTTACCTTGCAGGTTGGGATCTGCGGTCGCACCGGGAGTGGGAAATCGTCGCTGTCCTTGGCTTTCTTCCGGATGGTAGACATATTTGATGGTAAGTGCCTGACAATGCTTGACCCCTAGAATCTGCCTGTACAACGTGTGAACCAGCAAACCAAAGGCAACCCCCCAGCCATATGGAACCCAAGAGGTACCCAGTAAATCTCTCGGTGTTGCTACCTTTTGATGTGATGGTTCCCTTCCCTTCCGGGATTGTTCTCCGCCTTTCCATTTTATTTCCTAATCCATACTGCTACTGCTGAGTATTACTTAGTCTCAATTTGTCAACTACAGGCTTACACAGTGAGGAAGAGGTGAGACAAACACGAAACAAAAGGATGAAATCCTATTTCATGGCCGAGTTAGATCATCCCCACACAATTATAGCTACACAAACTGCTGCACTTTCTCTGCTTCCATGTCCAACACATCATAAATTATCCCTTGAGTAGGACCATTAATCATCCACTGTAGAATCCAAATATTTCCTTTATGGGAAGAACAAAAGAGAATGGAAAAGGGAGGAAAAGGGGCCACTAGTCGGTCATTTTGCTTCTGGTCTGCATTGGATCAGGTGAGTGTCATTTGCCCTTTTGGCTGAGTAAGAATCTGAATTCAAAGGTGCCACGTGCCTTTTGTTACCTCCTGCTGCTGATTCTCCTGAAACATATAGTTTTTTTCTGGGAATGATCAGTAAGGCTAATGAGCCACTGCATTTAACTGAGTAAAGCTGTAATTGCAGATTCAAGAAGCAAGCTGATTGATCGGAAAAGTTGTTGGCCTTGTATTGCAAGCTCACGAGTAAGAATATTGTGTCCATAAATGTACAGACGCCCAAGGGAGAGCATAAGGTACACAAGAGAAGAAAACTCACTCAATGGAGCTTCCTCCAGGCCTTTGTGAAAGGATACTCAGCATTGTTGCAATTGGTCATGTTCCCAGTCTGTGTGTTATTCATCTCCAGCATCCACCACCTTTTCAGGGTTAACTGATTGCTAATTTATCTTTCTTCCACCCTCACACGCCTTTTATCTTGGCTTGGGTGTTGTACTCCATGAGAAGTATAGAGATGAGAGATACAAGCAAAAATGTACGTAGATTTTGGGATGTGCATCTGGATGTGGCAAATGAGATTAAATAGTGCAGTTCAGCAAAAGAGTGCTAAATCTATGAAGCCGCAAGCACAAGAAAGAGCGAGGCTCTAAGATCTATTTATGTAACAGCTCATTGCTAACATTCCATCATACACCAGCTTGGCTGAGAAAAAAGATAGAAGAGCTCGGAGCCCAACGCTGTGCATATAATCAGAAAATTGCACAGGGAGATTCTGTGCACAGTTAATTACACGTCTAAGCTCTGTTCAGAACTTCAGATTCATGTGTGTAAATGAGAAGCTGGGACAATGGGCAGGATCCTGATTCTGCAGGCACCTTTCCAAGTATTTACAGATGTCTGCCGTGATCCAAATGGGTGGAAGCAAAGAGCATTTCAGCCGTATTACCTAAAGAACTGTAGTCAACCATTCCTTTGAGGAGGCAGATAAAGCACAAAACATTGCAACATGCCCTCAGGTCCTAGCGATGCAACTCTCTGCAAACTGCTCATCTGGAAGCAATGGTGGCTTTTTGCTCAGGTGATAATGGGCAGGTTTGGATGAGGTTTGAAGTCACCCTGGGCTTCTAGTTGCTGGTGGGGGGGCTTTTGGGGAAGGAAGCCAAGTGGGCCCTTTCCTTGCCACATATCTGAACTGTCTCATTTCCAAGCAGAGCTTGAGAAGGAAGATGTGTGCGCTGTCAAGGGACTCTTAGGGGTACTCCTAAGAGAAGGAAGGAAGGAAGGAAGGAAGGAAGGAAGGAAGGAAGGAAGGAAGGAAGGAAGGAAGCAAGCAAGCAAGCAAGCAAGCAAGCAAGCAAGCAAGCAAGCAAGCAAGCAAGCAAGATGTGTGGGATGCCAAGCCATCTGTGTGACTCATGCCAAGGAACTCTGAGATTGTTTTGGCTCGGCTGTGCCTTACCTTGTAATCTGGGTTCAAACAGTGCACTAATACACTGAAGGTGTCCCAGACCACACACCATTCCATGGCTCATAGGCCAGCCCAAGGGAAGTGGGACTTGTGGTGCACATGACACACTAAGCCACCCCCTGCAAGTGGTTTATGGTGTTGTGTGAACCCAGTCAATAAGTGCAGGAATACCACAACAAAGACAATGACAACACACACACACACACACACACACACATTTCAGAAACAAGAAGGAAATGGCTGTTTAAACCAAATATGTTGTTGTTGTTTCAATTCATGGCAATTGGTTGAGCGATTCCCAGTCACCCTGTTGCAAACATCTTGTGCAAGATGCAGACCTTGCTGGAGTGAGGATCAGGCTGTTGCAGGCTCTTCTTTTGGTAAAACGACAACTCTCACCATTGGCTAGGAAGGAAAGCAAAACCAGACTCCTTGTAAGCCGCTTAGAGAGTCCTGTAAAAATAAGTAAATAAATAAAAGCAATGCTTGTTTTTGCTCTTGAGTGCTCTTGCAGAATTCATACCAAATTGCCAGCTGCCTGAAACTGCAGGCCAAAGCAGTTGTGCCAGGAGCAGTTACATTGCATGTCCCATTCACATCTAAAGCACTTCTTTTAAATTACAAGGAGCACAAAAGATGGGTGCTAAATCTCCTCCCCATCCCTCCCCAAATGTCTTTGCCCATAGTTGTTCCTGCAGCCGCTTTCTCTGTTCCCATCTCCAAATACCAGAAGAGAGCCAGGAAGGGAGATAAGCAATGGCAAGGAATTCCAGCATCCTTCTTCTATACAGGGTGAAGTTCTCCAAGGCCAGCCTCAGAAATTCCCTTGGGATTCTTAAAAGCCACCTCAAACAAGAAGCAAGTCTTTAAAGCTGCCAAATCCTTCTTTGGCAGAGATTAAAATCTAAGCTAGAGAAGAATCCCAGCCTCCTCCTCCTCCTCCTCGGTACTCAGCCTCCTGAATCTATGAAACACCGTCCACCCATGCCTTCTTTTTCAAAATATTCTCCTCCTTTTCCCTGTACCTGGCCAGGTGAGGTTCAGTGGCACATGTGGGCCAAAGGAAGAAAGAAGTCACCTGCTTCAGTCTAGTAATCCATGGCAGAGTTATCCTTGTAAGGTTAAGGTCCAATTGCTAGATTGTGATATTGGTGTCAAGCTTCTGATTCTTCCACCGGTTGCAGATTTTTAGAGTCTAGTCTGACTAGTTTTATTCTCCCCTCTCCCACACATTAGGGGCCCTCCCAATCTTTCTGCTCAGGGGGGTCCTGGACTCAAAGCCCTGCTCCAATACCCCTGGACCTTTCAGGCTGTTCACCTTAATGGATCCCAACCGTGTTTACAGACGCTGTCGAATTGTTCTGCGCTTCCGGTATTTCACTGGCAGTCTCTCTTGTTCACTTGTCTCAACCAGGGAGGATCATTATCGATGGGATCGACATTTCAAAGCTGCCGCTTGATCTGCTGCGCTCCAGGCTGTCCATAATCCTCCAGGATCCCATCCTGTTCAGTGGTTCCATTCGGTAAATACTGACCCCTTTTCAGCATTTTAGAAGTGGGCAAACCATCTGTTTCCACATGTATTGAATCCTAAGTCTCTCTCTTCCCATTTCCACTTGTCTATGTTTTTTTAATGGCATGAAAATTCACACTGATTTGCATATGAAACTTTCCTTTACACATGTTTTTGTATATAACTTTCCATAATGTATGGACATTTGTCCACAAAGTTTGAACTGAGAACTACTTTATGAAGTTCAGAGAAATACGTGATCCAAAAGATAGTTCTGTTACAGTGCATACATTAGTCTAGGAAGTGCAAATGAAGTTGGGTTGCTTAAAACTGCAGAGCAAACAACATTCTCTCCCATCTCTTTCTCTTGTAGCTTCTTAAGCCAAGTTTGTCCCCTTCTGTTTTGTGAACCCTGGAAAGTTGTATTGCAGAGATTTTAAAATACTCTTGGTGTAGTTAATAACTCATCCAGTGCTTCCCATAAGCAGCGAAGGGCATGTTCAGATGTTAGCACTGTCCACTGTTAGTTGCAGATCTGATTGCTAAATAAGGAAGTGGGGCTCACAGAGTGTGGATACAATCTTGCTCCGAGTTTTTGCATGAGAATGCCTTGTTTGAACAGTTCCTCTCACATTGATTCCACTGCTCCCTAGTCTGCAGTTTAAAAACTATTGGGCATCGTTACAGCCCTACAAGTCTTGCCAGCCTGAAATAGCACGTGCAAGACCCAAAATATTTGGATGGAGTTCATATTCTTGATCTTAAGTCAGATGGATCAGACCAAAGGGTAGAGCCACATGTTGGAGTATTCTTAGGGAAATCCAAGCTTTGCATGTTGTAAGTCACTGTGCCTTGGAGTTTTCATTGGCCACTCCATTCCTAAGTGCCCTTAAGTGGCAAGTAACCAGTTACGCCAGAGGCATGGCTACTGCCACCGAGATGCCATGATGGTTTTCATCTAGTACTTTTTGCAATATTCCGTATAGATTAGCTCAACAGTAATTGCAGCAAGGAAAGCTGTTAGTAGCAGTGATTGTCACATGGAGATGGGCAGAGACCTGTTCTCCCCTGCAGAGGAAGGCAGGATGTGCTCCAACGGAGCAAAGCTCAGGGAGCCAAGGTTCCATTTGGATGCCAGGAAGCATTTCCTGACAGTTAGGACCCCGAGGGTGTGGAATGGGCTTCCACGGGAGGGGGTTGAGGCCCCATCGGTGCGGGTGTTCAAGGATAGGCTGGACATGCACATGGTGGGCATGTCGTAAGTGCAGCTGGCTGGAGCCAGGGGTCAGACTAGATGGCCCGGGAGCCCCCTTCTGACTCGCTCTGTTTCTGTGTTTCTATTGTCACATTACAGGGATGGGCCAGAGCTCAGAGTGAGTGAGTTGACTAAGGTCATCTGACCCATGAATCTGGGACACCCTGATCGCCATTGCTTGTGCTCTTTGCCACCAGCTTGTGCCAGCTCATCCATCAGCTGAGGTGGGAACCAAACTGGCCTCTAGCCCTCAGCATGGATGTCTCTCCTAAACCTGCTGCTGCAGGTTCTAGGTTCTGGTGTTATCCCAGGATTTGTGGGGCTGAAATGAAACTTCCCATTAGAGTGGGGTGGGGGTGGATATGTGGAGGAGGGCAAAATACCTCCTGCAGATTTTAGGGTGTGGGGTCAAAAGCCAAGGGGATGAGCCGGGTCCACCACTGCTACTAGAGCCCTTCATGGTGGGTCTTCGTTGGTGATGCATTTGCACCAGCACAGCCTTCTCATCAGGACATTCTGGACGACAGGGAAGAATTGGCGGTTGCCAACTGGCAACTCCTGGGAGAAGCAATGGCAGGAAGTTTCGAGCCCACACCCAACTGGTGCCCCTGAAAATCCTTCAGATGCCCCCAACAGCCACTTCCACCACTTGCGAGCAGGACCGCAAAACTTCGTTTCAGGGCAGTTCTAAATTGTTCAGCTCTGGTCTTTATATCGTGCAGGGGTTTCTACAGACCAACAAAAAGCTGGCTTGGGATGAATTCAGAGGATCTTGCTGGGTGGATCCACCTGAATGACACTGGAGAAGTTGAACATATTCATGGGAAGAATGTGTGTGGAGCAAAATCCACTCCAAATAAGCCTTTATTCAAGGGTCCATGCAAATTGTGCAGAGCTCTCGGGGTCATGGTTGGACTATCTGAACAGACTGTGTATATCTATGTTGGTGTGGAACCTGAGTAATTTTGTTCCACCCTCTTTCCATGGAGAAGAATCTGTAGAGTGGTAGGGAGATGTTGGAGCAAGAAGACTCCCTGCAGGGCAATGCATGGGACATCTGATGCCTTTGGACATGTCCACATCACATTTTACTTCTAGGAGGGGTCAGGAATAGGCCAGAGGGCTGCCTGTGCTTGCCCCCGCTTCCTCACCTCTGCCTTAATGCTCTCAGCATGGGGAGAATGTACCAGGCAAATCCCAATCCAAACAATCTTGTGATCTTCATAGTTCATCCATGCGCATCCAAGTAGTAAAGGAAGCAAGACCAAGAGCACGTTAAGTGTGTACAGCGCCTGTACCCAGTCTTTCTCAGGATAGACCTCCAGGAGGTAAACATTTTCTGGGTGGGCAGATTTCGCTTGCAAACAGAATTCCAGCGAGGTTTGCAGTGGACACGGGTGCCCAGCACATTCCGTAGGAAGCACTGAACATGTGTGTATATCCTTCTCCTTAGCTTTAACCTGGATCCCGACTGCAAATGTACAGATGACACACTTTGGGAAGCTCTGGAGATTGCCCAGTTGAAGAACATGGTCAAGTCTCTGCCAGGGGGTCTAGGTGCGTATGTCCAAATGAAGGACGGTCTCAAATCAGGTCTACCACTGCATTCAATTAAAAGCCAATGTCTGACATGCAAAGCTTGGTTCGGCTGCTTGGTGTAACGCAGGGTATTTTCACATACTGCTCCATTAGTTGTGGGGCTGACCATGCATTCAAATGGAGCTGTGGCCGATTCTGGCTCTCTGATCAAAATACTTAGTGATCCATGAGCTTCTGATGTCTTGTCTCATTCACACATCACTCTTTTGGGTAAGCACTCTAGGAAGTCTTGGAGCATGTAAAAGGTTTGGGATGCATTAACAGAGTTTTACTTCCAAATCATGAGAAGTAGTGGTTCCTCTATATTCTTCGCTAGTCAGACCTCACCTGGAATATTGTGTCCAGTTCTGGGCCCCAAGATTTAAGAAAGATGCAGAAAATTAGAAAGGGCCCACCCAGAGCAGGGCAACAAAAATTTTATTAAAAAAAATAAAATAAAATAAAAAATTTTATTAAAAAAATAAAATAAAAATTTTATTAAAAAAATGATGCAGGGTTTGGAAACTGACCTATAAGGAAAGAGAACTGGGCATGTTCAGTCTTGAGAAAGAGAAGGCTGAGGGGAACATGATATCCTTCTATAAGCACCTCAAAGGCTGTCACAAAGAGGAAGGCCAAGAGCTCTCCTTGCTGACACCAGAGTGTAGGACACAGAATAAACAAGACAAGTTACGACAACCCAGATTCAGGCTGGACATCAGGAAAAGCTTCCTCACTGCCAGAGCAACACGGCAGTGGAACCAGCTGCCCGGAGAGGTGGTGGGCTCTCCCACACTGGAGACATTCAAAAGGAACCTGGACAGCCATCTGAGTGGGATGGTGTGGCTTGGTGTCCTGCAACAGCAGGGGGTTGGACTTGATGTCCTTCATGGCCCCTTCTATTCTATGATTCTGTGTGAATTGGCTCCAAGTGCATTCAGTGTCTCCGAGAGTGCTTACTCTTGATTTTTTTCTCCAGATGCTATAGTAACCGAAGGAGGGGAGAACTTCAGCGTCGGTCAGCGGCAGCTCTTCTGCTTGGCCAGAGCCTTCGTACGCAAGAGCAGCATCCTCATCATGGATGAAGCCACAGCATCCATCGATATGGCCACAGTGAGCAAATGTAGCCCTTCTGCCACATTGTCCCTCCACACTGCCCTAGGCAACAAGCCTTCCTACACCTTTCTGAAGGCACCCTTCAAAAGTACAAGTAACTTTTCCCCATAACTTCATGGAACAGGAGATCAGGAAGCATCGTGTTATATTAATGCTCAACATTCAATTGACTCAGGAGTCAGAGGCCTCCATCTGTTCCCTGAACAGCTCAGCCAGGTAAAATCTAGCCTCTGGGTGGGAGATACTGGCCATCTCTGCTTCTGTGAGGATGGAAGGAGAGTTGAATTAATTGGCTTCACAGGTACCTTACAGCTCTATGTTGCCGAGGTTGGTGGTTCCAAATCATTTTTCTAAGGCTGGATTGGAGCCCAAGGGCTTGGAGTCATCCAGTTCCCAGATGCTCCAGACCCACTCCTCCTCTCTGGGCCATCCTGCTGGGAGGCACTTCTGTTGTGTGTGTGAGCTTACAAGAGGTAGAAAATGGATGTAGTGGTAGGACAAGAGAAGAAATCTTGTAATGTTGTGAGCTCTGTCCACTTTTGGCTTTGGCCCCACCTACTTTTGCCTCTTTCTCCATCCACCAATGGATCTTGCTTCTCTACCATCAACTGCATCCCCAGCTGATTTTCCAATGAGTCAGTGACCCTTCATATGAACAAATTTCCCCATCCCTCTGTGAAACAAGGGGATGTTGTCATTATCAAACCACTTTTTATTTCCATCTCCTGCTTCAGGCCTAATTCATGCTTGCTGTGAGACACTCATGATGTACTTATATGGCTGGTTTGGAAGAGTTGCTCCTTGTAGAACTTGGGTGGGTTTCTGCAAAGCCCCATAAATAGACGATTCTGTTGATGTGACTGAAATCCATCCATGCTACAGGGAAAGCAGCTCATGGAAACGCTCTCCCCGTGGAGCTCCACTGCAGAGGTCATTCAGTAACCTTCACATCCCTCTTTCCTAGGAAAACATTTTGCAGAAGGTTGTGATGACTGCCTTTGCAGACCGCACAGTGGTAATAATCGCTGTAAGTATGTGATTCCAAGGTGGATCTTCTTTCCACTTCTCCCCAGTTGATGATGAGGAACTGCTTCTTTTCTAAACTCCCATATTGGGTTGAATGACAGAAAGATAGACAAATTTGGGGGTTTGAATGTATTGGTGGTATTTATTTAAAATCCCTTGGTAACTTTATTCTATTTTACCTTTTTTTACATGTGCTTTTCTTCTTTCCGTACTTGTTTATGTTAAGAAAATAAACATTAATTATCAAAAAGCACATGATCCCAAAGTGGATCTTCTCTCGACTTCTCCCCAGTTGATGACAAGCATGCTTCCATCACCGTGCTAGGTCCAATGGAAGCAAAATCAACTTAAGTCATAAGTTGGGCCCCTCTGGAAGGTTTTGTGGAGTCTGCACAAGGAAGCCTTTTTTTTGCATCGGTAGCGCCTCAGATCTGACATGCAGCTCCTCATGTGTGAGATGCCAGAGAGCATCCAAAGGGCTGTAGGCACCTGTGTGCAGTTCAGCTTCCCAAGTCCAGGACACGACAATTTATATGCATGTTACATGTGACGATCTGATACGCAACAACCACACCTTTCAAGACACAAAGTCTGGAGCATCCCAATGACTTAGGAACTATTGTGTGTGGTAACTTGAGTGTGAATGAATATTACTTTATAGGATTCCTATATGGACATTGTGCTGGTTTTTAAACTTTCAAGTTCAGTCTCTGTGACTTTCTCCTCTCTACTCTCTGTAGAACTGGTCTGTACATCTTCAGGTGGCATTCTCAATAAAAGGTTTACCTTTTATTGCTATTTTCTTCATCCAGCTGGCTGGCTTTCTCTGTGTTGTCTTTTTTCTCCCCCTCTTTCTTTCTTTTCTTCCTTCCAGCACCGGGTCTCTCACATCCTGGATGCGGACATTGTCTTAGTTCTCTCTGATGGCTTCCTCATTGAGTGCGACACAGCAGCTAACTTGCTCCTCAAAGAGGATGGCCTTTTCACCACTTTGGTAAAGACGAACAAATAAGAACCCCTGGCCCAGGATTCCTGCAGCATTTCTGGCTTTCTGGTATTACTGCTATTCCTTCTTTCTGCTCCTTCTCTTGGGTGAAGCAGCTGTTCTTAGTATCTTTTCACACAGCGCATTTTGACAGTTGAGATCAGTGCTTTCCAAACATTTAACACTGGGGCACAATTTTTTTCTGTATAAAGGGAGAGAGTTTGCTTTTATATGGAAAAGATGCATGCCTCTTTCATGGAGAAGCTTGCACAGCTAAGCCCTAAGCTGTTTTAATCACCATTATCTCAGTTCAGTCTTACTTATCTCCTCCCAGATGACCCCCCAGTCCAACCCTGGATGCTGAGGCCCGCTTTTGTACAGCTTTTGTAAATGCTAGGCTTCAGGGCTTACTCTGTAATCGCTCTAGAGCTTTCAACCTCCCTTCCTCAGAATATTTGCTGGCCTTCCTCTCCCTTCCTATTTGGCTTGGGTTTGCTCTCAGCCAACTCATACGTTACTTTCTTGAAAGTGCACACACAAGAGGACTATTCTATGGCTGCTAGACAGAGTCTAGAAGGCTGTAGGGGAATTCAGAGTCCTACCTCGATCCCTGGAAACCTGCTCCAAGGTTGAAGCTGGGCCTGAAGTCTGAACGCTTGTCCTCTGCCATTGCAGCTGGCCACAGTTCCCAGACCCCAAGAGGAACCCCAAAAACGGGCAGTTGTTGGCACTGGGGCGGACGGGAAGGGAGGGGGACCACTGCTTCCAGAACATGGAGCACCTCAGGGATTCCTCAGCCTCTCTCTGCATCCTATGAAGGAAAACACTTAGAAGGCTGACATCAGCCATCTGTGTGTTTTGCAAGGTGAGGAAAACACGGGGGTGTCCCTCAGCTCTATGTTTCTTCTGCCTGTCATAGGATGCCCATAATCCTGTGTTCAGAGCACTGCAGGAAGCTCTCTTGGATTGCGCTGCCCAGTGCTTCATGTGTAACTTGAAAATGCACGCTCTGAAAAAGTTCTAGCTTTCAGCCTCTGCTTGGCTTTCATTACTGCAAATGCTTGACAGGCTACGGGTTCTATGCAGTCTTAATGCTTCATGGCCAACCTGTTCTCTGAACCTAAAACACCCACTCCTGGTTACCTTACATATGCTGCTTTTAGTCACCTTTGGCAGATTGTCATCAAGAAAGTGAGTTTCATGCAAATGTTCCGCTGCCCCAGATGAAGAGAGGGGAATGTGGAAATGACACGTACAGGCCCCTTGCGTCCCATGTGGAATGGCACGTGCAAATCTCCCCCAGGCACCAGTAGCTGATAACTGAAGGCACCCAGGTCTAAGATACTGATGAAATCAACCAGCTCTCCCCATGGCTGGCTGGGGAACACTGCGAATTGTCCAACTTGCCTGGAGGAAGGTTGATATAAATAGACGATGATACAGTAGAAGACAAAGATATGTTGCTTCTGTTGCAGCATCGGGTCCACACCATCCTGACTGCAGACCTGGTCATTGTGATGAAACGAGGAATCATTTTGGAAAATGACACCCCCGAGAACCTCCTGGCTCAAGAGGAAAGCATCTTTGCATCTTTTGTTCGGGCCGACATGTGAAAGAGCCGCTAAAGGGCATGTCCTTGCCTTTTTCAATGCCTGGTTATTTCCAGGAAATAGGGGAGAAATCTTTTCTATACTGTAGCATCACAGCAAGCTTTGCCAAAGATTTTTGCATTTGTAACTTTTATAAAACTGAAACCTATTATGTATGCTTCGAAGCAATAAATTCCTCTTCACAAACATTCTAGATGATCCTTCTGTATCTTTTCATAACAGTCCACTCCTGTGGCATGAAGACGGTCAACACTATCTTGAGACAGAGTTGAAAAGTTCCCCCTTTGGGTGAACAAAATAATTTAATACACAGGAATGGTGGCAACATTTAGGATGGCGCTCTTTGTACACGCGAGAAAGGTCAGGGACCATTTTCTGTGGGGAACTTGTGGAAGGGTTTGTTAGAATCCAGCAAAACTGTTTCTACACTCCTGTGGAGATCAAAGAACAGCTCCAAAGTTGGAAGAAGTACTCCATCCAAAGGCCCTGTCAGAAAGAAGTGAAGAAGGAGTCACACTTCCCACCTTCCATCCTGTTCAGGAATGCATGTGAGGGCATGTGACCTTGCTGCAACCAATGGAGGGAAATTATTTATGCCAATCCGAGAGTATAAATTTCTCCCTGTTTGGGGTATGTCTGGAGACTGGGAGGAATTAGATCTGTAAATCCTAAAACCTCCCCCAATCTGCCTGTGCCAACCTTCTATTCTCCCCCTTTTGCTTCTGCTGAAGTCAGAGCTCTGACAATGGATGGAGAAGGTCTGCAAACATTTCTGTAAGCACAAGGAAGGGGTATCCAAGGATGTATCTCCCCCTCTGAGAATGGACCTCTTTCTCCACCTTTGCAGTCTGAGATCTAATCTCTCCCATGTCTTCTGGGGTGTTCTCCCAGGGAACACAGCCTATAAGTTCTGCAGTGAACTAAGTAAAAGGAAATGAAGCCTGATTCTTTATTGAGAAGTGAGAGTCACTTAATTCAGTGGAGCTTTTCCCCAAGGGAGGGTGCATTAGGATAGCAGCCGTCAACAGCACTAATGCACTCCACTTCTTTCAGTGGTAATTCAGTGCAAGTCATTTTCCCAATTTCTGTGTCATATCCTTTGCATTTGGAAGAATCCTAGAATCGTGACCTGTAGGATGCTGAGCGTGCAAAAGGTTTCCACTTACAAAATAACATAGCAATGACTACTACAGGAGAATAATTTTCTTGTCCCCTTAGAATCAGCCTCTGTTTACACAACTTTTCTGCAAGTGCAATTACTTTGCTTTTTTTTTTAATTTTTGAGCTCCATAAACGTGACAGATGTAGCATCTATGATAAGCAGATAGTATGATTTTTCATGGCAACAGTACACATTTTCCCATTGTGGATGAGCAGCAGAATGAAATATGGTGATGTGGGCTCAGGGTGAACATGCCGATCCTTCTCTTTCTGTTTCCCTTGATCTATAACATTCTACATTCTAAGAGACTAAAGCCCTGTTCGGACATTGGCTGCATACAGGTCACATAATAATAAATAATAATTTATAAATTATTTGTAAATAAATAAAATAAATAATAATTGTTTGTGAACCACACACAATCCATGAAGAGAACTCACCATCTATTACTGGGTTGTGAACTGTGGGTTTGTTAACTTGGCTGGGTTCAGATTTCATGATAATCCATGAAGAGCCAGTGTGGCATAGAGGTTAAGAGCATGGGACTGGGACTCGGGCGACCTGGGTTCTAGTCCCCGCTCAATCATGGAGCCAACTGGGTGACTTTGGGCCAGTCACAGACTCGCAGCCCAACCTACCTTGCAGGGTTGTTGTTGTGGGGATAAGATGGAGGAGGAGAATGATGTAAGCTGCCTTGAGCCCTTTGTAGGAAAAAGGCAGGATATAAATCGAAAAATAAATAAATAAACCATGGTTCAGTGATACCCTTGATTTATTGAGAACCTACACTCAAAACATAGCCCTTAAATGTGGGCTTTCATGTTGTCCGAACCTACTCATTAAATGCATGTGCAATCGAGAGGAGAATGCTGGAGTAGGACCGAACCTGCTGGTCCCATCCCCAAGAGCCTCATGTATGGATCAGGTTTTCTTACTGGCACCAACAGAATTATACAGTCGGAAGAGGCCTAGAAGGCCATCATGTCCAATGCAGGACTCAAGTCTCCCATCCAGATTCCAACCACGCCTGATGCTGCTTAGCATCTAAGATTAGGCAGGATCAGGCACACTGGGCTACACAGAAGCAGAGATGCACGACTTGCCAGGGATTATAGAACAGAAAAATACACAGAGATAAAAGCGATAAAAGACCAGATAGTTCATTATTGACAGTTCTCTTTTCAAGCAGTTCAGAAAACTGTTGCCAGCAATGTTCGCCCAAGAAAGTCTAATCGCACTGCTGTGGCCATACAATTCCTCCACCTGCATGTATTCCTTCGAGATGTTCTCTGCACCAGAAATTTTTCATTCATAAGCACAGGCCTTCCACCAGCTCTATTTCTCCCAGCTGATTGCACCAACTAATATATTTGACAACTAAAGCTGACAGCCCAGGCCTAGGCATGTCTACTCAGAAGTAAGTCCCCCCAAAGCAATAAAGCTTATTCCCAGGTAAGTGAGAACTGGTCTGCAGCCTAAGAATAGAGTGCAAAGGGAGAGAAGAGGGTGGCACTGAAATGGCTGTTGGCCAGCGGTTTGTCACTGCCGGGACATTGACCGTGCAAACATGCCGAATGCACATGAGGTCAGAGATCAGCTACAGGCAACCGTCAGGTGAGATCCATGAGGTTCAAACTTGCTGTGGAGAAATCCTTAATTCCGACATGACCGCAAGAGTCACCACCAAAAATATGGATAGCAAATCAAATCTCGTGGACCTAATAAGCTGCCTCCTCCTGCAGATGATGTGAAATCAGAAGCATTCTTTTGTTTCCTTTGGGAAAAGACCAGGTCCGGTTTTGCACCAAAAGCACAACTTGATCTAAAAGCCCATCACAAATCAGTCTGCACAACCCATCCAAGAGCTGTCATGATTAATTCCTAACATTGTTTTCTTATTAGCCTGGTTTCCCTTTGCCAAGATTCAGCGCTCACTGAGTCAATTAGAATGATAATTTGTTATGAGATAAGAGGACTTTGACACTTAGAAACACAGAATCTGGCTCGAGAATCATTGCTGTGTCCAAGGAGTTATGTTTCGAGGCAAGCTACTGTCTGATTCACACGGTACATTCTGGGCAGTGTTGCTGGACGGGACACCGGCCCATTAAGTCTTGGTTGAGGGCTAGTGAGGGCGGGGAGAAGGGCTCGCTCAAAATGGCGAAGAGAAGCATGTCGTCAGCACGCTGGCTGTGGGCAAACGAGGAGGCACCCTGAATCCAGGGGAGGGCTGATCCTGCACTTGGCAGTGCCCTTCCAGGGCTTTCAACTGTTGTGGACACACGCAGATTGGGGAAGCCAACGGACTGGGTGGGTGGCAGAGGTCATGTGGGAGTCTGAACATACAGCATGACTAGGTCATCTTCTGGCTCGCAATCCCACAGCTGAGGACAGAGCCCAGCTTTCCCGTGGTAGTCCCAGCCTTTGAAGTTCATTATCCATGTCCTCCTTCCCTCTGCCCTCGCACACCTTTCAGCTGAGAAGCACACACTAAAACATGGAAACGGGGGAGGACACCATTGGCGTTTGCGGTTGGAAGCACGCCTGGTGGTGACCCAAGTCCCCCTTGCTGTCAATACGATAAAATAGGATTGGAAGCCAATCCTCACAGAAGCAGCCATGGTCTTCCTCTGCCTTACACACAATGGACAAACAAAGCAGATGGTGTAGTGGTCCAAGGGTTGGACTTCAGCAACAGAGGACCGGAGGCCAAGAAGCCACTGCCTAATCCTAACGGACTTCTCGGTGTGGTTATAGGGATGCACTGGGCTACTATAGCAGCAACTTATTCAATACCTGTGCAGATTGTTTTGCAGAAGTGCGAGCTACCTCGAACATGACTGGCTAGTATGATGGGCTTCTCGGTGTGCCAGAAGACTGTCTTGGCATTGTGCTCGAGGTAGCTTATGTTAGGGCGATGCAATTCAAATTTGTGCCAGTGCCAAAGAGTATGTTCCCCTCCTTGGGAAAATGAAGTAAAATAATGAATCACCATGGGCTATTTCAGGAGTGTGCACACAGTTCCCAGACTGCCTTCCCTTGGAGATCTTTCCAAAGACTGTCTTGAAGCATGGCAGGTTGGTAAGAGAAGGACAGGCCAGATGTGGGACCCATGGTTTGTCTTTGGGTTGTAAGTCTGGGTTTTCCCTCCACCAATAAATTCCCATGCTGGATTCAGGCATCACAGTAAATAGCCCAACTGCCTTGCGTCACTGTGTTACTTAACTCACTGGATCAGGTATTTGGGAACCCCCATACATATTTATTCCTATTTCATTAGCAACACCCCACAGTTAAGAAATGGTGGGTTGTTTTGGACATGCAAACCAGGGCACTGACAGGCTCCTGGGTGAGACTAATTATCCAAGCAGGGAAAGAGCATGTGCTGTATCGATTTGGAAGCATGCAGTTGGGTCTGGGACAGGCAGTATTTGGGCAGCAAATGCAGAGATTCCTGGAAAATTGCTGGGAGAGAAAAAGAAGAGGAGCGTGAATTTTGTCCAGAAGAAAAGTGGAGTATGTTGAACTGGGAAGGAGGAGCTCCATGGGTGAAAATGCTTCTAGATGATCATTGAAGGATGGAGACAAAAGAAAGATGACTGCTGAGGGTCTTAGCTTCAAAGGTAAAGGAAGCCCACTTGCTTCAAGAACTGGACCAGACTTCCCCAGCTGGGTGGCCTCTGGATGTGCTGACATTCAACATCCATCATGTGTTCTGGAGTATTGTGCTCAGTTTTGGGCCCCTCATTACAGAAAGGATATAGCCAGGTTAGAGTCAGTGCAGCGTAGGGCCACAAGGTTGGTGGCTGGTTTGCAGGGGATGGGGTATGAGGCGAGACTGAGGGAACTGGGTCTCTTCAGCCTGGAGAAGAGGAGACTCAGAGGGGATCTTTGGCGACATACAGGTATGTGAGGGGATGTCACATGGAGGTGGGTAGAGACCTGTTCTCCCCTGCAGAGGAAGGCAGGATGCGCTCCAACGGAGCAAAGCTCAGGGAGCCAAGGTTCTGTTTGGATGCCAGGAAGTATTTCCTGACAGTTGGGACCCCGAGGGTGTGGAATGGACTTCCAGGGGAGGTGGGTGAGGCCCCATCGGTGCGGGTGTTCAAGGATAGGCTGGACATGCACATGGTGGGCATGTCGTGAGCAGAGCCGGCTGGAGCCGGGGGTCAGACTAGATGGCCCAGGAGACCCCTTCAGACTCTCTCTGTTTCTATG
This sequence comes from Varanus komodoensis, assembly GCF_004798865.1. Classification (NCBI taxonomy): domain Eukaryota; kingdom Metazoa; phylum Chordata; class Lepidosauria; order Squamata; family Varanidae; genus Varanus; species Varanus komodoensis. Next base: position 134,137 of record NW_025336348.1, on the reverse strand, counting down.
TTTGCTCAGTGTGGCTGCAGTACATGATGACTGGGGGTGGGGGTGACATTGTAGTCCAACACACCTTAAGTCTACCAGGTTGAGGAAGGCAGGTCCACATGAGCAGGGTGTGATAACCTTAAAGGGGACGTTTGCCTGAGATGCTCAGTGACTCACCCACCCTAGGAGGGGAAATGAAGGAGAAATGAGCATAAGGTAATATTTCAGGCAGAATGCTTCTAAAGAGACCTCTCCCATTTCATTTCTTGTACTTCCAGGTCTTTATTTGCTGAACATCTCTGACATGTTGATTTCCATAACAGGACAAATGGATTAAACTCAAATTGTCCTGGTCAAACACGTCCACAAGTACTTGGAGCACAGGTGAAATGAAGGTATAAGCTTATACAGTTCAGTTAAACATTGCAACATCCATTCACATGAAAAGATTTGACAATAGTTTAAAGTCGATATGGTGTGATATAGGCAGAAGTCTCATCTGATTATTAGTTGATGCTGCATTCAAAAACTATGAGGTTTATCACTATTAAGGTGGCCATCTCCATACCACAGGAGAAGAAAAAATAAATATCAGTTTACCTGTGAAATGGATCTCTCCCCCCCGCACCCCAGTTATGCATGGTGTTGAGAAAGTTGGAAAAAATGCCATCCTATATAGTGCTAGAATGTGGGGACATTTCAAGAAGCTTAACTGGTGGGAAACTCAGGACAGATCAAAAGAAATTGTGCTCACGGTGAGTAACGATGAAACCCACTTCTACAAGGGCTTAGAGAGGGCCATCTATTAGCATAGCTTTGAAAAGGGATTGAGCAAATTCATGGAGGGGAAGGTTATCCGTGCTTCTAGTTCTGATGGCTCTGCCACCTCCACTAGCAGAGGCCATGTGCCCATGTGCCCCACCTGTTGGGGAACATGGGTGGCAGGGTGCTGGGATGGTCAGATCTTTCCGGTGGGATCCTGTGTGCAGCTGATTGGCTCCCGTGTGAGCACAGCGCTAGATCAGAAGGACTTTGGTTTGCCCAGCGTGGTTTTTCCTATGTTAATATATGTGGTATTACTTTGGAATGGAATGATATATTTGTCTCATTTCCCTTAGAACAGGCGCTGATCACCAGGTATTTTATCTGTGGTAGTGCTAACAGTTTGATTTGAATGCATCAGAATTAAATTCATCAAATTAAAATGCATCATTTTATTTATTTATTTACAGTATTTTTACCCTGTCCTTAACGAACATTAAATTTTTAATAATGAAACAACTGCAAGCAGAGCAGAGCAGAGCAAAACCTGGCAAAACCGCTCCCACCCCCAGGTTGGAATGAAACCTGTTGGAATCCATTCCTCCAAATCTCCATGAACTTCCTCTTATTTATTTATTTGATTTCTATCCCACTTTCTTCTTACCATGATCTCAAAGTAGCTTACAGCATTTTCCTCCTGCTCCCAATCTTATCCCCACAACAACAACCCTGTGAGGTAGGCTGGGCTGAGAGGCAGCGACTGGCCATCGGTCACCCAGAGGGCTGCATGGCCGAGCAGGGACTGGAACCCAGCCACCCGAGTCCCTGTCCCAAAAGGACAGGACTTGTGCTCAGCCTGCCCCTCCAAAGACAAGCTGAGCAGAGAGGAATTCCGTGACTGAACCTGGATCCCCAGCTGTGCAACTGGCAAGCTTTTTCTGCCTCAGCTGGGAGTTGCAGCCCCCTAACCTGACTACTCTTGCGCTGGATTGTGCCTTTAGAGGTATACTGCTACGGCACATGGAGTCTCCATCAAGTGCTCAGGGCTGACAGCTCCAGCCCGCAAGCCGACTGGGTTGCTTCATCACGTGCCATCCCACTTTCCTTCCAGGAAGCCTCGTAAGGTTCTCTGGCCCCTTCCACTGTATCTTCCCAGCAACACCGTGACAGACACCGGACCCTGCCTGGGGCTGGGCCACTCTGGCCCTTTGTCCATGGGGCCAGTATTGTCAGTGGTTTGCCAAGGGCTTTCCAGGACTAGACATGTTCTTTCCTAGCCCTTCCAGGACATTCCAGGGAGCTGCAGCCTTCTGATAAGTTAGGCTTAAAGAGAGAAAGCAGCTGATCCAAGGTTTGGGGCTTTGAAGCCAGATCTTTGCAGCACCACACCGCCCGGCCTCTCCAATCGCTCTCTTGGCAGAGTATTTTCACAAGCTTTAGGTGAATGCAAAAGAAAACCCAGGGGCCCCTTCCTAAGCACAGTTCCATGAATGTCACTCCTCTAAGAAATCCTAATTGCCTGCCGGTTTCGAGGGGGCAGGTCACGAGCGGAATCAGATTCCCAAGAATGCAAGTTTCCATTAAACAGGAGATGCAGCTTGCCAGGATTATACACTTCATCAGCTGAGCGCACTGGGAAAGCATTGCCATCTCTTTCTCCCCCTCCTGCTGAAGACTGATTAGGGTTGTTTTCTTTTGAAATGATGCTTGGTGCACTTATTTATTTATTTAGAGTATTTGTATGCCGTCCCATCGCATAGCCTCAGGACGGCTTACACAAATAAGAAAAATAAAATAAAACACAATACAAATACTGTCTCCAGGGCTGCACGCTTCTCAAGATGCTCTCTGCCAAGCAGAGGGAAAGAAGACACCAGCTTTTTCTGACACCAGCGGTTCCTCTGGGATGCATTGCCAGCTTGCAGACTGTAAAAAGTTGTGTCTCAGATGAACGAGAGCCACTCCACTGTTTGCCTTCTCGATTGCTTGATAAACTCCTTGGACCAACCTTTTCCCCCAACCACCCCACCAGTTGCCTGGCTTTTATAGGCGGTTTGCCTCTGTTCTACAAGCTGGACATGCCTCTCCTCAGAATCTCTTACTGGCAGGAAGGGCTTTCAGGTAAAACACACTGTGATGCTTTGCACTTTGATCCCTTTGCACTTTGATCCCTTTGGCCCTGCCCACTGCTGGAGGGAGGTACCCAAGAGCCTCCCTCAGATAGAATCAGGCCCTCAGACTGAAAGAGGTTCATCACCCCTGAGATACAGGATTGCAGCCTAAAGAGCTATTTGACATGATGATCACTAAATGGAACCTCCATGTTCAGGAGCAGTGACACACTGACTCCCAGGTTCCGGAGATGAACCTTGGAGGATGGCCATCCTTCTTGAGTCATGCCTGGGACATTCCCATTAATGGCAACTCATGGACCATTGATGGAATAAAACAAGCAAGGCCAAGATGGATTATTGGCCTGATCCAGAACTTGTACACTGGCTGACCCCAAAAAGGGAGTTTTCAGGACATGCCACACCTGAGAAAAGGGTGGGGCTCTCACACTGGCACAGGTAGTTGATGGTCCAAAGGGCCAGAAGCAGATCATGTGGCAAAGTTGAGCGGATGGTCAACTCAACAGCAAACAAGGAGGACAAGCTTCTTCCTCCGCAGCTTCTCCCACCTGGGCCAGCCCTACCAGTGGAAAAAGTGGAGGTCAGAGCCTCCGGCAGAGGAACGGCAGTGAGGTACCAGAGGTCAGAGCTGCAGATAATACGCAGTCTGCTCTACCCCCTAGAAGTGACCCTTCCGTCTTCAGGTGTGCTAGAAGATGCCACTCCATCACCAGGGCTGAAGAGTCAGTGGTGTCTTGACTGTGGCTGACTTCTGCTTGAGGAGCGCCTGCACTTTGTCCCTTGCCTCAATGGATGAACTCCCTTGGCCCAGCCCTGTCTCCTAACAATAAAGCACTCGGACAAGAGCACGGTCAGCACCTGAGAGGAGCCCATGGGTGGAATCGGTGGGCTTCCATCCGGGAACCGTCTGGGGTGGGATGGAAGGCAGCCCACCAGCCATCGCGTTTCGCCCGCTTGATCTGGGGAGGAAAACAGTGCAGGGGGCGAGGTGCTTGAGGCTGATGGCAGGGAGTCCGTGTGGCTGCTCTAGCCCACCGCTAACGGTGAGTGGTTGCTGCCGTGCACCATTCCTTCCCTCCCACCCACCCACCCACCCCTGCACGGCACATTTGGACCTCAGAAGTCACCCCCATGCATGAGGAGGAGGCCGGGCACTGGGATCAGCAGAACACACCGCAGGGCCATTTAGGGGGAATCGAGCACCTTGGCTGACCTGCTCAAAGCAACGTGCCCTCTCTTCTTTATGGAAACCGGCCACCGACTGAACTGTTCCTCCTGGAAGAGCGCAAAGGCTGGGGTTCCCTTTATCGGCGAGCACTCTGCAGTTCAGAGGTTAAAATCCAACTCTCTCACTCTCTCTCTGTCTTTGCGTCAATGGAGTTTTGGATGCAGGCCAACATCCTTTCCTCTCCTTTCTCCCTCGCATTCCCAAACCCAGGGAAAATGTTGGGAACTTTACAAAGGATTTGTATATCTAGGGGGGAGGAGAGATCTCATGGGGCTCTGACTGCAGCTGGTGATTGTGCGTTTCTACCTAGTCCCATGTGCAGCTCAGCCGCCCTTCCCCAACTAGAGTTGTGTTATTCTCTCGCTGCTGCCCCTTTCCTCCTCCCCTTTGCTGTAGAACAAGCTCCCAGGATGAGACACACAAAATCATGGCTCTCGCAGCTCCCTAATCGTCACGGGCAAGCTTAGAAGTCTAGCAGCACTAGAAAGCCAGAAAGCAGAGGCCGGCCACCTGCTGTACCTGCCTTGTGTCTTGGGAATTTGTCTGCCATGGAAGCTCAGCGGATTCGGCCAGGATGACCATCAGCTCCAAAGTGTTGCTCTTCCGCAGTGCTGCAAGATCAGGGTGAGTGCCCATCTTCCTTCTTGGCTAGGGCTGCACTTTCTTAGATGACCTCTCCTCCCGCTGCTTCTGACAAAGACAGTCCAGGTGTTTGCAGCTGCTGGATTTCTCCTTCATACTTCTGTAAGTTTCCCTGCACCAACACTTAAAACAACTTCGCAAGCTCCCCTTCCTGCTGCTTTTTAAAGCGCTTCTGCCAGTGCTGAATTTTCTAATGGGAGAGATGCTGAAATGTTATTAGCTATCCCCTCCCCTGCCCTGGAACCATTTCCCCTTCGTCTGGTTGAGGATTAGAGAAAGGTACTCTGAATTTGCTCAGAAGACCACTTATTCACATTATACTGGAGCTGGTGTTGTATAGATGCAAAATTATGAAACCCCCACATGCCCCTGCTCAAAATAATTCTGTTTGGACGCTAAACATGCTAGTAAGTCTGTTCGCCTCCCCTCCCCCTTCAAAAAGCCATTTTTGGCTCCCTAGTGCTCCCTACAGAAGGCTTTGGGATTTGTTTGCCAGTCAGTCTTTATATGGAAAGTACCATATAAGAAGGTAACTATAGTATAATGTTTCATTTGCTAGACATGTGTAAATACTGAGTTGGAAATAAAAAGTTCTTTCCTTTTTGCAATTCTCAGAAAAAATTAATTCAACCCAAACTGTTTTGGGGCATGATCACCTGAATTTGGTTGGAGAATCCGTGTCTTGTTTTGTTTTGTGCATTCCTAAGGTTTTCCCTTGCAAGATCCTTTCAGGAATTGCAATAAATTGCTGTTTTCCTGCATCCATTTCAATGGTTGAGAGACATCTGCACAAAAATCGCATGGCGAGACTTTGCCCTTATTCTGCTTCAGTCCTACTCTTAGGTCTCTGCATCCTGCCATCAGGAACAGAGTATGCAGATCTCCACCAGGAAATTTTGATCATCTTGTTTTAAGGGTTTTAGTTTTTGTTTTGCTTCCGTTGAATGTCTGTGCATGGATCTTTCTAGCTCAGAGGCTGAGCCTGTGCTTTGCCTCCAGAACAGCCCAGATTAAATCCCTTGAATCTCTAATTGCAGGAACTCATATAGCAGGGCTGGTGGAAACACCTTTGTCTTCGAGTCTGGAGACCTGTGGCTAGTCCAGGTGAACTATATTAGGCTCCATGGGCCAAGGGACCAACTCAGTAAAAGGCAAAGCTTGGCAGCTTTCTGTTTTTCTCAATTCCGTCTTACTAGCTGGAGACAAGCGATTTCAACCACACCAACTGTCCCACTTCTGCAGCCTTCTTTAGACGAGTTGTACTGCAGCTCCCATCCCTCCCAGCTAGCATTGTTGTCCAACACACCTGCAGCATGCCAGGTTGGAGCAGGCTGCCCCCGGACATGTGCTGCTCAAGAGAAGCAGCAATGCCTCAGTCGTGCCTTCTGGCAGACCCCCTCCACAAAAGCTTTCTACAGGTCATAGGCAGGGATGTGCTGAAGGCCTCTGAGAGTTGCTGCACTATCAGTTGTTTCTGCTTCTCTGAAATTCCTTGAATGCTTGGTTCAAGCAGCATTCAAGATCTTTGTTCCATTCTTCATCCGGAACAGAATCCAGCAGCTGTTTGAGTGTGACTCACCCCATCTGAGATCTTTAATTATGGTGGATTCTTACTGAACAAAAGCGATGCAGCAAGACTGAATGTTTCTCTATTCTACTGGTTGGAATCCATCCTTCGCAGCCCAAAAGGCAGCACCCTTTCGTTCTTGACCAAATCTTGAGTCAAGGGAGAGAGCGAGAGGCATTACTGCCACTCTGTATGACTCCAGTACACCCGCAACTGGAGTATTGTGCTCAGTTTTGGGCCCCTCATTACAGGAAGGATATAGCCAGGTTAGAGTCAGTGCCACGTAGGGCCACAAGGTTGGTGGCCGGTTTGCAGGGGATGGGGTATGAGGCGAGACTGAGGGAACTGGGTCTCTTCAGCCTGGAGAAGAGGAGACTCAGAGGGGATCTGTTGGCGACATGCAGGTGTGTGAGGGGGTGTCACATGGAGGTGGGTAGAGACCTGTTCTCCCCTGCAGAGGAAGGCAGGACGCACTCCAACAGAGCCAAGCTCAAGGAACCAAGGTTCAATTTAGATGCCAGGAAGCACTTCCTGACAGTCAGGACCCCGAGGGTGTGGAATGGGCTTCCACGGGAGGTGGCTGAGGCCCCATCGGTGCGGGTGTTCAAGGATAGGCTGGATGTCCACATGGTGGTCATGTCGTGAGTGGAGCCAGCTGAAGCTGGGGGTCAGGCTAGATGGCCCAGGAGACCCCTTCTGACTTGCTCTGTTTCTATGTTTCTAAAGCTGTTGTACCACTTAAATGGCAGATGAGAGGGCTGCTCTGGCCAGGTACCTCCCTGCTCCATTAAAATGTGTTCCTGTTGCCCATTAAAGCCAGGACTTCAGGAGAAAATGGGCTATCACTCTGGCTTCTAGTTTTCTGAATGGTGGTAGTGAATGGAGGAACAACCATATGAACCTCCATCTTTAGTCTGAAGTGGTCTAGAACTAATGGATTTTAAGGATGCAAGCAGAGCTGTGCTGGATTGGACCACCAGTAGCACCACCAAGGCCAGAGCATGGCACCTGCCCGGAGGCTTTCACTGCAGGAGGGGCCCTGAAAGACCCCTGACAAGCAACCGTGGCTCTTCCACCACTTGCTCTCCCGCAGTGGAGAGGGGAAGCTACAGCTCCTGGGCACACCAATTGCAATTAAAGCATCTGTCAGCATTGAGTGGTGGTGGGCTGCACCAACCAGGCAGTCTTTAGGGGACAGGATGCAGCCCCCCAGGACACGGGCCGGTGAAAAGACTGCTGCTTCCCCACATGGGCTCCTCAGGGGTCATGCACGCTCTACGGCAGTCTCCTATTGGTTCAGGCTGCTGCTTCTCAAAGTGAGCACTGGACCCTCCTGCACCTTTCATTTCCATCCTTGAAGTGTCATAGGCCAGCTGCTGCAGCCCTTCTGTTTCGTAGTGGGATCGGAAGAAGAGGAAGAGGAGGGTCAAATCAGTCATCCTGCTTGCTAAGGTAGAGGAAAGGAAGGGCTGCAGGACAGCAGGGAGAAGTTGGCGAGGGGGGGGCATGCCGTCCATGGGCACCTCAGAGAGAACGGGGCTTCTTTAAAGGGCTGGTTTACATGGAATAACAGCCACAGAGCGGCCATGAAAAAGTACTTCCCCATGTAAGTAATGCTGCCTTGCCTCTGCAGCGTTTAAAGGTCCTAAATCTATGCTAACAAAGGCCACTAGACCTTTGTTTTGTATTTTTGTCAGTATTTTATTAGCACTGGATTTTAAATTGTTGTAATTGGTTTTACTGTGGTTTTTATCTTGTGATTGTGAGCCGCCCAGAGGTGCTGTGGCCCAGTGGGTGGCATACAAATATTTTAAGTAAATAAATAAATAAATAACATTTCACATTGAAAGGCTTACTCTGCTAAAGCAAAATGTGATGCTATCATAGCAGTTGTGACATCTAAGAAATTCTAAAATAGAGCCAGTAGGAGGTAGAGCTCTAGCTGTTTGGCGTTTCGACTCCCAGAAGCCCCTAGCAGCATGGCCTGTCATAAGGAATGCTGGGAGTTGAAGTCCAAAACATCTGGAGATCTACTTTCTGCCCAGTCCACCTCTGCTCTAAGGAATATAAAAAAGGAAATCTATTGAGGGGAGGGTGTGGAGTTCCACACATCACTTGTTTGGAATATTTTTTTTAAATCAAATCAAATGGAAAGGATCTTTCTTAGATGAGACATCCACACTTTGGATGGCTGGTGGAAATTATCCAGGTGAGACACCGATGCAAGCACTCTGCAGGAAGGGATGTTGCGTTTTTGCTTAAATGTCACCTTCTCTGACTGAGTTTCATCCTCCTTATCCATAATAGTATGGATATTTTTGTTTGTGGATGCATCAATCATCCCTTTTGAGTACAGAGTTTAAAATGAGGGTGGGAGGGAGACTTATATTTCGTTTTTAACACATTTTGTGGTATTACTAAAAACCATGCAGTTGCCGGCTATGGAAAGACACTAGAAGTCCCTAGAAATGAAACTAGAAAGAGTAGTCTGTAAGACAGCAAGGACGGTTTATGTTCTTAGACATAAATGTCTCGATGAATTCCTAGACATTTGCGCATGAGAGTAGGTGAGATGTCATAACTCGGAGGGAAGCTGTTGAACCTCAGAGCACACCCACCGGCATTAGTCTCGCCACAAACCACAGCAAGAAGCAGGTGAGCAAGCAGGTTGCAGGGGCCCTTGGCAGTGGAATGCTTCCTAGGATTTGGGCCCTTGATAACTGCCCAACGATGCCAGCTGCTGGCCACGTGTAGAATGAGGTGGGGTTGAAACTCATGTCTCCTTCCTATTTGCAGGATCTGACCAGAGTAACCAGAACACCGAGGAGCTCCCTGAAGCATCTTTCTGGGTTCCGCATCCTTGCCCCTTTTCAGTTGCTTGGTGGATTATGGTAACAGGACAATGTTGGCCAGGAAGAGCATCATCCCGGAAGAATATGTCCTTGCGCGGATCGCCGCCGAGAACCTGGGCAAGCCGCGTATTCGGGACCGCCCACGCAAAGCCCGCTTCATTGCCAAGAATGGGGCGTGCAACCTGGCCCATAAGAACATCCGTGAGCAAGGGCGCTTCCTGCAAGACATCTTCACCACCTTGGTGGACCTGAAGTGGCGCCACACGCTGGTGATTTTCACCACGTCCTTTCTGTGCAGCTGGCTGTTCTTTGCCATGATGTGGTGGCTGGTGGCCTTTGCTCATGGGGACATGGACAAACCATGCACGATGAACGAAGATCTCAACCGGACCATACCGTGCGTCACTTGCATCAGGTAAAGTGCAGTTCTGAGAAAAAGGGGGATAATGCTGCAGCAGCCAGCTTTGGTTGCTGCTGTTATTACGTGCTGTCAAGAAATCTCCCTCTGAATGGACACTCTCTGAATGAAAGCCTGCCAAAACATCCTATCCAGGACATTCCTACTTAGCTGTTCTAAATTCAAGGTTATGGCTTCTTTTATAGAGTCCTTCCATCTCAGATCTGTTCTTACTTGTTTTCTTCTGCCTTTGCCCTTCCCTGTCATGACTGTCTTCTCCAGGGAGTCTTGCCTTCTCATGATGGGTCCAAAGCATGACAGCCTCAGTTTTGTCATTTTTGCTTCTAGGAAAAGCTCTGCCTTGATTTGATCTAGCACCCACCCTTTCATCTTTCTGTCTGTCCAGGGTACTCACAAAACTACTTCAGCACCATGCTTCAGACGCACCCATTCTCCTCCTGTTAGCTTGTTCACTATCCAGCTTTCACACCCATTCATGATCTTGGCAATCGTCTCCAGGGAAACATCCTTCCACTTGAAGATCTTTCCCAGTTCCACCATTGCTGCCCTTCCAAGCTCCCGCCTTCTCAAAACATCTGGGCAGAACACCAAGATATGATTCCATTCCACCAAGTATGCATACCAAACTGCATGTCTTGGGCTGTGTCTCTGGGCCAGAAGCCACAAATGCACATGGCCTATACAACTGGTGGCAATTGTCTTGCATATCATTCCCCAGTTGTGTAATGCATTTGGATAAATCCAGGCCTTGAATGGTTTGTTTTGAAGCTGATCACTGGTGTAGTGACACATTCTGAAGTGCGTGTGCTCATCACTGTGGCATCTATAGCCACAGCCCTCAGGGAGGGTGCAAAAGTCCAGGCAGTAGAATGGACCCATCTCCACAAACGGGTTATCATTTTTTAGCAGCAGATCCTTTGTCAAGCAAAGGGGGTCCTCATTACCAATCCAAACACTTTGCATTCCAACAGGGAATAGTATTTGGCTGTTGGGAAAGTTCATTTCCTTGCTGCTGAGCTGAGAGGAACAGCGAATTCTTGGGAAGGGAATGGAGCAGCGGTGGCATGTGATGTCAAGCATTGTTGCCCATTAAAAAGTGCTGTGTCCCACAATGCTCTGACCCACTTCACCTCTGGCGTCAATGCAGATTGGGGTAAACCTTGCTCAACCTGTGGCTTCCTGGAGGTGTTAGGCTGTTCCCCAGCTACTGTCCTCTGGAAATGCTTGTTGAGGTTGAAGGGAATTGACATCCCAAACATCTCCAGGCCACCATGTTGGAAAAAAGTTGGTTGTACTTTAGATGCAGACATAAGATGTTTTATTCATTGATTTATTAAATTTCTACCCCACCCATTAGGGTGATTCTAATCTGGAATGCTGCACAATCAGGGTTCCAGAATCAGAACAAATCCAGCTGCTGCACTGGCTTTCTGCTCCAGTTGTCCATGTGAACCTGTGGATAGCACGGCCCAGAGTATGGTCTGAAGGCACATAAGGACCCACCATGTTGAAGCTAAGCAGGCCTGGGGCTGGTCTGGAGGGAAGGCAACCTAGGAACTGTATGTAGCCAATTTGAGTTCCACATGGAGGAAAGGTGGAATATAAATATAATAAATTAATAAATAATAGCAGATGTGGTCCTACAGGGGATAAGCATGACAGGGGCTGGACAGAAATACTCCATTTCTACCTGCTTTAATCTTTCATATGAAAAACACACCCATAATCTAATATCTGGGCTAGTTTTATAACTTCATAAAATCAAGCAGCAAATTTGATCCTGAACTGTATCATGCCAAGTTGCAAGGAGGAGATTGCAGTGTTTGATGGTTCTCCCGTATTAAGTTTTGTCCATGCACATAGAAAGCTAGTATGATGGTAAGAAAAGTGTGCTGAACCTACTTCCTTACACACTATGTTTCTTCATGGAGGGATGGCACTGTGGGGTTTCTTTGTAGGGCTTTTATTCCTTTTTTAACGACCATTCAAATATGCCACCTTGACCCCACTCTTCAAACTGAACTGGTTCATTCCAGAGAAGGTTTTATCCTTTGATTTGGTTGACAGCGCATGAATTACTCCTTCGTCCTACCAGACATGCTTTGCTCATAGATAAATAGACTGATCCATCATACTTCATAATGGTGTGCATATTTTCTCCCCCTTCCCCATAGGTCCTTCACCTCTGCTTTCCTCTTCTCTATTGAGGTCCAGGTGACCATTGGTTTTGGAGGCAGGATGATGACTGAACAATGTCCCATAGCTATCACTGTCTTGATTCTCCAGAACATTGTGGGCTTGATCATCAATGCTGTCATGCTCGGGTGCATCTTCATGAAAACGGCCCAGGCGCATCGGAGAGCAGAGACTTTGATCTTCAGCCGCAACGCTGTCATTGCTGTTCGTAATGGCAGACTCTGCTTCATGTTCCGCGTGGGAGACTTGCGGAAAAGCATGATCATCAGTGCCTCGGTGCGAATCCAGGTTGTAAGGAAAACCACGACCCCTGAAGGAGAAGTCATCCCGATCCACCAGCTTGATGTTCCTGTTGACAATCCACTTGAAAGCAACAATATTTTCCTAGTGGCACCCTTGATTATTAGCCATGTCATTGACAAGCGGAGTCCCCTGTATGATATCTCTGCCAATGACTTGGCCACCCAAGACCTAGAGATTATCGTGATACTGGAAGGTGTGGTGGAAACCACGGGAATCACCACCCAAGCAAGAACGTCCTACATATCTGAAGAGATCCTTTGGGGCCATCGCTTCGTGCCCATTGTGACAGAAGAGGACGGGACCTATGCCGTTGACTATTCCAAGTTCGGCAATACTAGCAAAGTGGCGGCCCCTCGCTGCAGTGCCAAAGAGTTGGATGAGAAGCCCTCCATCCTCATCCAAACACTCCAGAAAAGTGAGCTGTCCCATCAGAATTCTTTGAGGAAACGGAATTCCATGCGAAGGAATAACTCCATACGGAGGAATAATTCCATAAGAAGGAATAACTCATCCTTCATTGTGCCCAAAGTCCAGTTCGTAACGCCTGAAGGGAACCAGAACATGTTGGATACATGACAGATCAGGAACCACCCCATATCACTTTTTGTAGAAATAGAGGGGTTTTATTTGTGTTAATAAAACAGTAATATGGTATTAACATTTAATGGAACTTGGGGCTATTTATTACATGCAAGCAGAAGGGCAATTCACATGGGAAGGGACCCTGTAACTTGAGCCTACATGTCCCTGTGATAGTCTGCTAGAGTTGGGACTATTTCAGACCACAGGTGGCATCTCACATGTTTGCAGATGCCTCCACATGGACACATTTCTTTCCGGTAGAACATTAGTGCGCTGAGAGAATACATGGCCAGAACCAGGGTGGGCATTTTTGGATGTCCAAAAAAATGAAAATACATTATGCAAAGAAACGGGATACAGACGTCCATGATATGTCCACATGCAGCTTTAGATGTATAAAGCCAAACTGGGAAAGAATTACTATAAATTAAAAAGACAAGCAATACCTCTCACCTTAGTGGAGAGGAATATAACCAGGTGACGGGCATCATTCTGCTGTCCAGGCTGATGGGCAACTTTGTGGTGGCCCCAAAGGGTGGCCCCTTCTTAAGGTTGGTATCTTTCAGCCAGACAGCCATTCAAACAGAGGACTGCCCTGCATAAAGTAGGTGATTTGACGACCCTGGCCTGAACTTGGCTTTATCATATTTCATTCCTATGTGGCAAGATTCCTTTAGTGTAAATGTAGGAAATTCAAACAATCTGAAGAGCTACAAGCTAGACCAGCACTTACCAGCCCTGTGCCCTCCAAATGCATTGGATTACAACTCCCATCTCTCCAAGGCTCCTATACTCTCGCTAAAAATTCCCTCCATGTAAAAACTAAGACTCTTAAAGCAAAAGTTCTGGCTAGGGTAGCCAGGTGACATACAGTACCCAGAGTAGCCTTCTCTTTGAAGGGTTAGGATACTGCGGCCTTTCAAACTTGAGAAACACGTCCAAGAGAACTAGACCTAAGTATCATATTCAGGTAGGGTGGCTTTCTACTTTATAATTAGCACCTATAGCCAGAGACATCGAATTCAGTTAATGTGACAGCTGCATCCCCTCCTAGATGCAAAGATAATCTTGCCACCCCTTGTCCTAACTGTGTAGACCCAGGGTAGCCAAACAACTTAGAGCCAAAGTATTTGAAGGGCAGCTGCCTTCTTCTGTGTGGAAACCTCACCAGAGTTCATGCTCTGATTGCAAAGGGAGCAAAGCAAGAGCAGGTCTTTTCCTTAGAGGTGTCCAAGTCATAAAATGTTCTTCCCCTCAAGCTCAATGAGTCCTTCCCCTCATTGCTTGGTAGCTGAGCATTTTTTCACCCTTTTCTCTTTTGGTGCCAAGTCAAATTTGTTTTGTTTACATGAGTATTTGGCAGAATGTCATTTGGAATTGCTTTCATACTATCTCTGGTGAATTCTATTGCAGCTTGATCTATTTTATCTTATTGCTAATTTTAGTTGTGTGCTTTTAAATGTCGTTTATTTTCTTGCGGAATGGTATTTTTTTAAAGCCTCCTTGAAAATTGTATTGTCAGATGGGAAGGAACGGAGAAATATTTTAACTGAGTAAGAACACGTAAAGGCATAAACTACCCCCTTGGTGAATGGTAACTACAAATATGCATACCATATAGCATGTAACAATTGCGTTTAGAAACAGATGACTGTGACATACATGCCCTAGTCAGGCGCTTGTTACCCGGAGCTACTGAATCTGTGAAGGGGCCTATTGGTGCTACCCTGGGCAATGACACACGTTCTAGAAATGTTCCCCACCTGATGCATGAGTGGACTGTCTAGGATCTGTCAAGAACTCCCACCCCATAAGGTAGGGCAGGCAATATGTGACCCCTTTTGCAGCTTTCACTTACTGCTGCCAAATTTACTGTGATGGCAAGCAAAAGGAGCCATGATGTTTCTCCAAAACAAGGTACATGGGCTCGGGCATGGTTTGCCTGGAAGCAAAATTGCAGGGGTGTTTTGGCCACCGTGTTGCCCAATTTCAGTGCCAAATCTGGCAATGCAGCCCCTGGGGCTAGGATCATGGCCCTCATGGTTGCAAAGCAACACCCACAACCTCCCAAGGTTGTCCAGCCCCATGGAGAAGGAGCCTGAAGGTACAGAGGCGGTTCCCTTCAGACTGAGCCAATCACGTGCGAGCAGTGGAACACAGCCAGCCAGCACGTCATTGGCAGGGAGGCTCCTGTTGGCATCTTCCCATTGGCTCCTTCCCACATTCACTCATGAGTGCCCGAAGAAGCTCCAATTTCATGCTTTGATAAATTTCCCCATGCCTCTGCAGAGATCAGAAATTTGCAGTAAGAAAAGAGAGGTGAAATTTGTTTTGCTGGGCAAGAAAATGCCAGAGTGAGCTAAATCTGCTTCCCACCACATGGATGCTTGCAGTATGAAGTGAGTTCACCACCAGATTCTGCACAGTTACACCCATCCAAATCTTCTTATTTTTAATGCTCCTCGGAGAGCTATATTAAGATTCTCAGCATTTCCTTTGTAGGGCTACCACTTCTCCTGCTTCACAAAGATGACCTCTTTCAATAAAGATATTTCCCCACTGTCTTTCCATGTTGTGGTGTGTGACTTTATTTGATCTTAAGGGCACGAAACTTGGCTCATGCTTATTTCTGTCTGGAGGAAATATGAACCTGTGGAATCAGAGGGATGCAGCTTGTACATGTGCCAAAACATGCTTTCATTTTAGAAAGCAATCTCAGGGCATCATTTCTTTGTGCCCAGTATAAACTTGAACATTTATCACCTGCCATCATTTTCCTGTTTTTGTATATCAAAAGACAAAAAACCTTGTCTGTTGTTGTTGTTTTTGTTATTTTAAATAGATAATTGATTGGTTTCCTTTTGCTTCTTTTAGTTCCTTTTGTTTTAGTTCCTTACACTTCTGGCTGCCTGGTTAATATTTATAGTCAGGCGTGGGTGCCTGGCAAGAAACAATGCATTGAAGGGGTTGCCTATAGACAGAAACAGAAGCAAAGACACCATATAAGAAAGAAGGAAGTGTCTCCAGGCTCAGGAGAATACTAAAGTTTGCAGAAGAAAAAAAATCTTAAAAAAGAGAGATTTGTTAAGTTATTTTGGCCATCTCCCCCTTTCCCAGGTGCAATAGCCTCAGAAGGCTGGCCACCATTTGGAAAAGACAAGCCAAAGCCCTGGATGGAGAATGGAATGGAGTCCATCAGAGGAGGGTGTAGCTGACTTGGTGCAATCCAGAAGAGCAACATTCCAGTCTAGAGCTTAACACATCTGCTATCCCATTTCAGTCCGGTTTCAGACCCGGGTACGGTACTGAATCCGCCTTGGTCGCCCTGTACGATGACCTGTGCAAGGAGAAGGACAGGGGGAGTGCATCCCTGTTGGTTCTTCTGGACCTCTCAGTGGCTTTCGATACCATCGACCATGGTATCCTTCTGGATAGGCTAGCGGGATTGGGGGTCGGAGGCACTGCCTTGCAGTGGTTCCGCTCCTATCTCAGTGGTCGATTCCAGAAGGTGATGCTGGGGGACTATGGCTCTGAGCCATGGCAGCTATGCCATGGAGTACCGCAGGGATCCATTTTGTCCCCTTTGCTGTTTAACATCTACATGAAACCGCTGGGAGAGGTCATCAGGAGGTGTGGGCTGCGGAATCACCAGTACGCTGATGATACCCAGCTATACCTCTCATTTTCCACCAATCCAGGTGAGGCAGTGGCTGTGCTGAACCGGTGCCTGGCCGAGGTAATGGGCTGGATGAGGGCCAATGAACTGAAGCTCAAGCCAGACAAGATGGAGTTCCTGTTGGTGGGTGGTTCGGGCTTCGGGGAAGGGGACCTTGACCTAGTCCTGAATGGGGTTGCACTCCCTCTTAGGGACAAGGTCCACAGCTTGGGAGTGCTCCTCAACCCAGAGCTTTCACTTGAAGTTCAGGTGACAGCGGTGGCGAGCAGCGCTTTCTTTCAGCTTCGGCTGATCCATCAGCTGCGTCCCTACCTGGAGAACGACTGCCTGGCGACAGTGACACACGCGTTGGTAACTTCCTGATTAGACTTCTGCAACACGCTCTACGTGGGGCTGCCCTTGAAGACGGTCCGGATGCTTCAGTTGGTTCAAAATAGAGCTGCCAGGCTGCTGACAGGGACTGGGCGTTATGTTCATATGACTCCAGTCCTCCGTCAACTCCACTGGCTCCCCATTGAAGTCTGGGCCCAATTCAAGGTGTTGGTTATGACCTATAAAGCCCTTAACGGCTTGGGTCCTGGTTACCTAAAAGAGCGCTTATGTCGATACGTGCCCTCCCACTCCTTGAGATCTGCAGGAGAGGCCCTTTTCCAGGAACCCTCCGTGAAGGATATTAGGAGGGTAAGTACCTGGAGGAGGGCTTTCTTTGCAGTGGCGCCCAATCTATGGAATGCGCTCCCCAGAGAGGTCCACCTGGCGCCGTCATTATATGTTTTTCGGAGCCAGGCCAAGACCTTTTTATTTAAACGGCATTTTAATAGTTAGCTTATTTATTGATTTTATATCTTTGGCCAGGGCGTTTCCAATTATATTGTTTTTATATGATTATATGTATTTATTTATTGTTGTAAGCCGCCCTGAGGCTTCGGCGAATGGGGTGGCATAGAAGTTTACTAAATAAATAAATAAATAAATAATTTTTGTTTTCTGTCAAGCACACCTTCATCCCATCCCATTTCTTCATCAGCTTGGGATCGGTTTTGCTTTTTTAAGTCTGCATGAAAATTTCCATGCATTTTATGCACAGGGGCATTTTTGCATGTAATTTACCCAAACATATGCATTTTGTATAATATTTGCCTTTTTACGCACCCAACTTTCCCTAATGTACATCTTTTGTAGACAATTTCCTTTATAGTTAGCATTTTGAAGGATTTTTTTTTCAGTCGGAAAACTGCATTGCCCGGACCAAAAGTCCATTTTGGAGCATTGCTGGAGCATCATGCTCTGATTCTGACTGTCCCCAGCCAATTTTGCAAAATCTGGGCACTTCATGTAGATACGTGGAACAGGGAAAATAAAGGAAATAGTCTTCAGCTTTTGAATAGAAATAAGATTGAGTCACACAGTTGAAAGGGGCCAAGAAGGTCTTTGGGCCATCCAAATACTAACCAGACCTCACACTGCTTGGCCTCTAATATTAGAAGGTATCAAGAACTTCAGGCTATAGGATGCCGCAGCTTCTATAGAAAGGGCTTGTAACCCTTTTCTCTACCTCTGCTTGCTTGGGACTGATTCTTTGTGTGTTTTGTTTTTTGTATCCTGCGGAATAGTATTCACTGACCAGTGGTGAGGACAGCCTATAAAATCTGTCATTCATCAAAAAGGGTAGTCAGGTAGCCAACTTATGAAAGAGTCAGTTGGTTAAAAACAGGCCTTTTAAAGAGATGATGTGAGAATCACAGAATTTTAGAACTGGGAGGTATCTAATCCATCCCTTTGCTCAATGCAGGAATTTTGCAAATAAAGCATCATTGTGGTATGGTCATCCATCTCTGTTTAACTCCATCCAATCAAGAAGAGCTCTCTGCTACCAAAGAAAGTTTGCTCCACTGTCAAATGCTTCTATTAGCAAGTTTCTCCTTGAGTTTCTGTATCATTTGTCACTTTTAAAGAAGTCAACACCCATGTGCTTTTTGGAGGTCTAAAACACCCTTTGCATTATTGATGAGCAAGCAGACCAACTCAAAAAGGGAAATAAATGCAGAACAAGGTGATCCTGAAGGGAGAGTTGTTGGGTTCTTCCAGATGGTGGGTTTCTAGCATGCTCCGTCAGAAGTCATTGCACCATTATGCCAGTTCAGCTCCTCAGAGGATTGACTATAGTAAAGGAAATGATGGAAGAAACAGTGGGAAAACCCCAGGAGGTCAAAAGGTCAATGCAGTGGCAACATTGCAAGAAAAGCTTTACTTGGAAATGTGCTTCAGCTGCAAGAACTATAGCAAAGATGTAAAATTTAACTCTGTCATTTCCCGTATCGCCAGCCCTGCTTCTTTGCATTTTCCAGACATTAGAATTTGTCTTCATCTCACAAGCCAGGGGGAACATCACTGATTCATCTGGATGTGACGTCCTTTCTGATATGTGAAGACCACGGTCATGTCTCCTCTTAGTCTTTGCTTCTTCGAGCGAATCCTCCCTCCTGTCGGGAGCCAAGGTGCTTCCTTTGAACAACCGCCAGCCACAAATGTTCTTTGTTGCCTTTAGTACAAGTCACCCAGACCAAAGCTCTGAGCACGCATGGAGAGGCTCGTTGAACACATTCTCGGGATGACTTCCAAGAACACTCCTGATGAACACACCTGAGCCCTGACCACACCGGAGGTCAGGGGCCTGCCTCCATCTAACTGGGCCTCCTCCTCCCATTGTTCCCCAGGACCTTGAGCCAAATCCTGCTTCCCAATCTCACTGAGCCATTCTTCATCACTTGAATCTTAATCAGCACCTGGGATGCAGCTGGAACCCCATGGGCACACTTCTCCCAGCCCCCCATCCGTCTTGCTCCCAACACCTATGGAATGCGCTCCCCAGAGAGATCCGCCTGGCGCCGTCGTTATTTCTTTTTCAGCACCAGGCTAAGACCTTTTTATTTAAAACTTAGTTTAAGTGTTAATTGATTGGTTATTTGTAGGATTTTAAATTTTTTAAGCCGAGATGCACCGGGTTTTAATATTTTTATTGTATAATTTTGTTCTTGCTGTGAGCCGCCCCGAGGCTTTGTTGCAATGGGGGCAGCATAAAAATGTTTTAAATAAATGAATAAATGAATAAACAAACACCCAACTCTTTCAACCGTTCCTCATAGGACTTGTTCGGTCCCTTCTATAACTACCACTGATATCAGACATCAGGACCCAAGCAGAGCCCAGCTGGATCAGGTCCAGGGTGCATGTGGTCCATCATCCTGTCCACACAGTGTCCAACCACCTGTCCAGAGGAAACCCACAAGCAGGACAGGATTGCCACAGCCCTTCCTGCCCAAGTTCTCCAGCAACCGGTGTCCACAATCATGCTGCCTCTGAACTGGAGGCCGGATGCGGCCATCAGAACCACGCATAGCCTTTGCCTCCATGAATTCATCCTATTCCTTTTCAGGATCCCAAGCTGGTGCAAACATCTTTCTTTCAAGTCCTTTACACATCCCCTAAAGCAATGGGCTTTGAAAACAACTTCAAAGTTGCTAACTGATCAAAGCTATAGGTTTTGGTCCATATATTCCTGCATCATTTTATTTTACTAAGCACTGTGGAACTCAATCAAAACACATGTCTCAAGTGCTGTAATATTAAAGTAACATTACAAATGCAATTACTGGTACAGGACCAAATCATATGTGGGAAAGTGGACAAAACTGTTGGTATTCTACAGAAAGCATGTACTTTTCCCTTAAGAGCAGTTAGCATCTTAAGAGCTGAAAATAAGGTTTTACAAGGAAATGCTAGGGACTAATAATTAGACTATTGTGCTATCTGCTCTGAGAACTATTTGTTATCTGCTAGCATATACGTATATAAAAAAATAGTCATCCAGTTTTCTTTTGTGTCCTCCTAACAGACCCTTGTCTATCACCCATCTCCTGAACTGACTATAATAATACATTATGGTGACAAAGAACTTACATTGTTTCAAGTAGCCCTCTGAAAATTTCCAAATATTTCATGATGGCAAAATAGATAGCTCTAATCATCGGGGCCGGTTGAAAAAAAACTGAGTGAGACGGAATCATAGAATCACAGATTAGTAATGCTGGAAGGGGCCATGGAGGCCATCGGGTCCAATCCCCTGCCGTTGCAGGACACCAAGTTACACCATCCCACTCAAGAGGGCTGTCCAGTTTCTTTTTGAACTGGTAAGAGAGTCCACCACCTCTCCAGGCAGCTAGAATAGCTGCAAGGAAATTGTTTCTCCCTTTCCAGCCACAAGATACACTTATAAAAACTTCTAAATAAGCCAGCAACTGGGTTTTGCTTTTTCCACTCCCTTCCCAATCCCTTTTCTTTTAGTGTGTAAAATCCCCGCAGACATAACTCAAACACTTTAGGGGTGTGGAGCATAGAAAAGGCTGGGAACCACTGGTCTATTCTAAGGATTCCATGCTTCACCATGGCTTCTCCAGTGGTCTGGACCTGGGATCACCATTTTACCCTGGCTGGGATGGAAACACCAGAGTCCCCGGGCAAGAGCAGCCACAGAGCACCATAGAGTCCCCGGGCTGAGCAGCCGCTCAGCTATCTGTTCTCTATTACCGTCAGCTCCCTAACAACACCTGAGTCATCGCCTGCTTTATCCCTATTGGCCAAGCAAAGTGTCCATCCTCCCGGTTACTTTCAGAAACAGGAGAAAGAGCAGTCCTCTTGACTGAGCAACAGCAGAGAGCGATGCTTGCCTATATGGGCACAGGAGCCTCCTGGCCTACTGCCATTTTACTCTACTTCCCAGAATTCACTTGGGTAATCTTTTTTAGATGCCACATTTATTTTCTAAAAGTTAATTCAATAAATGCATAAAACACTCTGCCGGCTCTGTCTTAGACAACTGTTTCTAAACTGGGCCTAAAGAAAGACCAAATTCCAGCAGTTGAAATTCAACAATTTACTGTAAACCAATTTCTTTCCTCTTTTCCGTCCTCAAGGCAAGCATATGGTCTTTTAATATAAATGATGCTCTTCGTAAGGTAATTGTTGGCTGTGCTTTAAAGGTTTCATTTTTCCAACATCGTGTGCTTGTATATATTAGGAAATACTTTCCGACCCCATTTTCAGCACAGATCTGTAAATGCTGCAGTAAATTCCTTAATCTTCACTAAACTATGTGTCTATTTTTGAATCAACAATTTGCTTAGTCTTGATATAAACCAAAGAAGAAAGTTATCTGCACTGCTGGAAATAGATGGAGAGCTTTTTGGCAGCCTGGGCTAGGCCTGGGCAATGGAGTCCCCCAGCAGATCCCAGGTCACCTTCAGGCACAATCCCATGCCCTCTGCTGGAGATGCATCTAAGCCTTGGAATGGGCAATGACCAAGCAGAGGAGAAGTGGCTGGCACAGTTCTTTCTGCACTGGCTGAAAGTGGGGCAGAGCAGGGGCTTGGCCTTCTGAATCCCAGCTCCGAGGTGGCAGAAAGCATTGGAAAGCTATAGGATTGTGTCCATAATTCCCCAGTACCCAAACCCAGAGCACACAATGGATGATGCCAGGTGTATATTCAGGTGAGCCCATTCCCACATGTAACTCAGCAGTCTCCTTCCTGCAAGTGCTAAGGAGAACTAAGACACCAGAAGAAAAGAGAGAGCGTACCCAAGCAGTATCATTAGTCCAACTAGTTCAGTGTTCTCAGCACTGGCTGGCAGCAGCTTTCCAGGGTTTCAGGCAAGGACTGACCTTTGAATGCAAAGCATGTGTCCCAGCACCAAAGCTATGGCCCTTCTCTGAAGGCCCTCCACATTTTGACAGCTGATGCCTTTTCCTCATTTTATATTCGGTTCCAGCTTCTGGGAGCATTTCAACCAGACTTTTGGCCTCCATTTTAGGAACCTAGCTTTCCTCAATGACTGGAATCCAACTGACAAGTATTACTACCTTTCAAGACTCCAAAATGGCTGACCTGCTTGCCCAGGCAATGGTGACTCACCCAGGCTCTTCCTGGCAAGGACTGGCAAACCAAATTTCCTGTCTTTCCCTGCTGTATTTAAGGTACAGCCAAACTTTAGGTGCCAGGAGTGGCCACAACATATTGTCTCAGGATCAGGGAGCAGAACTGGAGTCACCATCCCCTGAAGCAAAACATGGAATGAATTATGGGAGTTTTGTCTTCAGGAGAAATCTCTGAGAAATGTCACAGAAAGTGATAAAAGATTTGAAAAGGTAAGAGACATTTCCTTGATGTGTTCCACAAAGACATAAGCTGCTAGTGAATTGTGGGCGATGTGAAATTGATAGTGAATGACAGAATGTATTTCTTATTCCTCGTTCTCCTTGCTACTTTGATAACCCATCAAAGCTGGTGCTGGGCATGTTGCTGCCTGAGCCAAAGAAGAATATTTTTCATATTCTCGTATTCTGTGTACAAAAGCCAATGACTCTTCAACACCAGTGATGGGACAGTCTCTTCCCTGGTACTTGCAGGCATCAGGATGGTTTTCAAAGCACAGGACAAGTGTGGCACACAGTTCCTTCTCTAAATTTTTTGCTGCCTGAGGTCACAGCTTCACTTTGCTTAAGGGGAGGCCAGCGCCATATTGCATTAATATCCATAATACTCATAAAATCATAGAAAGGTAGAGTTGGAAGTGACCAAGAAGGCCAAGAAGGACACCAGTTTACACCATCCCACTCAGATGGCAGTCCAGTTTCTTTTTGAGTATCTCTAGTGTGGGAGAGCCCATCACTTCTGGCAACTGGTCCCACTGTCGTATCGCTCTGACAGTGAGAAAGCTTTTCCTGATGTTCAGCCTGAATCTGGGTTGTTGCAACTTGAGTTTATTATTCCATGTCCTGCACTCTGACGTCAGCAAGAAGAGAGCTTGACCTTCCTCTTTGTGACAGCCTTTGAGGTATCATGCCCCCCTCAGTCTTCTCTTCTCAAGGCTAAACATGCCCAGTTTTCTCCGTCTCTCCTCACAGGGCAGTGTTTCCAAACCCTGGGTCATTCTTGTTGCCCTCCACTGGACCCTTTCTATTTTTTCTGCATCTTCCTTAAATCTTGGTGACCAGAACTGGGCACAGTATTCCAGGTGAGGTCCGACTAGCGAGGAGTATAGAGGAACTACTACTTCTTGTGCTTTGGAAGTAATACTTCTATTAAAGCATCCCAAAATAGCATTTGCCCTTTTGGCGGCTGCATGGAGAGCCAGTGTGGTGCAGTGGTTAAGAGCGCAGGACTGGGACTCAGGCGACCTGGGTTCTAGTCCTGGCTCGGCCATGGAGCCAACTGGGTGACTTTGGGCCAGTCACAGACTCTCAGCCCAACCTACCTCACAGGGTTGTTGTTGTGGGGATAAGATGGAGGAGGAGAGATGATGTAAGCTGCCTTGAGCCCTTTGTAGGAAAAAGGCTGGTTATAAATTGAAATAAATAAATAAATACATAAATAAATCATACTAAGTGTAGGATGAGCTTACAATCTAAAATTTATCACAGGGGAAATAGAAGGGGGGAAATAGAGATCAGGATAAATAGGGGGAATACAAGCAATAATTTTAGTTTAGTTTTAGGTACTGATGCTACAGCCCTGCACACAGCTACCCAGGAGTAAATCCAACTGAGCTTGATGGGAGATCCTTCTGAAAAGCCACACATAAAATCATAATATTAGTCTCCTAGGCATTTGGGAGGCAATTTAAATCATACATCTTTTTGGAAACTTTCTCAGAAGTGTAGCCAAGCCCATTACAGTTATACTCTGATTTCTTCTCTGTGATTATAGTTATATTTTTGTCTTCATGTTGACATTACATTTGCTGCTTTGGCCAGTTTGTCAGGAAGTCATGCAGAACTTTGTGAAATGAAATACATGGAGTAAAATTAAAGGCCAACAAGGATGTAAGAGGAAGAGGATCATCTAACTCTGGATGGTGGAGCTAGAGGTGCAAGGCTCATGGGCTGAACCTCTTTCAGCCCCAGGCTCAAATTCCATCCAGAGAAGCTCTTGGGGACTGGACTCGGTGGTGGGCGGAGCTAATGGAAAGGGGTGGGGCAAAGATGCCATCTTAAAGTTCTTACTGCCTCTTGCTAGACCTTAGGTAAGGTATGGATTTTCTACCTTTTACCATGAGGGTTGGGGGAACTGCACAAAAACCAGGGAACAACCACCACACAATTGGTGGTCGGGGGAAAAATACTGGGGCCTGAGGTTTTGCATCCCTGTAGAATTTTATACAGCGGGTCAGTCTTTCCCAAGTAAAAGGAACCTTAGGGCTAATGGGGCAGGATAAAAATCTAATAAATAAATAAAACTGAAATGAACACCAAAGAAAACAAAGTGTTTTGTATCTGATACAGGTTTTCTACTTCCAATTTTTTTAAAAAGGAGAGAATTGAATTGTGATTCAGAGGAAAGATTTTGATTTCTTTAGAAGAAAATACATGATAGGGGTTTTTTATTTTGCTTTTTTAAATAGAAAAGTATTTAGATTGCAAAACACATGAAAAAGCCATGTTGGTAATCACACGAAAGCCATCCGCCAGGCTGTCTAGTCCAATGCTAAATAAAAAGGAATGCAATTTTTAAAGCTCTCTCTCCTGGGAAAGAGAGCAGATTGGTTATTAAAGAACTGAATGGAAGAAAGCAGTAATACTGCGGCATATTCAGTGTCCTGTCTTATCTGTTCTACCTCTTTGTAGACTATGGACATAACTAAATGTCCACAAGTTTTAGGACAGCCATTGTGATAGCAAAAATGGAGAAATATAATTGCATGGGGAAAACAGCCAAGAAATCTAAATTGAGCAATCATAATTAAATTTTACAATAATCCCTAGGAGCTGCTTGGCTCAGAATTTGCAGAATATTTAGAGAACATGAAGTATCATTATGTACTTTTTCTTCTTTTTACCATACAAGAACAACATACCCATCAAATGTTTGGAACAAGTGTGGAGTAACAGAGCCAGCTGGTTTGCTCTGTGTGTGTACCCATTCTTTCCGGATCTTTACTCTTGCTGTTCTGCATGGCCTTTTACCCTTTCTTTAAGGCCAAACTAGGATCACCATTAAATTGGACTTAAGTAGGGATTATGTGGAAGTGTTCTGAGAAGGAACAACTCATTGGAGAAGAGCCTGATGCTGGGAACAATGGACGGCAAAAGGAGAAGGGGATGGCAGAGAATGAGGTGGCTGGATGGGGTCACTGGGGCAGTGGGTGTGGGCTTGGGTGGACTCCGAGGGATGGTGGAGGACAGGGGAGCCTGGAGGAATGTTCTCCATGGGGTCATGATGGATCAGGCACAACTTTGCAACTAAACAACAAATGTGGAAGGGTTCTAGGGGAATCCTTCTCACGGTGTGTCCATCTTCAAAGCTCCCGTGTGTCATGCAATATCAGTATATGAGTTCCAGATAGGGATGGGCAACTCAGTCTACTTCCAAGCCATGCTGGTTTCAGTCATAAATCTATTCCATCCAACATCCCCATCAGTATATTTGGCTTTGTGATCACACAAATGTGTGTACTTCTTTGAGCTTGCCACCTCTCTTAAGATAAGCATTTTGTGTGCAACTTGCAGTACCACATGTATTTTTGGATGCAGTGTGCTCTATTACACACTTGAAAATGTGGAACAGACACAATTCTTTCCCATCCCTTCATTCCAAGGCCATACCAACTCGGGGAGCTCAGCATGTAGCAAGTCTAACCTCAGATTCAGGAATCAGGCAAAGGTACCAAAGTGGACCTTGGCTTATTCTGACTGTAACCAAAGGATGGTCTGGAGGCACATGAGGCACCCACCATGGTGAAGCTAAGCGGGCCTGGGGCTGGCCGGAGCTTGGAGGGGAGACCACCTGGGAACCCCAAGTAGCCACCTTGAGTTCCACAATGGGGGAAAAGTGGGATATAAATAAATAAATAGATAGATAGATAGCGCAGTCTAATTGGAACATGGCTGACTGAGAGTGAAGCATGCACATGTGCACGCACTCTGAGAGAGAGAATGATATTAGGACCTAAGAAGAACCATACCAGATCAGAGCAAGGGACCACCTAGTCCAGCATTCTGTTCATACAGTGGCCGGCCACCTGGCTGTCCAAAATCCTCAAGCAGGGCATGAATGCAGGATCACCTCCTTACCCATGTTCCACAGCAACAGGTACCCAGAGGCAGTCAACCTCTGAGACATGAGGTATCTTACAGCCACGGGTGTGCTCTTTCCCTTCCATGCATTCAACTGAGTACCCTTAAGGGACACGCAGATCGGTGGCTATCATGACATCCTGTAGTTTGGATTCCCTCTCTGGAAACACAAACCAGGTGTGAAGAAGGACTTCGTTCTGCTTGAAGTTCCCATTCATCACACTGGATCTTCACTGGATGGACCAGCTGGGCTCTGGGTCCAATTCCTTGGCCCTGTGCATAATTTCGCACACCGCCGTCATGGGTCCTCTGACTCGCTTTTGGAACAACCCCCAACCTTAGCTAGTTCAGGAGCGAAGGAAACGGGCTTCTCCAGGACTCACGTGTATGGATCACAACGGGCAAGGACCCTGTTTTTGCTCAGCCAAGTTCTGCTAACAAAAAGTGACTGGGGAGCGGGGAAGCACAGCCTCCAAGCACGGGAGAGCCTTTGCTATAAAAAGCAGGGGTGGGAGAAAAGAAGAGGAAGCGCTGGAATTATGGGGGCATTCCGGACGCTCTGCTTTCATTGCAAAATGTCAGGATGTGAACAGTCAGCACAGATCATGAGAGATCTGCTCAGGGGGACTTCACTGACATTGTAATGTTTGACATACTGGCAGGCACCACAATGTCCACCCCAAATTGGTCACTTACTCGTGCAGGTCCTGCCATTAGACTACTTCTATTGTGACTTTTTTAAGATGTTGACTTTTTAAAGATGTTCTGCTTTTCCTTGGTGTCTCTTTCAGTGTGTGCTGATCTGGGGTACCATTTAGGAAGAGGGAAGGAGGAGGGTCTTGCCTCCATCCAGAAAGATGTCCCAGTATGCATATCTAACTTAGTTTTCAAGTGCTTTGGAGGAAGTGCTTTGGAGAGAGTCTGTTCAGTGTTGGAGCTGCATCTGCAAGCCCAGTTAGCTTTTGCGCATGGATCAAGAGGTGGAGCCTTCCCCTTCTTCATCTCCAGCAGAAATGTTTGATCAGTTCTGTCCCAGAAGCTTCTAGCTGGTCTTTTTGTGAACATAAGTGAGATCTACCAAGATAATTATTAGGATCCTACATTCTGGGAATGGCTGCTGTGAACTATGGCTTCTATAAATGGCCAAACAAGCTGTGATTATATTTTGCGGATGGATACATAGAGAAGGGGACTGCAGGTGGCGCAGTGTTTTAAACCACTGTGCTGCTGGGCTGGCTGATCGAAAGGTCGCCGGTTCGAATCTGCCCAATGGGGTGAGTTCCCATTGCTCTGTCCCAGCTCCTGCCAGCCTTGCAGTTCGAAAGCATGCAAATGCAAGTAGATGAAAAGGTACCACACTGGTGGGCGGGTAACAGTGTTCCGTGCATTTCGGTGTTTAGCCATGCCGGCCACATGGCCACAGAGACTGTCTGCGGACAAACACGGGCTCCCTCGGCCAGGAAACGGAGATGAGCACCGCCCCCTAGAGTCAGGCATGTCTGGACTTTAATGTCAAGGGGAAACCTTTACCTTTACCTTTATATAGAGAAGACCACTGTGAGCAAATGCCTGAATGGCCATTCAGGGGCAAGAGAGATCCTTTCGAACAAAACCAGTCTGCCTGTTCTACTCTAGAGAGAGAGATTTTCATTGTCCTCTTCGTATGTGATGTAACTTCAAGGAATAAACCAGTGAATAATTTCTCTTAATCCCTGAGTGTTTTGAGGCATTCATTCTCAGGGTTGCTGACCTGTTCCTTGGGGGCATTTTGCATGCATATGAATCAAAGGACATTCAGTGCTGGTAAAAAGGTTCTCATCCATTACAGAAGAGGCAGGTCGCCAGCTCCTCATAAGTATGGCTCAGCTCTGGAACAAATGCTTTGAAGACTGAAGGCTAAACCTTCACTCCTCAGGCAAGTGGGGGGGACGCATCCGTCAATGGACAAAACATACGGTTGGACCGATCATCTGGGCTAGAATGTGTATAGTAGGACAGCTACTTTGAGGAAGATAAAGCTTTCCCATGACCTATAGGGGACATTACGAAGCAAGTTCACAGATGTTTTGCATTATGAGAGTTGGACAACTGCTGTCAACAGCCCCAGCATCTCCCCTTGAAAACAAATACAGCACAAGGTTACATGGTGCTGAGGGGAGAGGGTACCAACATCAACATGGTGAACAAACGAGGAAACGGGGAATCTTCTGGAGAATGTTTACGCTGAAAGGTTTCAAAACTTCATTTAAAAGAGAGGGAAAGTCTGTCTTTCAATTTCCCAGTGAATAATAAACACCAGTGTACTTAAGATTTCAATTTGCACAGGATGCATTTTGACTCAAAGGAAGTGGCGATTGCCACTAGCCTTCTGTTTAAGTGTAGGGAGCATTGTGGGGCCGTGGGTACATTTTTTTGCATTTTAACAAAGAGTCCTGGGGACACTCACTAAATGACTGCTGTGGGAGCTATGGCAAAGAGAAGAAAGTAGCCCAAAACCTTGAGCTGAAGTAGTGCTTGCCATGGTGCCACTTCTCTACAAGAGGCTGCTAAACTGCTGTTAATCCATTATATCTACTTTCACTTACATCCTAGAGTTGGCGTTGGAGCAGTACCAGAGGTCCAGAGTATTGTCTGAAGGCATCCATCCTGTTGCAACTAAGCAGGCCTGTGGCTGGCCCGAATTTGGAGGGGAGACCACTTAGAAACTGCACGTGGCCACCCTGAGTTCCACAATGGGGGAAAGGTGGGATATAAATATAATAAATAAACAAATGTTTGCTTTCCTGCTTCTCTACCAAATGGCCTCTAGTCCAAATACACAAGTGGAAATCGCCCTTTCCTTTGCCTAAAGAGTCTGAAAAAAACTGTGAGTATGGAACAGTGGCCATGAGATGAATGCCATGCGTAGAAAGCCAAGGCAGGGGCTGAACTGTGCCACAAGGCCCAGCCATAGCTGCATCGCCTCCGTCCCACGCCTTCCTGCTCTTTGGGCAGAAGCATCCTTTGCCCTTGGCACTCACTTCTCCAGATCCACCCGTTACAGTGATCAGAAAGTCTCTTGCTCCCTCTAAGGACTTCAGCCTTTCCTCCTGGTTTCAGACTTCTTAGAACACCTGCCTAGGGCTTCCTCTCTTACAAAACATAAGAAAAACCCTGCTGGATTTGATGGAGGGATGCATCTCGTCCAGCAACTCTTCCCAGCTGCCTACAGGATCACACAAGCAGAAGACAAGTGCAACAGCCCCTCTGGGCCAAGTTGCCCCCCAACTGGTGGACATGGACATCCTTCCTCCAGTGCAGGGGGAAACACAGAGCCATCTGTGACCGTGAATCACCTTCTATGGATCTGCCCGATCCCCCTTTAAACCCCTCCATGATTGGCCATCATGACTCCCCATGGTGATGAATTCCATAGGCTAACCATGCACTGTGAGAAGAAGTCTTTCAGTCTTGCATCAGCTTCATGGATCACCCCTTTGGAGTCTTGAAATATGGGAGAGGGGAAAACATCTCTCCCTCTCCCCTTTCTCCAGACCACGGCTCATCCTGAACTCCTCTATGATGTTCCCCTGACTCTCCCTATCTCCGCTGTCATAACCCCTCCTCGTAGTCAGCTGCTTTAGCCCCTTGATCATTTTAGCAGCCCTGCCATGCACTTCCTTCAGCTCAAGAAGGTCCTTCTTAAGGTGAGGTGACCAAAGTTACACACCACATTCTAAGTGTGGTGGTACCAAAGACTGACATGTGTATAATGGTAGGTATGTCATGAGTAGAGCCGGCTGGAGCTGGGGGGTCAGACTAGATGGCCCGGGAGGCCCCTTCTGACTTGCTCTGTTTCTATGATCCCTCCTCCAAATCCACCTTTTGCAGAAGCCTCCAGCACCTTCATGACACTAAAATAATGGTGGGCTCTTCCCCAGTTTATCCCTGCCTCTTTTGCCCAGACTTTTCTCCCTTGTCTCCCACATGTTGCCACTCAGATTGGAAGCTGCTCAGGGGAAGGACCTGCCCTCGGTCCTCTGCACAGGATAGAGTTGTTGCGGATTGCAAGCACAGGCAGGGCTTGTGGTATGGGGACCCCCACAAGACCAGCAAAGCCAACATAAACACCTTCAGGCTCCTTGGAGACAGCCTCAGTCTCCGCTGTGACCTCCAGCCTCATTATCACAGAGGAGAGCTAGAAGGATGACATCTTCTTTTATTATCTTCCTCCGCCTTCCTCTTGGGACCAAATCCCACTTCCTCTTTGCTTGGGTTCCTCCTTTTTCCCAGGGTTCTTGTTTCCCAAGTGGAGGACAAATGAGTGTGAACCAGACCCTGTGTTAAGTTCTGAAGGGCCTCCAGGAATCCAAGAAGGATTGGATTAGCATCATACCCAGGCATTCTGCTACATCTGTCAAAACATTATCCACTTTGCCCCCCCCCCCCGCAAAATGCTGGTGTTGCACGCATGCATGTGGCAAGAGTGGGAAGGAGCTGGGGGGAGGATATGGAAAAGAATTATTTCTGTGTGCATTTATTACTATGCCGATATTCTGCCTTTCTCCCTCTTACAAGGGAAGTCAGAGCTTTCCCTAGAAAGCTCTGGGCCTCTATGCCTTGCCCAGGATCCGACCCGCGCTGGTCCCTGACTCTTTGCCTTTGGCCGGGCTATGCCTTGATGGCATCTGATCCTTGCTTGTTCCTGACTTTGCCTTTTGCTCTGCCTGCCAGCTTATGCTAAACCACCATCATCTCCGGCCCCAGTGTCCTGGCTGCACATGCTTGCCGCCTTCATCACGGATCTGACTCCCCCAACCTAGAAATGAGATTTCCTCATCCCAGGGCAGCTCCTGCAGGTAGGTGTGTTAGAAACCAGTGGGACAGGGGTAAAATTGTAGTGCAGATGGTCTAGGGATGGGGAAGGAATCTACTGGCGGCTGGAATCCATTGGATTCCCTGGGCTCAGTTCTACACATCCTAGCCTGCTCTGTACCAGCCCCAAGACTGCATTCCTGGCAAATATGCCCAGCACTTAGAGCGAGTCAGAAGGGGCCTCCTGATCCATCTAGTCTGACCCCCAGCTCCAGCCAGCTCCAACCACAACATGCCTACCATCCAGCCTATCTCTAAACACCCTCACTGATGTGGTTTCAGCCCCCTCCCGTGGAAGCCCATTCCATACCCAGAGCTCCTAACCATCAGGAAGTGCTTCCTGGCATCCAAACTGAACCTCGGTTCCTGGAGCTTTGCTCTATTGGAAGGCATCCTGCCCTCCTTTGCAGGGGAAAACAGGTCTCTACCCACCTCTGTGTGGCACCCCCTCACATACCAAATATAATATGGTATGTGCATATATAATATATACCTTGCCTACCACTTGAAGGGCATTGCTTAGGAATCAAGACCCACGCACTGTGCAAACAGCGCCCCTCCCCCAGGCCAAGCACAGCTGGCCCCAGAGGTTGGTCTTGAGGGGCTCATCAGGGAAGGTCCTGTGTGACTGCTGGCATCGCCCCCTCCCGTGCCAAGGGGCCGAGCACAAGAGGAAGCCCACAGATTCTTGGAGGAATGATTCTGATGGGGTTCACCCCAACTCTAAGGTGCGCATCATGACAATCCCCAAGGCTGTACTTCCAAGGAGAGACCAAACATTCAGGCAGTATCTTATTTCTTTTTCCATCTGTGAGGCGGGACTCAAATGGGAATGTATTTATTAAAAATGTGTATTTATTTTTACATGTCCAAACTTCAGTCACCTTCGAAGTACTCTCCATTTGATGCAACACACCTAGCGAGACTCCAAACAGGTTTCTAACTCGTCAATGTTGATCCTTTCAGTGCTTCTACTGTTTTATGTTTCACCTTCTCCACATCGGCAGAATGTTTCCCTTGGAGGACTTTTTTCAGCCAGAGAAACAAAAAAAGGTTGGACAGGATAAGTTTGGGTGAATAGGGAGGATGGGCACAGGGGACATGCTGCTTTTGGTCAAAACCTGCTGAACACTCAGCTGAACAAAATTTCACTGCCGCATGTTGTTCATGTAAATCAGCCATCATGAAATAGGCAAACATGATGAAAGAGTTCCCAAAAAATTCAGTGAAACCAAACGCACTTCTCACAACAACCCAGCCGGGTGCCCTGACACAGACGGGTTCCTAGAACACTCTCCTAGCGGGAGAAGCCTGCATTACAAGGGGCCCACCCTCCAGAAGACAGTTCCTGTTTTTTTAGGGGGGGGGTCCCCCTTCATATGTATTTGTATGAATATACCTCAATAAAAGACCCTAACCCTAGGTTTTCACATAAATATGCAATCACATTAAAATATGACTCTGAAAATCACATTAAAATGCAATTTAAAAAACTATGTGAACTCCAGTATTAAGCAAATATGATTTTCTTGACTCTGCTGAATAAAAGCTCCTGGCCTTTCAACCCCGCAGGACTCTGGCTTCACTATTCTGCTGCTAGAAACAAGTTGTCCCTTTCGCACAACCCTGGGATCACCTTTGGAAGGGAACGGAGGCGCGCTGCCTGGCTCCCGTACTGGAGTCAGGATGTCAAATCCTCAGAGCACAGCTGACAAGCCCAGCCCCATCAAACTTCCATGGATGCCTGTCTTGGGGCCCCTTTAGAAAGGGGCCAGCGTTCCAGCCAAGCCCAGGTGTCTTGGATCGGGAACTGCCTTTAAATGTCACAGCGTGCCCTGGATGTAACATTTGTCCGGGGCATTGTGGGAAATTTAAATCCCAGGCCCCACCGGCCATTCTTGATTGGTGCAACTCTTGAGTCCACTTCTGCTATCAGGTAAGGCTGCCCAAAATGTGGCACAAAGGAAGTTTTGCTGCTCAGGCCTGGAGCTCAGACCTGGAACTTGGCCTGCCGGAGGGGAGGGGAGGTGAAAGGAGCAGGGGAAGGACAGGGCTGGAGGAGGTACCCCGGATGATAACCTGGCACCCTTCCTGTGTGGAGCACATTTGCAATTTGCAGTTCTCTGGCTTCTAGCTGGGTTTCTTTGCTCGTGATGCTTGCCTTAATGGCTTTCCTTGCTGTCTCTCTGCGGTGCTGGGGAAAAGAATCTACAAATGTGCTTTGGGCTTTCTCAAAGCCTTCCGTGTATCTCTGCGGACCATCAGTGGGAAGAAAAAGCCAAGCCACCAGAATTACGGCAGCAAGTCAGTGCAGTCATTTATAGGTTTGTTCCCAGAAGTCAAACATCCCAGTATAAATAATGTGCCCACTATAATGAACCTTCAGGGAATATTAAGGATGGTGCTTGACTATGAGTGCTGATTAAACATGGCAGAGTTATAGTTCAGGCCAAAGGTCTGCATTTATTACTTTTTTGGTGGCCATTTATATTGCTGGACGTTTTTAAGATGGACTTTGTCTTTGCTTCTTCTGCTTGTTCCAGGGCCAGGGATTCACTCCTGGAACTCCCCATAGCTGGGTTTCTAAAAGCATCAGCAGGCATAACCCCATCATCCACACTCACCTTCATGCTGTGAAAAACTTTATTTAGCACAGGCACGCATGTAGGAGCTGCAACTTAGGAACCAATCCAAAAGAGGAAATGCATCACCGGCACCAAGAAGAGGCAGGTTGACACAAATTTTGCACGTGCTAATTGATATCTAAAGGTGCAAAACAGAATGAATTATAAGTTAGGGAGAAAGATTAGATGGACAATAGTGGGGGACAGAGTGACCTGTGTGTCTCCCTCTCCATTTGGCAGCCTCCATAAAAAAGGACACGTGGCCCCCATCTGGTTCATAATCCTTACTGAGCTTGCCCTTGCAACAGTCTTGTGGGATAAGCTGGCTTACTAGTTTGGATGACGGGTTGAAAACGGGTCTATAAAACTTGACTGGTACCTTGTTTTGAAGACAGGCCCAGAAAGGGTCAAGCAGGGGTAGCCCTCAAGTGGAACAGGGAAAGGAATGGTTCTTAACACTTCCGAATAAAGAACACTGCTCTTTTTATTAGAGAACGATCATTTGTGTCACACAAATGGTGCCATCATCCCCTGCACAAGGGGACAATGTCAACAGAAGATTCAAGGAAAAGCCCAAGGGTTGAAAGGTTTAAAAAAACCCTGGGGAACTAGGGGGTTTCTCAAAAACAGCCCAATGAAGGCCGAACATACTCAGCTGCCACAAAATGCTCTGATTTTTGGAGAGAAAAATGGAATGGAGAGGCAGGGAGGAGTGGGAATCCTAAAGAGCAGCACAGCGTGCTGCAAAATTTTGTTACAGCTCCCACTATTTTCCTTTAAAACCTTCTCTGCCTCCTACCTGGAATGGCCTTTGCAGCCCTCCTTCCTGTTGAAGGAATCCTCATGCTTTTGCCTTCAAATTTAGCCCAGGCCAAGCCCTAAGACAATCCATAGATCTTTTTGTCAGCACAAGCCTCTATCCTCAGGTTGCTGAAAAGCTTATATAAGCCAAAAGGGAACATGGCAAAGAGAACGCGTCGCTCTGCATCTAATTAAGGGTCATCTGCTCTTCCTGGATAGTGGGGCTGGCAGGTAAAGTCGTCAGGTACAATTCAAAGACAGGCGAGTGAGACTGCACAGAATATTTGTGTTCAGGGTTCCAGCTAGCTAGCCAAGCACATTCTTTTCCGGGGTTTTCCATCCCACCTCCTGCCATCTTTTCATCCCTCCTCCAAAAAAAGATTCTCATAATTCTGTGACATTGACTGTGCTCAATCTTTATTGAACTGGGTTGGTGAGGAAATCCCTCCCCCCCGCGTTTCCCCCCTATATTCTCCCCTTATACCTGGAAACTTTGGAGTCCCCCCACCTGATACCTCCCTCTTGTTTTTCACTGATTCCACTTTGGCTAAAGTCCTCTTGGCAAATCCTAGAGCTCATTATGAAGGGGAATGATTCCAGAGGAGCAGGGGAAACATTACACTGAACCGAGCTATTAAACACACTGGAAATTTTCGGGTAAAGTTACACAAATAGCTCTTACGTGGGCCTTTGTATATCCAGTTCCTTTAAAGGCTTCCAGGCAAATGCCAGGGAGTTGGTGTAACAAATGAAACTGTCTCCCAGAACTTTTGTTTAGTTCCTTAACAACCTGAGGTAGAGGTAATACAAATTGGACCCATCCTTTATTGTTACGACTATCATTCAAGAGTTCAAAGTTTCTAAATCTGCAATCCTAGACAGAGATACATTTGTGTTTGAATTGCCCTTTACTGTCTGGTTGCAGGTCATTGATCACTTAGTCAAAACACAACATGCCAATCATGGTGCATTTGGAAATTCTGTGGAATTTCATTGTTTCCATAATCTGTGTTGCAAGTGTTCTGAGTCAAAGAAATTATGTTCGGTACAATCATCAGCTAATAAAAATGGTGTGTGCGTGTGTGTTGGTGTGTACTTTCCTCCACCTTCCCCTGTCCTGGAACACAGTTACAAACTCTTTACTGTAAGCTTGCTTTGACGTTATGAGGAGGTGCTGCCAGGCAGAAATTCTGGACGGCTTCCCAAGGAGCGTGACGGAGCGTTTCAGCCCAGGCTGCCAAAAAGACGGGAGAGCCCTTTTGACCCGACACCTTATCAGTTTGTAGGGATGGCTGCATGCTACAATTTATGTTTCCACAATGACCCTTGGCAAACAGGCCCAGCCAATCCAGTGTGCCTGCGATCTCAAGGGAGCAATGCTTCTCGGCTGTGCCAGTTCATGGAAGCCAAGATCTTCGCAAAAATAGATCACAAAGAGCTCGGTGAAGAATACATCGCAAACCACTTTGCATCAGCTCGGACGACTGGTCTGCTCTGCTCACCGAGGCCCCTGCGGCCATATCTCTTGGTGCCCATCAGATTTCTTACCTTTCCTGATTTAAATGTTATATATAGATATATGAATTAACTGGATGTCTGCCATGTGAAGGATCCAAGCGCTGTCCTCCAACGCCATCTTTACCTGCTGTGGTTTGGAACACAGGTTCAGCCTCTTCCTTTTCTGTTGCCTGTTCTCACTGACTCACCTGTTGGGAAAAGAGCTTTGTGACCGCCCATTTTAAGAATGGCCCAACCCACCTCTTGCCGGGTGGCAGCCATTTTGAGCGGGCCACCTCCAGCATCATGGAGAAGGAACCCTGTGCGTTTCTAACAGGGGTGTTCCTGAACCCAGCCAGTACCACCATTTTGTGATTAACCGGGACAATGGGGCCCTGTTTCTTCCACTCACTTCAGGCTTCCCTTTTTCCTCCAGGGTGAGGGATAGATTTTCCATGAATAATATATGGTACAAACTATTCCTTAGCATAAGGCAAAATATTTGGAAATACTTTGCTTTCCATTCCAGCTTGGCCATGAATGGATAATTAAGACCTCTTAGCTTAATGAATGTAGACTAGACTCCAGGCATTTTGACCCAGTCAGGGCAGACAGATGAGGAGAAGCAGCCTTCTAGCCCCAACCCTCCTCATCCTCTTGCCGGTGTCCTCAGCTCTTGATGGGCAGCTATCGAATGCAGAGAGCTTTCATGCATGCAGAACCATCTCCTCTTCAGACAGTGGTCCTGCAAGCTTGAGGGTGACTAATATGGCAAAGGAGAGGAACATACAGGGTATTCCATCTCCTTGTGTGCTTGGGATGCCCGAACAGGGATAGAGGGCCAAAGGTAATTATTACATTTCTGGCCTGGCTGTTTTCATCTCTGCAAAGACCCCAAGGTGGCTAACAGAGTCCTCTCCAGTTTATCCACACAACAACAACCCTGTGAGGTAGGTTAGGCTGAGAGTAAGTGGCCTAAAGGCTCCAAGGAGCTCCATGGTTGGGTGTGGTCTAGAACCCAGATCTCCACGGTCCCCGTCCACCGCACTCAGCACCACACTGGCTCACTGAATCAGGGCCACTTCCCGCGGTGTCGAAGTCTTCCTGGGGGGTTGGCTTTGGGGACCGCTGTGATGGGCAGTCAGATTTCAGAATGTACCACTGCAGCTGGTGTTGCAACAATATCCTGTGGGACCCGTCCCTCTCATGCGTCAGGACTCCCCCTCATGCCTGGCTGTTCTTAGAAAGTGAGCTGGCCTGCAAGGGATTCTGCAAACTCGCGGAACGCAGGTCGCATCACCCACGGCCTCCTTCTGCATCGCTTTCCGCAGCACGAACATAAGGTGTGGCGTGTGATGAAGAAGAGGGATGCCGCTTGCACAGTAGTTGTGTGGGGTGTGATTCCTGGCTCGCACCAGTGAATGCCTGGCACTCTCACCAGGAATCCGGATTCACGGCTGGGCAAAGTGGGCCGGAGTCTGGGGAGCTGATTCCAGGAGATCTGGTGGATGCCCACCCCTAACATGAATTCCTCACCGCACCGCTGCATTCCAGTCC
Source organism: Varanus komodoensis (assembly GCF_004798865.1). Classification (NCBI taxonomy): domain Eukaryota; kingdom Metazoa; phylum Chordata; class Lepidosauria; order Squamata; family Varanidae; genus Varanus; species Varanus komodoensis. Next base: position 96,338 of record NW_025336348.1, on the reverse strand, counting down.
ACAGATTAGGAGACGGCATGTCCATGTGCTGGGAATGCAAATTGGCCACCATCGCTGGCTCCTGGCATTTGCTCCGAACTAACTTCATAGCTGCATCCTGTCCCTTCTCCCCAAAGAGGCATTTATCAAATGGTGGGACGACATGCACAAGCATCCATGGAAGGATTCACGTAGCACCATGCGAGGAGGGTCTGTTTTAATTCTGTCGCATTTCTCCTCCAAAGAATGAATAGCATGTCTTAGTGCTGCCATCAGGTGGTGGCCAGCCAAGCCAGTCATGATCACAGAGTTCCTCCGACTGGTTTCCGAAAGGCTTCCAGAAAAATAGCATGAAAACCTTTTTTTTTTTTAAAGTCAACACAGCATAAACTCCCATATTGTATTATTAATGAAGCATGTTCGTTCTGTTCTAGGAAGAAAGGAAATGTTGGGGTGCAGGGGAAGGGAAGTGACTTTTGGAAGCCGGTAAAGCCAGTGGGGGATTCAGACTGAAGCATGAAGACTGGGGTGGCAGAACTAGATTTCCCCACCCTCTTGTCCCCATGGCAGCCCCTCTCCCCCTCCCCAGATGCTACGCAGAGCTTTGGGAGACACTGTTGGCGGGACATTGGCTGTGGTGTGCTGGGGATCCCAAAAGCTGGGCAGAGGTTGGGTTCAGACATGCATGGACCCCTGCATGGTTACCACGGCTCTTCCTCTTCCTCTTCCATGATCTATCTGACTGGTGTTTTCTATGTTACCAAGGTGTTTATCATCCCCATGCAAATATTCCTGCTGTTGGTACATATTCTATCAGTCACAGTGCCTGAAATTCAACCTCGAGGTGCATCGCTCCCGGCCTACGTCAGCTTCCTCTTGCTCAGTGTCCACACACACAGGCTGAATGGCTGGAGGGGCTCACACAGTTGCCGCTCTATCCTGGGGACGCTGTGGTAGTTGCATACCAGGACTGTGGAAGCCATGATGCTAGGTCCAGACAACATGACAAACCATGGTGGTATGGAGAATCCACAGAACAAACCATTGTTTCAGTTCTTGGTTTCCGAAGGACAAAGTTACCATGGTGAAATACCACCAGGTTCAGACAACACAACAGACCACAATAGTAAAACAAAACCACTTCCAAATCTTCCCAAAGGAAGAAGCACATCACACCACACATAAAAAGTGGATACAGATATGTATAAGATTTACATAGGTTAATTCACATGTATAGATTCACATTTTTGAATAAACGTGATTATTTAAATAGAAGTGCAGTAGATGGCTTGGGACTGCAGGTGGCACAGTGGTTTAAACCGCTGTGCTGCTGGGCTGGTTGATCGAAAGGTCGCCGGTTCGAATCTGCCCAATGGGGTGAGTTCCTGTTGCTCCATCCCAGTTTCTGACAACCTTGCAGTTCGAAAGCATGCAAATGCAAGTAGAGGAAAAGGTGCCACTTCGGTGGGCAGGTAACAGCGTTCCGTGCACTTCGGTATTTAGTCATGTCGGCCACATGGCCACGGAGACTGTCTGTGGACAAACGTTGGCTCCCTCGGCTAGGAAACGGAGATGAGCACTGCCCCCTAGAGTCAATTCAATTTTTATTGAATTGTTTTGCATTTGGCATATTGCCATTGTGTGTTTTGTTTTATTTCCTGGATTTGTGGCTTGTAATTTTGAGCTTTGGCTATCTAGATACTGCTTTGGCAGTATAGAAACCATTCCTCGTCGTCCTCATCTCCACCAGTCCCTTCACCATGGTGTGGAAGGCGTGACCTCTTGTGATCTACCATCCATGCGCAATTGAGGGCCAGGTTCACAGCCCAGCCTGTTGAGCTGGTGGATCTTTGCCTTTCAATCTGACATGGATAAGATGGCACAGTAATGCCACCTTGTGCTCCATAATAATAATTTAAAAACAATACTTTAAAAATAATTTTAAAAATGTAATAATGCAGATCCTTTTCAAGATGCTGTATTATAATAAAAATATAATGATACATACTTGCATTGCATTGTATTGTATTATTTTGATGATGATGAAGATGACGATGATGCTGAAAGAAGCCTTAGTTGAACTGCTTCCTTTTTGGAAAAAAACAAATAACTGGTGCCATGTGCCAGATTCCTGCTGAAAATACACATGCACACACACACACACTTCTGAAAACAAATCCTTCAGGGGCAAATCACAGCCAGGGAGCTGAGTTTCAGCAGCAAATTAGCAAAGCACCCCCATCTGGATGGAGAGGGCATTCTGGATTGGACCCCAGCGCTTTAAACACACTTGAAAAGCATGAGTCGCTCAGGGTGCAGTTCTGCCAGGAGGGGCAGTGCATTTCTCTGTCTAAAAGGGCACAGGATTGTGCCCTTAAATTTTCTTTGGGAAAGCAAAAAAGCATGAACTTTACCCTGCCAGCACTCATGGCCACCACCAGAGGTCGTGCTCTCCCCCCCTATCCACACATCCGAGGAGGCGCTAATAACAGGCATTTGTAGCGAGGAACGGGGGCTCCCGCCGTGGCTTTTTCTCTGGGTCCAATCAACTCATCCTTAAAATCCCAAACATGAGCCTTTCCATAAATCAGAACTTATCTTCATGTGTATATAAAAAAGAAGCTTCTAGGCTGATGTTATCACGCCTGAATGTTCTCTGGACTGGGAATAAACATCCCGAGCAGCACAACCCCAGATAAGGCACCTGAAGTTTTTTCCCCTAACCTGACCCTTCTATGTTTTAACCTAACTAGCATTTCTCGAATAAATATTTGCCTGCCCTTTGGATCCAGAAGAGAAGAAAAAGATGTTTTTGAGTGAGAAGAAAGACTGCATCCATGCAAGAATGTTTTGGGACTATCTTGGGGTTCCTTTTAAGATGTAGGGTCTGGTCCACATTGTATGTGGGCTTGTTAATTTAGGAAGCAATCCTATGGTCCCTGGACAACATCTAAGTGGTTGCGGGATAGTTCAGACTCCCAGATCTGACACCAGAGACAGAGCTCAAGCATCGGAGGTGGGAATCGGCGCTCTGATCTCTTGCTCCTTCACAGACAGTGCAGAAAGAAGCCTGCCAACTTCTCCTTGAAGTTAGGGGAATGACTTCAGAGAGAGAAAGCACTATTTTGCAGGGAGGGAAGATCCGGAGGGGCCAGGTTAGGGGTTGGGCCACTCCTCCCACTTTGCATTGGACACCCATAAGCCTCCTCACTCCAGGGCTTATGAAGATTACAACTGGTCTGCACCCACTTTAGCTCATTTTATGGATCAGTTCCATTAAAAGAAATATCAAAGCAATGTTTAGACCCACAAATCATCATGAAACACTGTATGTTATCATTGTAAACAGAAGTCAGGCTTACTTTCCTGGGCATGTGTGCTGCGAAAAAGGATGTTTTCTGTAGGCACCAAACCCCCAGAATGGCCAGGGCCTGTTTAATTTGTAGTAATATGAAGTTCCATATGCAGAGGCTACAGGAAGGGTGAGCTGATTCCCCCTTCACTTAGGCGTATGTGTGGGGGAAGCCATTTGCTTGATTCAGAATATCTGTGGAGAGAGCCATGCAGCGGTTAAAAGACTGAGAATTAACTTTTGCATGGCTTGAATGGCAGCTGGTGAGCTCAGCACGGTTCTGCGATGTCTAAAGAAGCCGGGAGCAGAGAGAGTGGAACCGTGGCAGATGCCATTCAAGCATCTAGTTAAGCCCTCTGATAAACCGTCCAACTTCCAATTCTCCACAGAAAAGATCAGAGATGGTCTTGTCACTGGGTTGTTATTTATTTGGGAGTCGCTTTCCATTGTTTCAAAGCCTGCTGAATCGGCGCGTGATGAACATCCTAATCAAACAGCTGCAGGAAAGGACGCTCTAAAGAACGCCAAAAGGCCCCAAACAATCCAAGGTGAATCATCCCGAACCATCTTTTGTGTGGAAGAAAACCTGTCGAGACAATGGGTGGGTTTGAGATGGCTTTTTCGAAAGGGCACAAGCCTTAATGAATTATTGGGCTCATTATCTATCACCTGTCCTGGCTCAGTGGCTTTGCTAGACCCCCTCCCAACACACCTGCTCCCAGGACGCTTGCTTGTCCATAGGTTTTGACCCAAGGGCAGCGAAATGGACAGCGTTCTTCCTCTGGCAGCCATCTGAGGAAGGACTCAAACTCCATGTGGTGTTCACCTTCCAGTAAACCCCCAGAAATCGCCTGTCTGGTTGTTATGTGTATCAGAAGATCCCCTTCTGGTGGTGCCCCTTCTGGACTTCCACTCTGTGACAGCTTTCTGCACACCATTTAGTACTGTGGCAGATCAGAGATGAATGTCAGCAGGAGAAACCCTTCCCTTGTCACCATTCTCTGAGGTTTCCCCAGTAAGGGAAATCCAAGCATTTTGCTGGCTGAGCAGTGGTGTAGTGGAGTCAGGACTTACAGGGATGCAATGCCGGTGACTTTTACAAGCAGGGACGCTGACACCACCTGCCATCCCCCTCAGTGTAGCTGGGGAAAATGGGTTTTTCAAGGAGCAATACATTGCCCCATGTTGCAAAGTTCTGGGGGGTTGCCTGGTCTTGAATGAGCATTTACTTTGCAAAAGAGCAGCTCCTGGCCGTGAAAAATGCTAGAACTGGCCCGTTGGTGTGGATCAGCACGGCCTCCTGCAACTTGGGTTGTGGGGGAGCATGCCCGGGAGCTGCCATGATGCCACCTGCAGCTCAGAGTGGGAGAGGGAAAGGAAGAGATGATCCCCCTCCCCACCATTCCAGATATATGAGTTGACCAGATGGGCAGCAGAAACTTATTTGACCTGGTGGTGGGCCAGTGTCTCACACTGCACTCGAGGGTCACTGGATTACTGAGGGGGCTCCCATGAAGCAGATTGGTGCAAGATCCAAGGCAGGGTAAAGGAGGGACTTCTCCACTCTGAAGTTCACCCCCACAAGATGTAGTGATGACGGCCAATTTGGAGGGCTTTAATGGTGGATCGGAGAAGGGGATGGCAGAGGTTGAGGTGGCTGGATGGGGCCACTGGGGCGGTGGGTGTGGGCTCCAGGGGAGGGTGGCGGACAGGACACCCTGGAGAAATGTTGCCCATGGGGTTGCGATGGGTTGGACACGACTTTGCAACTAAACAAAAACAAAAAAGGTGGATTGGACACATTCCTGGGAGAGAAGCCAGTGTGGTGTAGTGGTTAAGAGCCTGGGACTGGGACTCAGATGATCAGGGTTCTAGTCCCCGCTCGGCCATGGAGCCCACTGGGTGACTTTGGGCCAGTCACAGACTCGCGGCCCAACCTACCTCACAGGGCTGTTGTTGTGGGGATAAGATGGAGGAGGAGAATAATGTAAGCTGCCTTGAGCCCTTTGTAGGAAAAAGGCAGGATATAAATCGGAAAATAAATATAAATAAATAAATAAAATACTCCTGGGGTCCATATGCCACCTCCAGTACAGAGATAATATGTCTATCTGCATGCAAGGAACATGACCAGGGGGTGTCCTTGCGCTCACGTGCTGCTTGGGGGTTTCCTCCAGGCAGCTGGTTGGCCAGGGTGGACAGGATGTGGGACTCGACGGGCCCTTGGCTGCCCGTGTGCTAAGCCAGACCTTGCAGTCCACTCAGCTCTGCCCTCCAACCTCTCCCTGCCATCCTGTTCCTCCTCTCCAGTTTGCCTCAGTTGTCCTAATGCCTGGGCCAGCCTTGCATTCGAATAAGCTTTGTTGTTGCTGTGTGCCATCCAGTCATCCCGACTTACGGCAACCTATGAATGAGAGCCGCATGCAACGTCCTACTCATGACAGCCCTGCCTAGCTGTTCTAAACTGCAGTCTGCAGTGTTTGCTCTTCCTCTTTTTCTGCCTTTGACTTTCATTCTCCATGGAATAAGTGCTTCCCCTTTTGTTTTGCAAAGAATTCTAGATTTGCAAATATTCCTCCCTACCTCTTGCAGAAACGCTACAGCTAAAGAGATGTTGTGAACCACCAAAGTAATTGTCGTGTTTGCATAACACTTATCGGTGCTTGTACAGAGGCTGAGAGTGATATAAATGGCTTTTTGGTTGGAGCCTTAATTGCACTGTAATGAAACAGGAAAACTCATTTATCGTCTCAAGCATGAAGTTCTGCAAACAGAGTCAGATTTGAAGTGGCAATAGAGGACACGTTCCTGCAACAGCCACTATTCCCAGCTGATTCTGCAAGAGCTGGAAAGGGTTTTTATGGTGAAACTGCCTTGTCCAACTTTGACGCTACTTAGATACTGGAGACAAAATGATAAGTGAAATGTTGGTGCATACCTGCCAGTTGTATTAATGTAATAGGTGCGATATTCTCACACTAAGGGCATGATCCTTTGGCCTCTTGATATTGTCTGGGGGGCCATAGGATTCTTTGATGTCCCAGCTCCAAGAAGCTATGATCTTGGAGGTGGGACTCCAAAGGCTGCCCCCTTGCAGAATGAATCATGTCAACTCCTCCGCTCTCCCCCAGCTGCGATCAGGCACCGAGGTGGGGAAGGGAGCACACTGGAGAAGAGGAAAGAAGAGGCTGGACTTTTGGCAATTCCAGCTGGTGGTCGGGCCTCTTTCCCTCTTCCTGGCTCCAAGCCTAAATGGCTGAAAACATCCAGACAGAGAAAAGGCAGGATGCAAGGTGTGGTGGGGAGATCACTTTTGCTGAGCCTCATGCCTCACTCTGGAGGCCCATAAGCCTCCAAATCTGAATTGCACCTGATTTTGCTCCTAATACTGGAACCTAATGTCGAAGAACTCAGGTCTCAGGGGAAAAGGTTTGGAAGAAGTCTCCAAAATCTAAGCCTCTTTTGTCCGTATTCCTTTTTCCTTGTGTGTTGTGCTTTTTTAAAGAAGAGTTTTTGCCTAAGCAATTTGATTATCCCATCCCTTAACTGATGCAGGCCAAGCTATTTGTACCCACTCCTTAATTAAACATTTTCTTAAAAAGTTCCCCTCTTGGGTAAAGGTGGATCCCCTTAGGACTGTCAAGTGAATCTGACCACTTCTGGAGAGTTATCTCCAAGCGCTGGCTCTTCTGCTGCAAGTGGAAAGCAAAATTGCACCTACCTTTCGGACCTGTTGGGAGAATTGTACTTTTTCTGTGCTTGCATCTACTGTGGGTGGAGACAACAGTCATTACAAATTTTTTGGTGGATGACCTGGGAGCTCTAGGTTTTGGAGGACTCTTGGAGGTCTACATTCTCACCATCACTGTTACTCTCTGCCCTGGCTCCTCAGGAAGGCCAGTGTGGTGTCATGTTGGAACAGGGAGATCTGGGCTCTGGTCCTCACTCGGTCATCAAGCTCCCTGGGTAACTCTGAGCCATTCAATCACCTCCCAGGGTTCTTGTTGTGAGGGTAAGATAGAGCTACGTAAGCCACCTCACAAGAGGAAAAAGTGGCATATAAATGCAATGTAATAAGAAGAAAATGCCTCAGCATGGATCCCACTTACTTGTATGACGAATGGACATCCACAGAGCCAGTGTGGTGCCGTGGTGAAGAGCACGGGACTGGGACTCGGGCGATCCGGGTTCAAGTCCCGCTCAGCCATGGAGCCAACTGGGCGACTTGGGCCAGTCACAGACTCTCAGTCCAACCCACCTCACAGGGTTGTTGTTGTAGGGATAAGGTAGAGAGCAGGAGGAGGAGAATGATGTTAGCCCCCTTGAGTTCTTTGTAAGAAAACAATTGGGATATAAATCGAATAAATAAATAAGCTCACAGGGGCATGCCCTGATCCACCTTCTCACCATGACCCTTGTCTGGGCCAAAGAGGGAGGCAGGCAGAGAAGCAGGTTACGAAACTGAAGAGAAAGAACCCCGCCTATTTATTTATTTATTTATTTATTTAAAGTTTTCATATGCCGGCCAATACCAGAGTCTCTGGATGGCGTACAAAAAACAAACAAACAAACAAAAACCACCAGCAACAACAATATACCAAGAAACAACACACTGCATCCAACCATTAATGATAAAAACAAAGATAAAACCAGTGAAATGTTCAAATGTTGGAGAATAAAACGGTTTTCAGCTGACGCCGAAAAGAATAAAGCAATGGTGCCAGGCGAACCTCCCTGGGAAGCATGTTCCACGGTTCCACCACCAAAGCGGCCCTCCTCCGGGCACTCGCCCTCCTCATCTCCTTCAAAGAGGGCTCCCGGAGCAGGAGCTCTGCCTCAGATCTCAAGGGGCGGGCAGGCATAATTTCGTCACTGGCAAGGTTGTGTCATCACACTTTCCCCCTTGGCTTTTAAGCATGAGCTAGCCGGCAGGTTGTTCTCATCCCTGCCCCACCTCATTCAGTTCGCAGAGCTCAGCATCACTGGAAATGTTGGTCCTGCAGCACATAGCTAATGCAGCAGACCCCTGCAGCGTTGATGCACTGTTCGGCTCTAACTTTAAACATTAGCATTTTAATAGATTTAAGTCGCTTTTGAATTTATTTTTTTATTGGTTATATATTGTGTTATTGTATTGCTGTATTATTGTTTTTATTGGATTCTGATTTTAATGTTGTAAGCTGTCCTGAGATGTTATACATGAAGGAGGGCATATAAATGTTTGAGAGAGAGAGAGAGAGAGAGAGAGAGAGAGAGAGAGAGAGAGAGAGAGAACATCTTGTCCTAGGGCAAAAGCTTAATCTAACCTTACTGGATCTGCTGACCAGGGGCTGTCGATGGGCATCTTTTGACTAGACAGCCCGTCCAACCACCCATCAAAGAGAGGACAACTGCAAAATGGAGGATGATCCTTTGGCCACCCTTCCGATAGACAGCACTCCTCTGTCAAAGAGGACACAGGGCCACTCTGCTCCAGGCCTGCACTGATGCTCAGCATATGTTCCTAGAGCGATACGTGCCCCAGGAAGAGATGGGCGGCCTTTTGGTAGCCTTTAGATAATTATATGCTCAGCCATTTAATTGCCTGAAAGCAGTGATTGAGGCATGTTGCTTCTCGTAATCGGCAAGATGAGTGAGACAAAATAGCACCAAATCTAATGTACAAATGGATTATTCCAGGAAAATTGCGAAACTGGGGTGCCTGGGCTAATTTCATATTTACTTTAACCATATGACCCGGTTGTATGCACTGGGTCTGGATTAACAGACTGAATTTCACATTTATTTGAAGTGGCTGCCTAATGGATTTATTCCCAGGGCCCTGAAATGCAGTCATATAATTAGGCAAAGGGCTTTGCAAAATATCTAAAGGATCAGCGCCATGGCAACCCTTGTTTGTATAAGGACAGTGTCAGATAATACCTTCTTGGAAACTGGCTTACAGATAACAGACCTTGTTTCTATTATGCAAGTGCAGTTCACATGCTGCTTAAGGTTACAGAAAACTGCTGCACAAGCAAAATTAAAACTTGAACCTCCTTCTTTCCTTCTCCAAATAACAGATAATCATCCTATGCTGCCACAGAGCTCATGTAAACCAATGGGAGGTCAGGATCGTTCCTGTTTGCTAGGCAAAGTGGAAAAGTGGCTCTTGGCCACTGAAATTAGGTGGCGAATTACTACTTTCCCCAGCTGTCTCGCAAGTGGTGTGAATGACACGGCACACACACTGCTTTCTGCAGATGCTGAGCTCAAGCCAGGCAAGGTCAGTGGCTTCTAGGTCAATGGGCTCCTTATCTTTGGTCACCTTAATTCTGTCCGTTATAGGAATTATCCTTTGTGTTCCACAGTGGCGAACCCCTTTTGGGGACAGATTTCACCCCACACGCCCAGAAATCAGTGTACAAAACCAGTCAGAGGTGGGATTATGCCCCCCTTCCCTGTAAGTAAAAATTGCTGTGATGGGCTGTCAAGTCTTCTCCAACTTATAGTGTTCCCATGAATGAGAAACTTTTCAAATGTCCCATCCATGGCAGCCCTGCTCAGCTCTTGGTCAGTAAAAAATGCAGTGATAATGAGTACAATTAAAACTGGCTCTCCTTTTACGACACCCAAGCATCCCAGTGAAGCTGCATGTTGCTTCAAAGCCACTCACATGCAAATTTAATCAACCGTTTCCTGAACTAAAACTCACATAATGACTTGATGGACAACACAGTCCTGTGGTCAGAGCCCAGATGGCTACGGGTGTTTTTGGGGTTCCAGCTCCAGCTCGGGACTGGAGAAACTGGTCCCAAGACTGTGGCTGGGACTCCAGACTTGGACGGCCCTCTTCTGCACCGGCAGCTGCCATGGAAAGGGGCACCCCAGCCGTGTTCCGGGGGTTTCCTATCCATGCCAAGTGGGGTGCAGAGACCAAGTGTGCTTCCATGCACCTCCCACCTTGCAAAACACATAGATGGCCGATATAAGTGTTTTGCCCCAGAACACAGGGAGAGGGGGCAGAGGGGGTGCCAGGATCCTGCACCTGTGGGTGGCACCTGTCTCCTGCCCTCCTTGTCCCCACAAGCCGCTCTCCCCAACCCACACAGTTTCCGCCCTCCAGCTGTGACCCTGGCTGCTCGAAGCCTGGGAGCTCTGGTCCTGCACTCCCAGCTCCAAGCTTCCCAGAGTGGGCTCAGAATTATCCTGTGGCTGCTGGAGTCTGGTAGTGCCCATAGGATCTTGCCCTAAATTGATGAACATCGGTCTGTGTGCTTCCTGCTCGGTGAAAGGGTGACTCACGCATGAGTCAGCAGCTCTTGGGAACGCCTGCCTGCCGCCACACTGGGCTTTTTTTCAAATCTCTGAGAATCAGATCGGCTCAGCGCTGGATCAGAGCTGGCAAATCCAGTTACCTTGTGGTGCTCGGTCAGGCACACGCGAAGGCAACTTCTTGGCAAGAGACCACGGGAGACAAGCCTCTGCCTCACGTGCTTCCTGTGCTCCCCTTTCTGCCATTCATGACACACAGAAGGGGATGTATTCACGAGCTATATGAGAGGGCGTCAGTGATTGGGTGGTTTCGAAAAGTAATGTAAATACATAAATGCAGAGCAGACCGTGAGGAACAAGTGGCCCATAGTGGGAGCTCAGTGACTGCAAATGGGGATCTAACTCTCAGGAGCAGAGTGGATCTGTTCCTAATAAAAGGCACCTGTCAGCCGAATGGAAGCACTTTCGCGCCCCATTGGTTACAAGTTATGCACAGTCACTCAGAAGTGGGTCCCACCGCATTCACTGTGGCTTCGCGCACATTGAGACATGGTAGCAGGCCTTAGCAATAATTCAGTACAATCCTATGCATTTAAATCCCACTTCATTCAGTCGGGCTTACTTGTATATTTACTATCGTTGTGTTGTGTTTGTTGTGCTGTGTTGTGGGGGTTCTACTGGAAGAATGTCAAGCTTATTAAGATTCAACAGGTAGTGTAGTGAGCTTTCCCAGGGTCCAAAAGCCAGGATAGTTTCTTGGAACTACGCCAACCCCTTATGGAAAAGTACCAGAGATCATTGCCTTCCCCAGTCATTTGATAGACAAGAGCTGTTTTTGCTGTGAGAACGAGACTGTTTGCCTTATTGAAGCAGCTTTGTTCCCCCTCGCCTTTTCCCAGGATGTGGGACAGGTAGAACCTGTGTGTACTGACAGCTTCTGAAACAGTAGGAGAGGAATGTTATAAAAGCCACAGAAAGAGCTGCTGTTCTCAGTCGGGGGAGCAGAATCGAAGTGTCACTCGCCCAGGCAACTTTGGAAGACCACAGAATATGCCTGGCCTATTTGGGGATGCACAACACTCACAGAGAAGTAGAGCAGAAGCTTTCTTTTCCGCGCCCATATTCTGCATCCATATTTCATCACAGTATTCAATAAACTGTGTGTCATTTCTTACAAATGTGCTTTTGAGTATCTTTGAATCTGACCTGATGTGCCTTGGCCAGACCAACACAGAGCTCTTGAGGCGGCATCCCAAAGCATCAAGTTAACTATCCCATTGCAAGCAATGGTGACTTTAAAGAGCTGGATGTGGTTGGCTTCAGCCAACTGTACACAGAAGAAGAAGGTGCATGGAAAGATAGACATTAAGGCTTACTTACCTGGGACAAATGCAGCGGGACTTGAAGAGCCAGGCTAAATAGCTGAGTTGCTTTTCAGACTTTTACTCCAACTTGGTCCACAGCAGTCAATGGCTAAACATCTTCCTGCCTGCCAATCAATTTGCTACTAAGGACAGAAGAGCAGGAGCAAGGAGGAGAGTCGGCCATCTTAGTCAGAGGATGCTTGAGTCGACCTGCACAGCAGTGCTGCCTCCAGGTTTGGGGGGGAGGCAAGGCACCTTCAGTGGGACCCCTCTGTGGGTCTGTCTCCTCACCAACCACCGTGGTCACCAGCTGCGCCCGCTTCTCATCTTCTCTCCCGTCACGGCTACTGCCTGCCTGCAAGTCGGAGAGACAAGTAGGCAGGGATTCCTGCTGCCGCCCCTTCTCAGCCGCTGTCGCCTGGGCCGGGGCAAGTGAGCAAGGCATCTGCAAGAGCGAGGAGGTGCCAACCCAGGAGGCCCTCGTCAGCAGACCCCTGCTGTCGTGTGGGCCCGCGACAATGCCCAGCCATGCCTACTCGTGAGGCCAGCCCTGATGCACAAAATGGAATGCCTGCCCCAAACCGGCACCGCCCTTCAACCGGCACCAACAGTGCGGTATATTTGGCAACAGGTAGGACCTTCGCATCTGGAATTTGTGCTGTTTTTCTCTATGGGCCGCAATCCTGGACCTATTAATGCAGGTAAGAGCCATGGATCTCAATGGGGCTTACTTCTGAGTAGGCAAATGTAAGATTATGATATTGATCTGTTTTTATTCAGTCTAATCGGCTGCTGTATCCCATGAGGGTGATTTATGGTTTTTAATCAGAGTGGACTGTATACAATTTTACCGGTACATCTCATGACATCCCACGAGGGCAACAGGCGTGAGCTGTTCTCAAAGCAACCCAAAACGAGTGGAAATGCTCATTCCCAGAATGAGGTGGGCAGTGGAGTTTGCAGAAGGAAGCTCCATTAACCTGTCTCTCTGGAAAATGGGGTTTCCCCTGATCTTGGGGTTTGCTTTTCCAATCCGGTGCAAGTTCTCTATTGCATGTGATGAATCCAGCCACTTTTGATTCTTTTATTCATACTTTTTATGCCACTTTGGAATCCTTTCACATGAAAGGTAGTTAAGAAATGTTTTAAGTAAAAATAAATGCATAGATAGATAAATCAGGCTGCTTGGTTATAATCCTGTATCTATTCACATTGGATAAGATCTTCTGCAGAAGAGGGATTTACTTCTGAATAAATATGGAAGGGTTCCTTCCTTCCTTTCCTCCATTCTCAGCTTTCACAGCAGAAGGCAACATTCTTTGAATTTTGCTCTGCATTTGGAGAAACGAAAAAAGAAAACGGTACTCATGAAATTCATTCAACGAGTGAAAGGGATTGGTCACACTGATTAACATTTGAAACAGACAGTATTCCTCCTTCAGAACACCGAAAATATCATTTTTTCTGCATGGCTAGTCCTGTTTTAGTAACAAACCGTAGGTTTAGTAATGGGGTGTGAATTTTCCCTGGTATGCTTCTGGGAACCCACAAGTAGGTGTGTGAGGTTTACTAACTTAACGGTTTCATCATGAGTCATGGTTAATGTTCCTGGTCAGAGCTCCTCAACTGCTGTCAGAAAGGGAAAAGGAAATCCATTGGAAAGAACACAGGAAGCGGTCTTCAGAGCCTGTCCCCTGGTCCATCTGGCCCAGTAGTGTTGGCACGGGCTAGCAGCAACTCTTCAGAGCTTCAGGAAGGGTTCTTTCTGAGCTACACCCAAACATCCTTGGGATCAAACTTGCATGCGAAGCAGCTTCTCCCCGAAGTTTTCCTCTTCACTGCATCTTCAAGGTGGAAAAAGTCCAGACCGAAACTCTATTCATCATGCCCGGAAAAAAAGCTGCCGAGCTTATTCATCGTCACCAGACACGGTTTAAACAAAGTAAATGAAATCAGACTCAACGGATACGTAAGCATAGCTAGGCCCATGGCACAGCACTCCAAAAGCCAAACAAAGGACTACCAGGAGCACTTTCCGTCTATACATTTTCTATTGAATAAAATTAAATAAATCAAATAGGAACAGTAAGTGATTTGTTGACTCTGAGTCCTGCAAAAAAAAAGCCAGTCATTGGATTCTCCTCTAATTATTTGCTCTCTAACCAATTCATCTCCACCTCCCCTGGGCATTTCATAATAATGCATCTGTTACAAGACACCGGTCTGGTCACTCATATATTTGAAGGAACTTTCATAGGGCTTTCGGACAATGCATCATCCATTCTGTGCTCATTTCCTACTCAAAGTTGTTTATGAGTTCTTGATACTGTGGCCCTCCAGTTTTGCTTCCAGACTGCTCCTCCGGAGATGGTTTTTGAGACAGGACAGGAAAGATGTGCTTTTAAGTCTGAAAGTGGAAGAGTGATTTCCTCTTATGTATTTGTGCTGTTCTGTTACTCCACACTGCCACCTAGGGGTTATGCAGAAGAAAAACAAGAAATGAACTGCTCTTCCAAGGGTTAAAGGACTGGACGGTGGGGTTTGAAATAGATAATCATGCGATGCTTCTCTGGTTTTAAATATGCTATCTTTATTAGGTCAACAACAACAAAAATCACACAAAATATGCAAATTTTCCAGATCTTTTCATCAGGCAAGATGCTATAAAAATGAAGGGGCACAGGGGAAAAGGAAAAACTCTGTCACATCTTTCCCCCACAAAAGCCTCTGTGAATTTATAATTGCATTAGGAGGCCTGTTTGTATATAACTAATAAATTTAGGTTGACTCCTGGGTTGTTTAACCCACAATTAACCTATAGTGCCCAGTTCTAGAAATCATAAAGCAACCTCCCAAACTGGAAAGCTGAATTTGGAAATGACCATGGAATGTTCCCAGCATGCACATGGACAGAGCATGGGCTAATTAACTGTGTTAAGTAATGCCCCGTTGGCATGGATTGGCCTCTCGGTTCTGTCTGTGTTGCATACAAACCCTGCTTGTATGGTCCAGCATCCCCAATCCAAGTAAACTTTGATTACATAGACAGACAGTGGGAACTTGCATCGCTCCCTTGGAAATCTGTTCTCAGAGACAAACTTGAAGCTTTGTTTTAGGTCAGATGAAGACCAGCCAGTCCAGCAGCTTATTCCAGATTTTTACTATCAAATAAAACATGGGCTTATGGAAATGAGATAGAAATCACTACCTTGTAAAGATTCTGGAGAGCAAGTTTTTCTGGGGAAAGAATTCCATGGGGTTTGATACCCCCTCCCCTTTTGCCCTGAGAATCCCGCTCTCCATTCCCTGAAGGATGCTCAAGAACAGGAGGAGCCTCTAGGCTAACATTGCCCACAACTGCCTTGTGTGGTCCCATGTGCCCCCCCCACAATTTTTTTCTTTTATAGAACCCGTAAACTGCGGAGCAATGCAGGACAGACTACAAATGCATTTGGCAACATGGAGAGCAGCCTTACCCACCTGACACCCTCCAAGCAGGCTGGACTACAATTCCCATCAGCTTGGTGGCAGGGGATTTGGGGAGTTGTGATCCAGTACACACGGAGGGCGCTGGGTGGAGCAAGCCTAGTGCAGAAAGTCTGAGCACACACTTGTGTTATGCCCTACAACTGTTTCCGAAGGGTATTGCATAGAGCCGGAACTTCGGCAGCCAAGGTCAAATTCCTCTGGCAGTATTTATAGCAGCATTTCTGTATCAGTGGTCACAGGAATGTTAAGTGCCTAATTGTGCATCTAGTTTGCAGGGGACCGAAAGGACGTTTCATGGACCAGGATGGAATCTGGGGGGCATTTCCCATGGTGGTCACTTCCAGATGTGCCATGATGGGAGGGGCTGTAGCAATCAAACCACAGGAACAAACTGAGATCACAGCACACAGTTCAGGAATGGATCTCACTGCCACTTGGTGTGGTGATGGCCACCAAGACCGATGTCTTTAAACCCAATCAAATTCATAAAGGGTAAAGCTACTAGTCCTTGGTGAGAATTCCAGAGAAATGATGGCAAGAGGTTGCTGATGCATTCATGCCCCACTTGGGAACTTCTCATGAGCATCCGGCTGAGCACTGAGTTGGTGGAATAGATAGGTATTTCGTCCGATCTAGTCTTAATTTCTTAAGGTCCAGTGCTTACTTTAAGGGGCAAGCCAAGACCAACAGCCGGGAGGTGAGCCCACCTGGAGCACAAAGCAAACATCCTGTAACTATGCTCAGGTTGTTGGCGTGGGGGGGGGGGGGAGAGATAGCAGGGCCTGTGAAGTTTAGCCAGTTTTAGTTGTGTGTAGCCGTGCAAAAAGAGTACTTGAACAGGCCAGAAAAAGAAGTAAAGATTAAAGATACAAAGGCCTGGGGAAAAAATAGAAGGGGAAAAACCTTCTTTTTTCCACAGAGACAAACTACCCCTGGGAAAAATCAGGGTTCCCCCCTCCATAAACATTTGTAGCTTTTATGTATGTATGTATTAGATTTATATCCCACTTCTTTTCCTTGTTAAAGAACTCAGAATGACTTTCATCCTTTTCCTCCTCCTGCTCTCCATCCTATCCCCACAACAACAACAACCCTGTGAGGTAGGTTGGGCTGAGTCTGTGATGGGCCCAAAGTCACCCCGGTGGCTCCATGGCTGAGTGGGGACTTGAACCCAGGTCGCCCGAGTCCCAGTCCCGTGCTCTTAACTGCTACACAACATGGGCTCTGCACAGTATATATTCACAATACTCAACAGTAGTTAGTAATGTACCAGGAAAAATCATTTGAGGAACAAGAGAAGTCCCTGCTTGGATCAGACGTGTGTCGTGCAACCAGCCTCACTTGTCACCAACCAGATGCCTCTGTGAAGCCCATGAGAAGACCCTGCAGACAGTATCTCCACCTCTCTTACTTCCCAAAAACTGCTATTCAAAGGTATACTGAAGTTTCACAGAACCACCATGGCAAATAGCTATAAGCGGAACCTCCGTGCATCTATCGGATCTTCTCTGAAAGCCATCCAAGCAAGTGGAAGTATATAAAACCACAAACCACTGCTGTGAGCCGTCCCGAGGCTATATAGCAAGGGGACGACATATAAAAACTTTAAATAAATAAATAAGTCTCTTTTCCAAGTAATGTCCCATTTGGGGACCACTGAGCTTCGCAACTTGGGTGTTGTTGTCTTCGCTGTATTTTGGATGCTACAGCAGCTCTCCTTGTGGGCACCTTTTGGGTTTAACTCCTTCTTTGCTCATTTAGGCCAGCCAGAAAATTACTCCCAGGATGAGAAAAGGAGCAGGAGAAAGCAGGAAACAAATCTATGTGAAAAGTCACATCGGTTGTCCTATATGAACACTTATGCAATGCAACAGTCCACAAATGATGCAGAAGAACAAGTTTTCTGTAGTCACTGACCTGGCCCAATTTTGCAATGCTAACCTTGATCCTAAAGACATCACATCAGCTTTACCAGCTCACCCATCCATTTATCTCCCTCACTCCACCATCTCCACGATTGTTGTCCTACAAATACTACAAAGCACAAAAACAAGTCAGGCTGATCATTTACAAAATGACCCGAATATCGCTAAGGCCAACAGCACAATCCCACACATTACGCAGAAGTAAGTCTTGGTGAGTTGAAAGGGGCAGCACCTCTGAGCAGGGGTTTGTTTGCACTCCTGTATGTGCCACAGAAGAACGTTGCCAGCTGAGCACCGTTCTTTCCACAAGCATTTGTGGGCTTCCTCTCTGTTCAGCTCGCTTTCCAAGCAAGGGACAAGCAGGAGAGGAAGTCTGTGAATGCTGGATGGATGGATTCCTCGGAGCTTTGATGCATCCCACATGGGACGTGTTCTGCCTGGGACTACAGTGAACCACTGCTAGTGCCAGATGTTCAGCACAGAGCTAGACAGACAGGTAGTCAGGCCTGATCAGCTCAGCAATGCGAAGATATTTTATTTATTTATTTATTTATTTATTAAAACATTTCTATGCCGCCCCTTGCTGAAGCCTCGGGGCGGCTTACAACACAATAAAATACAATAAAATACAAAAATAACAATATAAAATTAAAATTAACAATATAAAATAAATATAAATATAAAAATATATAAAAATATATAAAAATATAAAATATAAAAAATATTTTAGATGCAGATGGCAAGAAGAACATAACACGGTTAGAAGAGCCAAGTCCATGTAGCCCAGCGTTCGGTTCACACGGAGGCCAAACAGCTCCCCGTGAGACCTTACAGGCAGGACGCAAGAGCCACGAGTTCCATCTCCCCGGTCGGTCATACTGGCTGTTCCAAATTTCATCCTGCCCCCTTGTCTTTCTTTCCACTTTTTGTGTATTTGCAAGGGTTTTTCATTGACACGCAATGCGGTCGCTTCAGGGCAGTTATCTGGGGCACTGTGTGACCTTTAAGCACACTGGCCCACAAGTAAATAAGGCTATTGTAGAAACTGGGGCAAAATACAATATTAGGGATGGATACTTTCCCCTGCTGCCAGACTGGACCAAGTGTCCAACAAGTCTAAGCATCCTCCATCCCAGATGGAGATGGAGATGCCTCCGGTAACCCCACACACTGGACTGGAGCCCATTGGGGGAAACTTGCACAAAAGCTGGGAGGCCACCAGATAATTGAGGGTTGGGGGACGGGGGTACGCCCGTCAGCAGAACTCCAGGGGTTAGACTCGGATGCCAGCTGAGCCAGATAAGGTGGCCTTGGGTTAAGAGGATCATTCAAACTGTTGCACAGGTAAGAAAGTAGAGGGTGCAATTTACATGGAAACTCAGGACAGAAGATGGGCATCAGGCATGGAACAGAGCATAGAAACCCAAATTCAGGAAATAGGACCACGGCAACCATTCCAGGACAAGGTGACGAAGGCCAGTGCGTTAAGCAAAGTGGCCGTGCTTCCAGTTAAATCCTTTTCAAGCTCTAAGTTTATGGTTTTTCAAAGCAAGGGACTGTAGGGATGTCTGCAGGTGCCCTGGCGACCCTGTTGGGGATCCCAGGAATGGGGAGCGGTGGGGCCCAGTTGGTCACATGCCATTCCACCTGGTGCGGCAGGAAGGGCTTTTGACCGCAGGGGCCCCTGCCAGGTCGGCACCGGCAGTGCTAGGAGCAGCCCTGGAACAGACGGTGTGTAAGAGGCAGGCTAATTCTCATCAGCAGCACCCTGGGCTGGCTGGCTTCTCCCAGGGAAGCCACAGACAGCTTCCCTTCCCAGGCCCCGCTTGCTCCTTCTGAGTCCTGCTTTGCAAATACTGTCCGGGGGCAGGTTTGCAGGACCCCCACGCTGACACCCAGCTATTGTGATGTAGTGCACAAGGGTGGGCTGTCTTCACCTGACACGCATCACAAAGCAGCCACCAAAGACAATGTCCAGTCAGGGCCAAGCAAGCTTAGTGTGAAGGACAGGAGGGAAAAAGGGAGAGGAGAGGGAGAGAGAGAGAGAGCAAGGGAGACGGAAAAAAAGAAAAAAAGAAAAAGAGGTAGGCGAATTAGCCAGCTATCACGACTGATCATTGACCAAGCTACTTAAAGATCTATCAGTCACATTGTGTCCTGTCTTTGGGTTGCTCTGTTGGGAGTTTGCCAGACAGAAGAGCTGGGCCACTTGCTGTCCTCCTGATGTTATTGGACTACAGCTCCCATCAGCCCTAGCCAACATAGACAGTGGCCATGGATCATGGGGGCTTTGCGGCCCTCCCTTGTTACATACCCTGCACTGCAGCCAATTTCTGGATGGGCCAGATGTTTCATCCCCATCAATTAAAGAAGGGAACCAAAGGGCAGAGACAGGAAGGTGGGGAGCTTCAAATCTACCTCCCCATCCCCAACCCCCCTCTGCAACTAGCTGGACTAACATCAGATTTCTGAGCTTGGCTGGAAGAATTTTATTTCCAAAACTGGGAAGGGGCATTTCACAGAATCGTAGAATAGGAGAGTTGGAAGGGGCCAAGAAGGCCATTGGGTCCAACCCCCTGCTGTTGCAGGACACCAAGTCACACCATCCCACTCAGAGGGCTGCCCAGTTTCTTTCTGAAGGTCTCCAGTGTGGGAGAACCCACAGCCTCTCCTGGCAGCTGGTTCCACTGCCACATTGCTTGGGGAGTGAGGAAGCTTTGTAGGTGTGCATGCCCCTTTCCTCACCCTCCAATCATATTTGGCAGCTACCCTTCAGCCCCATAAAAGCCCCACAAGGAGAATTTGGGCCTGGGGGCCTGGGATGTATTTTCCTTTAACGTCTAGTTTGGGCTAAGCTGAAAGTGCAGAGAAAGGTGGCCAAAAGGCCAGAGCAAGTCTGCTGTGAGAAGACGCTACAACAGCTGGAACATCTCAGCTTAGTAAAAAGACAAGTCAGGGGAGAGAGAGGCCTGTAAAATTATGGCTCTTGTGAGCAAACGGGACAGAGTGCTATTTTTCCCTCTCTCATAAAACTTGAATAATATAATACAGCAAATGCTAAACAGTAACCTGGCTTGGAACTGCTCTCTGAGAAAGGGGTGCAGGTTTGATTTTATGACACAAAGGCACATATAAGCAACTTTTTTCTACCAGGATTTATTTGGATTTTCCCAGCAGGTGAAATAGCCTAGCACAACCTCCCCCATCCTCGGGCCCTCCACTATAAAATCAAGCCTGAGACCTTGGCTCTAGTCCAGACTTGACTATGAAGTCACTGGGTAACCTAGTCGCTCCCTAACCTACTTCACAGGGTTGTTGTGAGGGTAAAAATGAAGCTAAGAGGAAAAGGGGCTGAACTGCAATGTAATAATAAGAACAATAACAACAACTCCCATAATCCCTGACCCTCAGCCATGATGGCTGGGCTCAATGGGGGTTGTAGTTCAAGCTGAAGAGTGCCAAGCTGGGGGGAGCTGGCCGAGCAGCATCGGAAATGCCAGAAGTGCTGACATTATCAAGGGCTGGATTTGCATACCCCCAAATTTCCCTAAGATGACTCAGTCCATGGGTTTTGCTTTTGCTCATGATCACAATCTGACTGGTTGCCATAACTGTGACTTGGAAGGAATTTTCCCTCTGACTCAAAATGCTGCATTATCCTTCCACCCACCCTCACAGGGGGTTTTTGCCCCCCCCCCCCCCACTTGCACAGACTCCCCAAGTCTTCTGCCTGAACTGTGTGGCTTGATGTGTCTTGTAAACTCTGACTCTCTTCTTGCAGCACATGCCAAAGCTAAACTAACTACGATGCCAAGGACTCTGCAGGACACACAGTTGCGTGAGTAAAACAAACCACAACAAAGCCAAAAGATAATGCAAGTACCATTGGTCAGTTAGGGGCTGCTTTAAAAAAAAAGAACCCATGAGTATGTACAATAAAGAAAAGCTCCTCTGGGCATGTGCAGAAAACCTTTGGCCTCACCACTGAACATCTGCAGCTTGTTGCAACTACACACTTTGAATGAAGGAGTGAAGCAAATGGCAGAGTTCTCCGATTCCCATCCAGTGGTCCAAACCTGAATTCCATGAACTCCCATTCACAAAAAGTATCTACAATTTAAACATACACAAACAGTTTCAATGCCCTGTTGGAACCCCTGGGACATCTGCTTGTAGGTGTATTCCATACTGTGGCTGCCATGAGCACGGCTCCATCCCAGTTGTAGTTTATTAACCAGTTACTACCTGTGCAGCTCACATCTGCTGCAGTTCATGCAATGGAGAAGTCTGCAAATTCTTTGCAACTCTGAACATAAAGGCCAATGCCAAGAATGTGAAGAGCTGTTGCACTAATTGCAAAGGTGAAGGTTAGCATTTTTCTTTAGTGTAGGCATGTGTTGCTCCAATCCAGACAGACAGAGACCACTGGATACCAGGAAAGGATTAAACCTTTTCCAAGAGAATAACCACTCCATGAGGAGAGTGGTCGCGAAAAGAATGAAAAAGACCTTTCATGAATGCTTTTCGTAAGGGAAAAAGTGGCGTTGCTGAAGGTTTAATCCTCTGCTCCCAGAGCAAAGCAGTCCAACTCAAAATCAGAATGCCTGCTTAAAGAAAAAGCTAATCCTGAGCCTCACACTACATGTTTTCTGAGTAATGGCAGCCTGGCTGGAGCAGGCTGGTAGTAACCTTGGACTGCGGGGAGTTAGGAGGACTGGGGAGCCTGCTAAAGTAGGCAACACTCTGCAAGGCAGGCTCTACCTAGGCACACCTGCCCATCTTTGCATCAGAGTGTTAGCATGACAGAAAGTGCCTCAGAAGAGCAGAGTCAAATTCTAGCCACTGGGATAGATGATGCAGTTTGATGTAGACTCTACATTGTAGAGGGAACCAGGCTCAGACATTAACCTCTCCTGTGACAAAAAGGATAAAGATATCAGAGGATCCCCGCCCAGGACTATGCCTAGTCTTGAGAGAGCTGCTCATAATCAAAGCCCAATTTGAAAGAAAAAAGGTGGGATATATATGTAATAAATAAATTGACCAATGGTTACCAGTTATAATGGCTATATATGGCTTCCAGTATCAAAGGCAAGTATGCTCTCATTAGCTAAGGAACACAGGTAGGAACATTCTGTTGAATTCACATTCCACTTATGGGATTCCTATAGGCATCTGCTTGGCTACTTGGGCAGTTTGCTGGTCTCTGTGAGCTTTGGGCTCTTCTGGTGCTCTTAAAGGCCGATGGAACATCTTCTGGTCTTAGAGAACTAGCAAATGCCAACTCCCCATGTCTGTAGCCAGCTGCCACTTGTTGCAGCAAAGACAACCAAGGTTCCTGCGGCATTTTAAACAATGAATGTGCAATCATATAATTGCGCAGACAGGCAAAAGCCCCGCTCCTCCCAGCATTCCTCAGCCGCTGCCCAAAATTATTTAGTGCCTTCCAGATGCATTCCACAGCAAATCTATGCTTTTTTTAAAGAGGCCACAAGACCAAACTGGCTAATAAGGCACCAACCACCTTATTAGTCAGTTTCAGCAAAGGGAAGAATCCGGCACATCTATGACGAGCGCAGCTTCTCTGGATCAGAATTATCTCCTTTGGCTGCAGTCCATGAAAGCTTATGCCAGAATACATAGCGAGAGTGTCGCAGGCTGCACAGTCTTTGCTGCCCAAACGTTGGAAGCTCGGGCATTGGCTTGCAAGCCGAGAAACGAACCCCGAGGAACAGGCGAGCAACTTGGCAAGGGAAACGACGCCGCAGTGTATGTTCTGCGCGGATGATGCGCACAGACATGGACGGAGGCAGGCCAGGCCCAGCGGCCTCGCTCTCCCGGCCGCGACGGGCCGGCTCAGGCGCGTTTTGGCAGCGGGCAGGTGGACGGAGGAAGTGGATGCTCGAGCGGAAAGCCGGCGCGGGGGCGCAGGCGGCTCACCCTTGGCGCGGCGTCCTGGACGGGGATTGCGCGAGCCGGAGCGGAGGGCGGCGCTCGAGGTTCCAATCACCAAAGTGCAACCCGAGCAAAGCGGTGCCAAACGGCTCCGGATCCGCCTCCTTCTGTTTCCCCTGGCCGGGCGTGACTTTGTCTTTCGCTTTTCTTTCCCCTCCCTCCTCCACTCCTTCCGTGTCCAGGCTGCCGCTAAGCCGCGCGTCTTCTTTGCTGCTGCTGCCGCTGCTAAGCCGGGCCCAGGCGAACATCCCCAGAGGTGGGTCTCTCTCCTCGTATCAAATGCCCCCATCCCGTTTCTTTTGCAGATGCTCCCTCCACAGAAAAGACTTTTAAGCCGTGCGATATGGACTCGAAGTCCTTCAGGCGACTGGCCTTTGCTAGGGGAGGGGATGCCCCCCCCCCCATTTTACATGCGTCCTTCGCAGTCGTCTGGAAGGCACGCACGAACGTGTGAGAAGCAGATAAAGGGCGGCCTCCGGAGGCGGGCATGGATCAGACGATCGCCCCTCCCGCAGCCCCCCATCTCCTCTGCCTCGTGGCGTCCTCTGTATTTTAAAGGTCAACTCGGTTGCAGATGCTTTAAAAATGACCCCGTTTTCCCTGATTTCTGCGGGAACTGGTGCAGTTGAGTAAGGGATGGGTGCCCTCCCCATTTATTTTTTGCACTGCATTCCAAAGGCGTTTCTATGAAAAGAACTGGCGGGGGGCGGCTTAGTTTTTTCCTCCTTCACCGGACGGGAGAGGACGCTTGGGTCAGTGGTTAGAGGCGCCCGCCTAGGTACTCATCTTTTGCTCTGATCGCCTTCTTTCCCCGCGCAGGATGGACAGACTTCTCTTCCCCCTCCCCCCACTCGGGATGGGAGGCTGGAAGGCTTTGGGGCCTGCGCTGGCCCGAGCTTGCGTGGGATGGGGGCTGTCCAGGCAACCATCTTAGAGGTGGCGGGCGGGGGGACTTGTTGCATCACGAGCCCGGTTGAATGGAGGCTTGACTGGAGCAGCTGCCAATCATGGGGTGCGTGGTGGGGAGAAGCGGTATTGCACGTAGCATGCGCTCTGCAGAAAGGCGGGACAACAAAAGACGCTCCCGGCGGGGAGGGCGAGTTGGATTTGCAGGAGCGAGGTTGCGTGCTGCGCTTCCTTGGAGAAGTGCTTGAATTGCTCTGCCGAGATTGCAGGGCGGGGAGGGGGCCAGAGAGGAAGTCCCCCCCCCCCCCGGGCAAGCTCCCGAGGTGTCTCGCAAGACGAGGAGGGGAAGCGCCGCGTGGCTCAGGCAGTCCGGAGAGAGGCGCGCGTTCCCGGGCTGTGCTTAGCGGAATTGGGCAAGAATGACACGGGCGTCCTTCCTGTTCACACCCAAGCCGCACCACATCCTGCTCGACTTGCCCAAGCCGGCGATGCGAGGCACGCACCCGGGCCGCCCCGCCGCTCTGGCCCGCAGAAGAGACGGCGCTTCCCATCAGCGAGGCGTTTTCCCGTCTAATTCTGGTTTTACTCTAGGAGTAGGCATAGGGGCCCCCATTGCGATCCCCAAGTGAGGAGCAGCAGGCTTTCCAAGAGCCGGCCCTGGCATCTGCTCTGGACTAACACATGAAAAGGCGTCCTAAAGGCTAGACCCACGTGGAACGTTATGGCCATGGCGCTGGATGCAGCGGTGGCAATCTGGGCCACACCACTTTAAGCTGTAGGGGGCGCCATCCTTTGAAACCCCCCTACCCCTTGTTTACCAGAAAATAAATTTACTCATAGGGGCAGTTTTGTACATCTTTATGATATTGCTCGTTTGCTCCATGCTGGAGTTGTTAACTTGGGGCAAATGTTTAAAAAGTGATCCCCTTCTTGTATGTGGTACAGCCCAGAATCCCTCCCCACAAGTAATATGACATCTTGCACTGCTTAAACCAAGCTTTATCAAAGGTAGGCCCTAGAGTGGATTATACCACTGCAGAGGGGGTGTCATTTGCTGGATGGGGGAAACACACAGAAATTAAGCTTGCCTTTGTTCTGTGATTAATTAGAACTACCTGATCTGTGAACTGGGAAAGGGGTTGGAATTGCATTGAGAAGTGAGTTCAGACATTCATGGTTGAGCAGGTTTTGGTTGAGCAGGTTTTGGTTGAGCAGGTTTGGTGGGGCAAATTTCATGTGTGTAAGGAGAATCTCAGATCAAACACCAGTGCTCACTGAGATTTGTGTTGGGTTTTTTTTATAGAAATGTTATTAGGATTTTAAAACTAAAACTACAAGCAACAATCATCACACACACCGGATTTACTGGATCAGCCCCCTACTACATATCTTTTAACATTCTATGATCATACTAGAATCCATTTATAATAACTTGAAAGCATCGTTGGATCAAAACCAGGTCCCGTTTCTCCAGCCAATAAAATAATAATAATGATAATAATCCTAATTTGATAGAAGTCACTATCTTCCTCTTCTTCATCCATGAAATCAGTCTCATTATTTCCTACCAAGTCCTGTTTCTCTTAAGCAATGTCAAAGGGAAGCATCTCCAAATTAAATGAAATTGAAATATTCGCTTTCTCCTTCAATGGTAAGTTTGATCTAAACATTCCTGGACAGTTCAAAATCTTTTCTATTTTCTAATAGTAAATAACTTCCTCACTACCACAATTACACATAAACATCAAAAATATCCATTTAACATCTCTACAATTGTCTTGACTACTCTACTTGGTGATGAGTAATAATAATATCTTCTAGAACATTTTTCTTTAAGCTAAATTACTAGTGTTTCATCTCACTTAAACACTGTGGAATCAAATATGGTGAGCTCCTTATAAAAGCCAGGTGTTTACAGTCTAACATAGATCATCAACCACAAAAACTTATTAGAAATACAGTCAATACAGAAATACCTTTTAAACAGGATTTCATTAAGCTAAATTGCTACTATTTCACTAGCAATAATAGCTTAGCCTTTCTACATCTCATGTAAGCATATCAAGGTATATAATTCACTTTTTTTTTTTTTTTGGAATAGAAAGAAAGAAATTTCCCTTCCCTTTGCACTCCTGCCAAGTTTACTTTTTCTTTACCCCTCTACCAGACCTTTCTGTTTTTTTCCCATTAAGCCACCGTAATGTCTGTAATGGAGTCTTCAGTTGCAGCCACATAAACATAACCTCTTTTAAGTTGTCAGCTAAATTGTCCTCTAAGATGACACGCAGACCCCATGAAAGTTTGCTTCATAATGTCTGTGTCTTGAGTTGTGGCCAAGCTGTCTTATCCTCTTCCATCATAGCACACAGAACAGTTGCACTTATTTTCTTTCCAGTTTCAGATTTTCCTTCTGCTTGTTGGATATTTTGCATATTCTGTTCAGGTGCGAGTTGCTTATCTAAAGCCTGATCAATAGAAGTGCTTAATTTATCAAAGCCACTTTTTTGTTCAGTTGAAAAACAATCAAATCGCTCTAGAACAAAGCCTGTATTTTGAAAAATGCCTTCCAAATTTCTTCCATAGTAGCAAGGCTTGGCAGGTGTCCAAAGATCCCCAGAACAAAGAGAAAAATGATTGCCAATTCTTGGCAGAAGTCCAACACAGATGTATAAAAGAAAGATCCTCTATTACTCAATTCCACAACACAATTATTCGCCCTTGGAGAGATAAGAAAATCTTTTCCTTACTTACAAAAAGTTCTGTCTTTCTCTCCGTTATGCAATTCACCGCTTTTCAACTCCGTGGGGGGGAAGGTTTCATTTCCCCCCTCATCCAAAGGGCTTTTTAATTAGCAAAAAATACAGCTTATTCCACAGGTATCATTGCAGAGAAAAGAAACAAAAATACATTCCAATAGATCCGGTGTGTTCACAGAAGCTAAAACAAAACTAAAAAAAGGTAGCATGTGGAGAATTTGTAGAGGGCAGCACTCCCTCTGGTAATACCCAGCTGAGAAAACTTGATTTCCTCCCACTCAATGTGGAATTGCCAGTTCCACATCATCTGGGGGATTTGCCAAGCAATCTTATCACTGAGATGTGCATTCCCTGGCATCCTGCTGGGGCAAAGTGCTTTTCCAAGGAGGAGGTGCTGAGATCCCCCTGAGAGTCCACATCACATTGCTTGCATGTGGGAATCTACCTGTGGTCCTCACATCTCACCACAGATTGGTTGCTGCCTTGTAGGGAAGCAGGTTATCACATCCATCACTGCTTTATCAGCTTTCCTTGACAGCTGTCTTCAAGATGTACTCGGTCTCCAAGGCCCACCATTCCAAAGACACTGCTTGGGAGTGATGGGAATTGTAGTCTAGCACATCTAGAGGAGGTTAGGCTTATTTGTGCTTACTGTCAACAGGTTTTGGAACCATTTCTAGTGCTCTCTAGCAGGCATGAAGCAGGTGATCCACGGAGCTGCGGTTGCTCTGAATAGCATCATGGGGATTAAAGAATGGGAGCTGCCTTTTACTGGGCACAAGCCCTTGGTCCAGAATCACCAACTCCGACTGGCAGTTGCTGCCATGGTCTCAGGCCTTACTTTTTCCTAGCTCTACCTGGAGGTGCCAGGAATGAGTTGGGACCTTCTTCCTACAGAGCTCTGTCGCTGAGCCCTAGCTCTTCCCAGGGAACGGCTTCGGACCTCAAAGAGCGGTTGGATCACTTGAGGCCGATCGGCAGTGAGTTGACTTTGACTGTCCCCCAATCCTTGCATTCTTGTTTTGTCTGTTACTGTAGACTGTAAGCCTTTTTTGGGGCAGGGAGCATGTCCGTTCTGTGTTGCCAGACTGCCATTGCTGCTCTAAAGCAGTAGAAGGTTCACTATGAGCGACTTCACGTGCATTATTTTTTACAACTGCTCGGGGCCCCTGGACAGTGACAGTAGCAGCAGATGGCCACGTTATCGGAGCATTGAAGAAAAGGTAAGCTGGCACGCATCGCATAAGGACTCAAGAAGCGCCCGGGATCCGAGCAAGAGGCCACCTAAGCCTTCCTTCTGATCTCCAGTTGCCCATGGGAGACCTCAAGTAGACCAAGGGTCCGTCTCTTGATAGCAGCCAACCAGCTGCCCGTGGAATTGCACAATCAGTGCATGAGTGTGACAGCTGCCTCCCACCCATGTCCCCCAGAAAATGGTCACATGCTTCTTTTAAGGGAGGGTCATGCTTAAGTTCCACAAGGAACATTTTCACTAGACTGTGTACACCCAGCTGAATCAACAAATCCCTGGAAGCCAGTAAAAGCAATACAGGTAGAAGGTCAGTGGCCAGGTAGGGCCCAGGTGCAGCGTGTGGGATAGTCTGCTTCCTTGGCAGACCTTGCAGTTGCACGCTTGCTGTGGCGAATTCTTGTCTCTTAAGGAAAGCATTTTGTTCCGCCAGTGAGGAAATAGCTAATCTCAAGAGGCAGAGAAGTAGTGAATTATTACTATTGTATACTGATTACTTTAATCGTAATCATTAAAAAAAGAACCACAGACATTTAAACAGACAACCATGTGCATATTTAGGTGGAAAAAGTCTTTTCTTTCCCAGAATGCCCCAGTCATAGCACTGGCTGGGGCATGCTGGGAATTGCAGGCCTTTTTTTTCCATCAAAGCAAGCACAAGGTTGTACCCTTATTAGATATTTGGACAGTACAGAAATTGACCTTTAGGAGAGAGAGAATGGAACAGATGAGGTTAGAAGAAAGCCTAGATAAATCTGGTCTTGTGAATATTCTTGAAATTATTTCCTTAAGCACCAACAGGTGTTTGAAGAAAGACTGAATAACCTTGACTTAGGCTAAATGCGTACTAGCCAGAGCGTTAAAAGGATGGACAGTTGAAATGCTTCTGGCATTTTGAGGAGACTGCATATATTTTGTTCTTTTTTAAAAAAGGGAGAGAGATACATCTGTTTTGATCTCTTCGAAACTAGCAGAGGAGTGTCTTGAGATTGTCATGTGTGTGCTTAGGTCACAATCCACTGGGAATGTTTCCAGCTTTGGCTAGCAAGGGCATACCGGCAGCGGGGACAAAGCTTCCAAGTCTGAAGTATGTTTTCTCTGGGCATGGGCCCAGAGGCACCTTTGCGGGTGTGTGCATGCTATTTAAGGGACACTCATGTTCTGCCTACATTTTGTCCTTGGAGTTTTACACAGATATACTGAGAGTGAGCTGCAGGGCTTGTGCACACGATCTTGCAATAGGAAGAAGTGTTCCGAGAAACTGAGTTTTCCTACCACGTGAATGCCTGGGATTTTCTATGCTGCCTGGTTTTAATGTGGGGGTCAATATATGCCAGCTAACTTGTGCCAGACCAGGACTGGGCAGCGAGAGCTTCAAATGCTCACTCAGCTGTGAAGCTCTGGTTGACCCGGTGCAGAACTTATCTCTCAGCCTACCTCACAGGGTTGTTGTGAGGATGAAATGGAGTTGGGGAGAACTGCATATACATTGCCTGATGTTCCTTGGAGGTACATTGGAATCAAAAGACAATAAAAATTAAAGTATTTTGTCTGTCCCTTTCCACCAACATAAGTCTGAAGAAAATATCTCATGCTTTTTCCCAGCAGATGTACAGGTTTTAACTTTGATTTTGCAGGGTACGGGTATTGAAAAACTGCAGGTCAGTCACAGGAGTGGGAAACTGAAAACAAAAATGTCTTTCAGGGAGTTGTGGAAAATTTGCGGGGGGGGGGGGACTCACATTCTCCCTGTAGATTTCTAAGCATTTCCCCAAGCTTTAATTTCTGTAGCCACAGAGAATGTCTGGTGATACTAGTGAGCATGGACTGGTATGTAGACAGAACATTTAAGAGCATCTTAAAGATTTGTTACTGGGGCCCAGTCCCCTGCATTTATCTCTCTCAACCTTCCAGAGATAAAGCATTCCCATTGTCAAACTGAAGCAAGATTTTCCTGCTTTGGGTACCTGTTTGCATTTCTGTGCTTTGAAGAGAGTATGGCCTGGTGATCAAATATGGGAGGAAGCACAACGGCTTGGGTGCTTTCCCATTCTCCCTCCAGGTAGATCCTAGGAGAGGAAAAAGCTGCTTACTGCATCTGTGCTTGGTAACTTGCCACTCAAAGACTCATTGCTGGATGTGTGAAAGTATCGTATCTGAGATGATCACCAAGGCTCCATTGGGGGTGTTTTGATCTGCTAGGACTGTTTGACCTTTGCTTGATGCTCCATGCTGTGTAGTTCTGGAGAAGCTCTGAGAAATTTGTGGATGAGGCTTAGGGCTGCTTTCAGGTGCATCGAGGCTGCAAACCTCTGCTTCCTTATGTTGCAGGAGGTCCCGTGCAAAGCAGTGGGATTTTGTTCTGAGCAGGGCTGGCGAAAGTGCAGTTGTGTGCACATTTGCCTGAAAATCAGCTCTAGAACTGACTGGTCCAGGCTGCTGCCCTCCAGATGTTTTGGACTTCAGATCCCATCAGCCCCAGCCAGCATGCTAATGATTAGAATGCTGGGGGCTGTTATCTGGAGGGTACAGGGTTGGAGAAGGCTGCTGCAGAGGGCCTATTACATAAGAGTCATCTCTACACGTCGGGCTAAATGGCATAAATGCAAGGTCTCTGCCCCCAGAGACATACAATTGAATTCCGAAGTAAGAGGGCAACATGGCAAACAATACCGCAAGAGACGGGTGACATGCATTCCGTTTGCCTCTTGGTATAAAACACCCACATGAACTGCTAGTTGTCCGGGACCAGTATGCAACTCGTATTAATATCTGAGTTGGTGATTATCAATCAGGGCTCTGTAAGAAGTGTTTGGAGATTGTCTGTTGCCATCTTGAAGACTGACTTTTATGCCTAGCTCAGCAAATGCGATAGCTTAGGGCTGAAGTAGGTGTGTTAGCAATGGTGGGGGTGCTGGGGGCAGGGGGTTCGTGACAAATCAGGGCCCCAGCAGGGGGCAGGACCCTTTGCCCCATCCCACTGCAGGTTGAGTCCCTTTTGCCTACGATTTGCGGTGGAAGAAAAGCTTCCAATCACCCTGCCTGGACTTCTCTTTCCATGAATGGTACCTACTGTTAGTCTAGCTTAAGACTCATGGATTTCAGTGGTTGCATTCCAAATAGGACTAACATTAGCTGTGGCTTGAGGTCGACTTCCTGGTTCCAAATCGAGACTGCAACGGGGGCTAGTGGTTAAAGCTTCTGTTGGCATTCTTTGTCTTCTGACATTTAGGACCCCTACGTTATGGAACAGGCTTCCGGGGGGTGGTTGAAGCCCCATCGGTGAAGGTGTTCAAGGACAGGCTGGACGTGCACATGATAGGCATGTCATGAGCAGAGCTGTCTGGAGCAGGAGTCAGACTAGATGGCCCAGGAGACCCCTTCTGACTCACTCTGTTTCTGTGTTCCTGTGTCTGGCAACCGCCAGCCACCAGTTGACTAGTGGAAGAGCGAGAGAATGAATATTTTCCAAACTGAAGTCCAGTCTAATTAAAATTGCAACAGACGGCTTGAGACCTTCAGTGTCCAATGTCAGGCGCTCCGCAGCTGCTTGTGTGTGCGCGCCTGCCGGCGCATGATGTCGCAAGGCTGCGGCGATTTGTTATAATAGCTTTCGGTGGCGGTGCCAACGGACGGCCACTCCTTAACCCCTTTGAAACAGGATCTTCACTAGGTCAGAAGGGAGTCAGTCTGGCACGGTGGTCAGAGCAGTGCGGACAGTATCTTGCCCTCCCCAGGGTTAACCTTCAAGAAGTTGAGGAGCACCTGGCTTTTCTGGATTTTAGGCAGACGCTTCTCCCCTGCCGCCTTGCAGTGACTTCCAGCAGCCAATAGAAGACTGCACTGTAGATCGCTTGTCCTGCCCTGAGAAAAAGATCCTGGGTTAGACCCCGAGACAGCGGCACACGGGAAGGAATAATCAAGCTGGAGTGCTCTCTTCCCTGCTTGGCGCCAGACCTAGTCTATTTACACTGGGACTTAGATCTGGGAGACAAACAAAGCAAAACAAAAGCACAGGTTCTCAGAAGAGTGCTGTTTGCACTCAAAATAATAGAAGCGGTGCTGATGTGATTAAAAATGGGCACTTGCATGAGAACCTGTTTTTCCTTGGTTTGTAGGAACTTCCAGAACTCGGTAGTTGTACTCTCATCTTCCTCCATTCTAGCCTCTTGGAGGCCCGGTCAGTTTTGCATATTGGGTGGCAGTGGATTGCACTTCCCCCCAAACTGGGGTAGAGGGCTGG
This sequence comes from Varanus komodoensis, assembly GCF_004798865.1. NCBI lineage: Eukaryota > Metazoa > Chordata > Lepidosauria > Squamata > Varanidae > Varanus > Varanus komodoensis. The sequence goes on along the minus strand of NW_025336348.1, from coordinate 63,866 downwards.
GCTGGACTGGGAGACACTGGTTCCAACTGGTTCTCCAGGAAGCTCCGTTGGCCAGTCAATAATCTAAGAAACAGGCTTGTTAAGGCTTGTGGTCTGGTGCTCACCTCAGGTGCCCTGGAAGGGCAAGCATTCGTAATGTATTGCTGTACCTTTTCCTGCCAGGGAAGGAAGAAGCGCTTGGAGGATTTTCTGCCTTAGGTGCCAAGATAACTTGAGTGACTTTGGGTACTTCCTGTCTTGACTCAGCGGGGTGGAACTCGCTGTTCGTGGCTCAGCCTCAGTTGTGAAATACCATACCTTGGGCCAATATAATAAAGGAAAAAAGTAAAGTATGAAGCGGGTTGAAGATGCACATGTGTTGTTTTTAGGTCTTTAGAGGAAAGCTGAGCCAAAATGAAAGAAGTGGGAGAGGGGGGTGAAATGCGAAGGAAGAGAGGAGGTCCAGTGATGTGCACAAACAAAAGATTGTCAAGAAATGAGTGATGCTCACTGCAGGTCTGAAGGGCAAATGCAGAGGGGTCAAGTGCTTGACTGTGATAGACGCCGGACCAGCGAAAGCTGCCGTTGTGTTTTCGCGGTTTCTGGTTGAGCTCTTTCCATTTGCTTGTGAGCTGGGTGCTTTCAGTGCTCTAGGCAAGAGGGTCTGTTCTGAAATGGACAGTTCTGTCCGGTTTTGCTTGGGAAGACGCTTCAGCCTGGCAGTGTTGTGATCCGGCCTTTCTCTTTCCCGCAGAGAACCATGGCTTCCCTCAAGGACAAGCTGATCACCCCCATTGCACAGCCAGCGACCAAGCCGAACAGCAAGGTCACCGTCGTAGGGGTTGGTCAAGTTGGGATGGCCTGTGCCATCAGCATCCTGGAAAGGGTAAGCGGCTGCGGGGGCCTGGGTGGGGTGAGGGGGTAAAGAGCCGGACTTGAGCACAGTGCAAGCGTGAACATGCGCACGACAGAGGATTGCCCCTTTGCACATTGATGGGGAAGTGATGCGGTGGCATTTGGCCAGAAGGCAACCTTTGGGCCAGCTTGCCTTCAACCTGAGCTGTTGGACTGCAGCTCTCATTGTGCTGGCTGGGGATGATGGGAATTACAGCCTGACATGTCTAGAGGGAACTCGGTGAGGAAAGCTGCTGGCATGGCCCCAAGAAAATGAAAATACAAAGCTTTCATGGTGTCTTTAAACTGGAACAGCCCAGGTTTTCATGGACTGAATCTTTAACCTGTTCTGTATTTTATCATGATTGCTTTGACATCTCCAAGCCAGAATATGGAACAATAAATAATGTCTTGGCCCACAGTTCCCACCACACCTCACCATTGGCTACACTAGCCAGGGCTGATGGGAGCTGTAGGGCAGAAGATCCAGGGGCTCATCCCTGGATCAGGTACATGGCGTATCATGTGCAGTTGATGCTGAGCTGAGTGGGGATCGCACCGTACGGACAGGCCCCTCTCTCGCCATTTGGCCAGTGTGGGAAGGACCCTGTATGCATTCAGTTTGTACAGTTCCCATGCCAATGGCCATGCCAGCTGGGAATGATGGGAGTTGCCACCCAAAACTTCTGCAGGGCTCCAGCTTGAAGAAATCTGAATTGAATTGTAATCTGGTCTTGGAAGCCTTAGAATACATGAGGTTCTGTCTTTCACATTTCTGTTCAAAAATCAAAAGTACCATAGTTGAGCACAGCACCCATTCACAACAGCGGTAGTTGGTTGCACATTGACAAAGCTCAGAAACCACGGACATGGAGGGCAACGCCTGAGTTTAGTTACACCCTAAACAAACAGAATTGAACTGGCGTGTGCTTCCCTTGTTCAGGTGTCCCCCTAGAAGTTAGATGCAGCCTTGCTTTCTCTCTGTGATATAACGGGGCATCACAGTTTTATGGAACCAGGCTGAGCACCTCAAGGCCAAGATTAAAAATAATCTGAGCTTTCCATGTGTTCACATCCCTGTGTAGTCAAGCCTTATGTCTTTTCTTCACTATCAGGGTCTGTGCGATGAACTTGCTCTGGTTGATGTCCTGGAAGACAAACTGAAGGGAGAAATGATGGACTTGCAGCATGGAAGCTTATTTCTTAAGACACATAAAATCGTAGCAGACAAAGGTAAGGTTTAGAATGTGTCTTGCCTTCGCCCGAGAAGGGACCTGCATTATTCATCACATTGCATTGGAAAATAAATAGAAAGAGAAGAATGAATGTCACCTTCCCAGTATCCTTTAGGATGGAAGGCAGCTTTTTACTGTATGAGTTCCCTGGTCGCCATAGGCGACTAGAAAGTTAAAGCAGGTGAGTCGGGGGCTGGCAAAGAAGAGCAATGTTTGCTCCAGCCTCTCCATCCATCCGTCCATCAAAAGCTTTTCCAACCTGTCCACCACTAGCATCTTGGGACGGCCTACAATAAAACGAGTAGAATAAGACAAAACACCACAGAATCTGACAATTGAAATACTAAAGCCCCAGTTAAAATCAATTAAACATTAAAATGACGGGAAAATGAAAACATTTTCGCCTGATGCCAAAACGAATATAACATCGGTGCCAGGCAAACCTCTAATTAGTTTCTTTGCTAGCTATAAATTTCTCTAGGCTTATTCACAAGGCTTGTAAATTGCGACATACGTGGTCGAACTTGGCTACTAGGACTTTCTCTGCATGCAGTGCTTCAATTTCCTGTCCAATGGTTCCACTTTCTAACGAGCCTGGGGTGAGAGGGGGAAAGGGGGAAGGCCCCCTTGCGGACATGATTCATTCCATATCTGTCGTTCGCTTCCTCCGTGGAATTCAGGGGAGGTACATGGTTCTCAGTGCTTTCCCTCTGTCGTCATGACACACTTTGAGGTAGGATAGACTGAGGGAGAGAGGAGATGAGCCACTGGGGATTCTGGCTGCCTGGGATCAGAACTAAGTGGCAATGGCCACCAACTTGGACGCATTTCCAAAGAGAGAGGGAAATCTCTTGGAGGATGAAGCTGTGCAAGGTTTCTAGCCCTGATGGCCATATGCTGCTTCCGGTACCAAAGGCTACATGTGCTGGGGAACATGGGCAGGAGGGTTCGTGTCTAGTTTTTGGGGCAGCTAGTTAGGCACAATGTGGTCAGAATGCTGGACTAGATGGACCTTGGGTCTGAGCTAGCGGGTCCTGCCCCACTCTGGCTGAGCACCCGAACCACCTAGCCCTTCCGTCTTTCCATGGTCCCTCTGACCCTTGCTGTGCCTGCAGATTACTCGGTCACCGCCAACTCCAAGGTTGTCGTCGTCACTGCCGGCGTGCGCCAGCAGGAGGGGGAGAGCCGTCTGGACCTCGTGCAGCGCAACGTGAATGTCTTCAAGTTCATCATCCCACAGGTTGTGAAGTACAGCCCCGACTGCATCATCCTGGTTGTTTCCAACCCAGGTACTTAATCTTGGAAATCCACACATCCTGGATAAACAGGGTGGAGTTTCTGTTCGTTTATTTTTATTTGCCAGGTTAATAGGCTGCCTCAGCTTCCCCCCTTGTGCCAGCCTCCAGATAGGTTGGACTGCAATGCCCATAATTCCCGGCCAGCACTGCTGTTGGTCGCTCTGCCTGGGAGTTGAAGTGCGCCCTCACTCTAGTGCTCTGGATGGGACGAGGCTGAATTGGCTACAGAACTGAATGTGTGTTTTCAGGAGGGGCCAGTCAGGATGAAGAAGCAGGGCACATCCTGGAGTGGTCCATGGGGCACCCTCTAGAGGTAGCAAGTGGGGCCACCCCTGATCTCGGGCCTGGATGCTGCAGCTGGACTGGGGCACCAGCATTTCAGTCCCAGTTTCTCCTCTGTAAGAAGTGAATGATGACTTCCTTACAGAGCTGTTCTCGGGGCAAAAGACTGTGGAGTGTGTCTCAAGGAGAGCTTGCATTCCACAGCAGCTTGTGTTTAATTGGAAGTAAAACTTGCTAGGTTCAGTGCTGAACACTTGCAAAGGTTGCAGTGCCAAAACTGCAGCGTAATAAGACTCATTCCGTGTTCTGTTGTCTTCTGAGCGGCTTGGTGGTTTTGATGCGTTCTCGGTTGGGCCAGAAGGTGGAGCCTGCACTAGGACTGGGGCCACGTCGTGGGCAAAATAGTCCAGGCTCCAGAGTGCTTTTAAACCCGGCTTAATAAACAGCCACCACTGCACCTCTGACCGCCATTCAGAGATGAGGCCACGGAAAGCTCTCTGGGGTAACAGCCACCATTGCAACAGCTGCTTTGGGTAGTGAATTGTCTTCTGTTGAATTTTGGGTGTACACCAGTGGTGAGCACCCTGCAGCCAGGGGGACAGGTGTGCCCCTCGGATCTCTTTCGCAGTCCACCGAAATTCAGCTGCAAGCAAGCTGGCCTTTTGCTTTTGAAAGGAGTCCAACTTTCCCATCTCCAAATTTGGGCACCAGATTCCTGGATGGGAACAAAGATGTTTCAAGGGGAGTAGTGTAACCTCTCAGCTTCTGGAAGTCGTCCTGCCCTGTATACATCTGTATGCAAACAGGGAGGCCCAGTTGGTGGCCGTGTGCTAAAAATGGTCCTGAAAATAGCAGTGCCTGTGCAGGACACAGATACAGAGCATCAGAAGTGCAGATTCTCACAACAGCCTTTTAGCTGGTGACCGGCCCAGTCCAAGCCTTGAGCACGCCAGCCTGCAGCCCGTCTCTCTTCCCCTTCCCAGTGGATATCCTGACCTACGTGACGTGGAAACTGAGCGGCCTTCCCAAGCACCGTGTGATTGGCAGCGGCTGCAACCTGGATTCAGCCCGCTTTCGCTTCCTGATGGCAGAGAAGTTGGGCATCCACCCCTCCAGCTGTCACGGTTGGATCTTGGGAGAACATGGCGATTCCAGTGGTAAGTGGCATTGTGGTTCATAACCAGTGTGTTTTTTGTAAAAAAAAAAAGTGCCTGAACTCATGTCTTGGAGACACACTTTTACACTAAAGATGATTTTCAATTCACCAGCTTTTTTTGAAATAAAGAACTTATTTATGTTTTGCACGTAGCCAGTCACTCTACACACACATAAACATAATGGCCGCCGCCGGCAGTAAGCACTCAGCACGTGACCACACGACTGATCCCAAGCCGAGCAGCATCCCAAGCTGAGCAGCGCCCTCACTATCAGCGTGGACACACAAGCAGCCCGCAGGCGATTCAAAATCACTTCGTAAAAACACCATTCCGGTGTGTTCTATGACAAAAAAGCCCTGCTCATAACCATCCTTCAGCGCAAAACCTCCTGGACTAGCAGTGTTGATTCCCGCGGCATCAGGGTAAAACGACAAGTTATGCAGAGTATATTTTCTTGGTTTTCATAGGAGTTTGCATGGCTGCAATTAAGACTGGAACAAGCACATTCCTGCTGGAGAGGAATAATCCTCTTCCAGTTTTTTCCTAGAGAACTCAACCCACTATCTCCCCTCGGTCTTTCTTTCTTCTCGAGGCTAAACATGCCCAGTTCTTTCAGTCTCTCCTCACAGAGCTTTGTCTCCAGTCCCTGGATCATCCTTCCTGCCCTCCTCTGAACCCTTTCCAGCCTGTCTGCATCTTTCTTCAACTGTGGTGCCCAGAGCTGGACCCAGGACTCCAGATGAGGCCTAACCAGTGCTGCTTAAAGGGGACAAATTCTTCAAGCGATTTGGAAGTGGTTCTTTTTATGCTGCCCATCATAGCATTTGCCCTTTTTGCAGCTGCATCACCTCGTTGACTCATTCTCAACTACCACTAATTCAAATATAGATGCTTGTTTTCTTTTTGCTCTCTGCAGGGTGGATTTAAGGGGGAAAACAGGCAGAGGAAACATTTGACCTTAGTCTTTTGGAGTTTGGTGGTCCTGATTGAAATTGGGGTGGCACACACTCGCATGAGAGTTAAAACAACCAGAGGAACAAACCTCGAGGAAGAGTAAACAGCTCCACTGTGTGATTAACATAGGGCGACTGACTCTGTGGCAGATGCTTTCCCCAGCCCTGCTAAGTGTAAAATGCCAGCAATTGAACCTGGGCATTTCTGGATGAATAGCAGGTGCTCTGTTTATGTTTATTTTTTAGAAAAGGACTGTAGCTCAGTTTTTCCCTCTTGCACCTCTGCTTGGAGAGGCAGTGATAGGAAAGACCCCCGCTACCTGCTGATTTCCGACCCAGCTCGATGGACAAATAATCTGGCCCAGCATAAGAGAAATGCCGATGTTTGTTTCTTGAAAGCACTCCCATCCTGTCTTTCCGTTTCAAATCCAGAGGCCCAAAGTAGTTAACAGCAATAAACAATTTGGAAAAATCCCACCAGAAAAGCAAATAATGACACACACCGGAGTAGCAGATATAATCAGCTTTACTGCGGCGGCCGTTTCCATGCCTGCATCGTTCGTGGCTGCTTTCCAAGCAGTGATCGCTATCTGGACTCCGTCTGTCCAGGTTCATGTCTCAGCCTGAGCACCAGATTCAGTTTTAGTCCCAAGTTAAGACTTTTTATTTAATACCTGTTTTTAGATTACGACCCTTGGCCTAGCTGCTGGTTTATTGTTTCATTGGCGGTTGTTTCATTGGTGATATCGTGTTTATTTCCTCCTGTTGCAGTTACATGGTTGTATTTCTTTTGTAGTTTTATTCTATTCTGTATTATGGTTTTAGTTGCTATCATTATTTATTTGTAGCTGTATTTTTACGATGGGGCTGTGAGCCTCCCAGAGCGCTTCTGCCGTTAGGGTGGCCTATAAATGCAGTAAATAAGTGGATAAAGCCAGCCAGCCACAGTGGTGGTCTGGCTGGCTCTCCCTGAGTGGAAGTGAGCGGCTCCGGTGTGGCTCACGGGCTCCCTTTCGTCTCGCTTCCAGTGGCTGTTTGGAGCGGCGTCAACGTGGCCGGTGTTTCCCTCCAGGAGCTCAACCCTGCGATGGGGACGGATAATGACCCCGAGGGCTGGAAGCAAGTCCACAAGCAGGTGGTTGACAGGTACGAACCTTTGCAAACCCACACAGGGCCTGTGTCTGGAGAAGCCTTCCGAAAACGACTCCCCACCCTCCCCAGACGGCTCTGATTCCTAAAGGTGCATTTCTTAGGGATGCTGCAAGACAGTGTCAGCTTGTATGATCGCAGGAAAACCTGGCACACAAATCTGGGGATATGGGAAGAAGAGAGCTCCATTCCCCACAGCTCCCAGTTGGCATGGCCGTTGTCCATGCTGAACTGGAATTACGGCAGCTGCATCCCACGTCTGGGAGACACCAGGCCCAACCACTTCTGGGCAGCTTCTGTGGTCTTCGAATTGCATCTTGAGACCCAAACGGCTGAGCCCCATTTCTGAAAATAGACAGGCCGGCTCTCGGGGAAAAGCACGCAGCTGCTTGGATAGGCAGGGAGAAGAACTGCCTTCTGGGAAATCCTGTGCATTGAAGAATGCTGCTTGGAACTGTTCCGGGACAGCTGGATTGCCAATGGGGTATTCTCTGTGTTGGCGGTGACTTGGGAAGACGGGTTCTTGACTCTTGTTGTGCCACTTCATGGGCTGGGGTCACGTATTCCTCAGGCGAGGGCCGACTCCGTAACCCATTCAAAGCAGCATTTGCTTGACAGCATCCAAAGCCCAAATGGGTGTGACGCCTCCGTTCCCACCTTCCGCAAGGATAAGGTTTTGTGGGAATGAGCAGCTAACTTGGCATGCCCCCGGGGAGACAGAGTGCTTTTGGTAGCATCCCTTGCCTTTCCTCTCCCCTCTGTGACCACGTTGCCCATTTCTCCATCCCGGTGCTCTTGCTTCCCTCCGCTCCCACTCACTGCCGCACTGGGCTTGTTGTCGTGTTTTCGACAGTGCCTATGAAGTGATCAAGCTGAAGGGCTACACCAACTGGGCCATCGGTCTGAGTGTGGCCGACCTCCTGGAGACCATCCTGAAGAACCTTTGCCGAGTGCATCCAGTGTCCACCATGGTAAAGGTAAGGGCCGTTGCCGTCTCACCTGCGTTTTCAGCTCCTTCCCTTCCTTCGCTGCCTTGATTTCCAAGGGGAAATGCAGCAGCGAAGATGGATGCTGGTTTCTTTTTCCAAAGCTGGGTGTTGTTGTGTGCAGTAAATTGAAAGGGTGCCAGTTAGGTTCTGCTTGCCATAAGACCTGCATGGAAAGAAAGCTTTTCTGGAAAGAAAGCTTTTCCAATTTCAGAATTAAAAAGGAGCAAAATGGCCGATATCCTAATTTAACTGCAGGCGGCATCCTATCCCCCATGCCTTACACACCCATCAACCTGAACTCAGAGGCTTTTGTGCATTCAGTATGTGTTGTGAAATGCAGCAACAGCAATCTCTGCAGCTCCTCCTGTGCTTCATTTCATCTAGACGGCTGTTTTCAGTTGTCCAAATGAAGCACAGAGGGAAAGAACTGCGTCTGGAAACAGCCTAAGCTGTCGCCCCGGCCTTCTGCCTTCCCTGCTTCCTTCCCTGGCACACTTTCTTTCCTCCTCTCGGGCCTATTTGCAACCTCGGAGAGGCAGCTGGCCAGTTGTGACTGTGGCTTCCATGTTCAGAGGCCTTTTTTGGGATTGCAGGACCCTGGAGCTGGGGCTCCGAATAATCCTAGGAACCCAAAGCCAACATGGGCTGCAGAATTGCACTCTTAAATTAATGGAAGGAAAGTTTGTTACGAAATCCATGTGGCTGCTTACCTGCAGGCCTGGCTCATTAGTGCAGGTGTTTTCTCTTTTTTCGGCTTCCCCCACCTGATTTTTCTGAATGTTGCAATGCCATCAAAAATGCGTACATTTGGGGAAAGTGTACCCAAAAATGCATACATCAGTGTATAGGGGGAAAAGCAGTATTGCTTACACAAATGCCTATATTAGAAGAAACTGCATAGAAGTATGTATTAGGAGAAAGGTAAAAAGTGGTTCTACTTCTGAGTTTTTTTTAAACAACGTGCTGTGGAAATAGCATGAAATGAAAGTCACATCCTTCTCTGTGGAATGTGACTCCATCTATCCTCTCCCTCTTGTTGCAGGGGATGTACGGCATCGAAAATGAGGTGTTCCTCAGCCTCCCGTGTGTGTTGGGATCTGTTGGCTTGACCAGCGTGATCAACCAGAAGTTGAAAGACAGGGAAGTGGCACAGCTGCAGAACAGCGCCACCACGTTGTGGAACGTCCAGAAGGACCTCCGGGACCTGTAGGCATCGGGGGGTGTTTCCTGTTTAGTCACGAGAAGAGAACCAGTGTTCTGAATCCACCCCACGCCTTTGCGTGCACCTGTCTAGCGTAACTCCGTAGCTGAGCTTTCGGTAGCCATCCCCAGTCGGGACAAGCTTTCATCCGCCGTGGCCAAGATGTGTGCTTAATGCAGACCTTCTGAACAAATAAAACCAGCTCTTTTGTGTGTGCTCAATGCTCGTTGTTGGTCTCCATCGTTGTTTTTCTGCCCCCAAGAGGAAGCAAACTAGAATCCTCCTAGTTGCAGCGAAGGGAGCTTCCACCTGTCTTCCTCTTGGAAGAAACCCCGGAAAGCTCACGAGGTTCTTTTCATTTCCACCTCACAACAACCACTGTGTGAGGTGGGCTAGGCTGACAGTTCGTATTTGGTCCACAGTCACCCAGTGAAGTCCATGGGCTACTGGATGTCCCAGGTCCCAATCCAACACTGGTACGCCACGCCAGCCTTCAGAAGACGACTCGCAAGTGGATACTTGTTTTCTCTGTGGGGCAGTATCCACCCATGTCCTTCCACAAACCCAAAACCGCACCAGTGAAGCTCCTAATATTTCCACTGCACAAGTAGTCCACTGTGATTGCAGAAGCAGTCATGTAACTGGTTGCACATCAGTTTACACAGGTGGAATGCACAATCATTTACAATGCTCATTAGGCTCTTGAGTTAGCACAACTCCACTGGCACGAGCTTAGCTTTAGCTGGTTTCTTCTACATGATTCAGATCCTCGTTTCCATGAGCCATCATTGGCCAATAGAATGACACAGTTCGCTACCACCCACCATTTTCATTCCAATATAAATTAAAATCATTTCCCCATGTTGAATTGGATTAAATTCTCAGCTGCTCCATTTCAGCGGTATCTAAAATTGTGAGTAGCTGCTGTTTGTTGTAGGAGACAAGCTCCTTGTTAGTGCAGGGACAACAGAATTTAAACTGCAAATAAAAGATTGCGGCTAAATCGTAAGAGCATTGTCGATAGCATCTCAAAGACAGGACACCTGAATATAGGCAGCCTCTAGAAGACGAGAACTCCAACATCAGAGTTGGTGGTCTGTACTTTATTGTAGCTGGTGTTTCTCTGAGGTTGTAGGACCAACCTCGGAGAAGCGGTAAAGAGCATGGAGGGAGGGGAGGAGACTGGATCTTCCCTGGTGGACCTTCCGCCTCCTTCCCTCTCAAGCAGCAGGGCTACATGGCTGAAACGGCCGTCTAGCTGGCATGCCGGACTGGAAGAGTCGGAAGGCGAAGATCACCACTGATCTGCATCCTGACGAGCACAAGGACGCTTGTCATCTGAATGGTTAAGATTAATCGAGCCTTGAAGAAACCCATTACCGGACTGTCCCCTAAGACTTAGGATCAAGATGGGGAAGCTGCCTTTCAGCCTGAGAGTGGAACTTGGCCTTCAGGCCTGAGCTGCCCCAGCCTGTGCAAAAGCAAGCAGCTTGGGTGGTATCGCAACCCCATCCTATTGCAGCAACTGAAATTAGTGTCATGGTCTATGTCAGTTGCATTTACCTGTTACTGTCTTGTTCCAGCATTGGAGGGGGCCACCACTGAGGAGGTCCTGTTCCTTGTTGCCAGATCCTGAACTTCTGCTGCACTTTCTGATGTGTTAGCAACTTGCTGTCCAGTGCCAAAGATGTGGATCCCCCATGAGATTTGACCTGTGTTGGCGTAAGGATGTTGTGATTTGCGTAGACTTGCCAACCACAAATTTGCCTTGATGGAGAAAGTTTGTCTTTCTCTGCTCACAGAAAAAAGAAGGGTGCCAAACAGTATATGCTTAGAAGCCATTCATTTACAGAAGGAAAAACCAAAATAACTTAAAGAAGCAGCCTTACCATGATCCATCTAGCCTACTGGCACAGGCTGGCAGCAACACTGCCTACCAACACTGACTGGCAGCAGGATTCCAGGCAGGAATTTTCCCAGCCCTACCTGGAGATGCCAGGGACCAAACCTGGAGCCTTTTGCATGCAAAGCTGGGGCTGTGCTGTACCCATGAGCCACGGACTTTCCCCACCAAAGAAAAACTAACCAGAAATTTGGTGTGGGGAGAGAAAGCAAAAGAAAATGAAAGGCAGCACCAGAGGCAGCACATTCCTAATATCCCATTTAAGAGAGAAGCAAAAAAGAATGGCCTGGAAAGCTCTGAAGACTTAATTTCTAAATTGCGCCTCGCTTTTCAATTCTTGTTCTGCAGAAGGAGCCTTCTTTTACAATGCTCAGAAAAAATGAACAGAACAACATGAAACCCGGCTTTGTTACAGTCCGGGATTTCTCTCTCTGCTGCTCAAGGGTGCTGGTCGCAAGGATCAGCATTATTACCAATTTTCCTTTGCACAGGTGTACGAATGTGCTTATTACCATCCAAGCTCCCCACTTCTGTACAGCAGGAAAGTTGTTGCTGTTCCCAGAAACTTTTTACAAAAAAAATCGAAAGGGAGGCTGGGGAGCGTATGCATATGGGATGTCGAAAGCTTCACGATGGTGGCTTCCTTATTTCTGCCAGAAACATTTTCTGCATTCTGTTGATGGCAGATTGCTCTCCAGAGTATCCATCGCTCCAGTCCAGGGAAGAAGATTGGTCTGCACCAGTCCTTTTGCACACGAGTGCTTTTCCCAGTCTGTGCCCCCCGCACTCTTCTGGGCATCACTGAACCAGCTGGATCCGGCACTTGCTATCAGTTGCGGCATCCATACTAAACCCAAGACACGTGATCTTGCAGAAGCCCCTGTTCATGATTCTCTGCACACAGCCACTTCTCACACTCCATTTCCTCTATTTCTGATGTTTGGGTAGTGAGTGTTGCATTTGTGTAGCCAAACTGGCATCATTTACACTAATGAAGGGCAGTGAAGGGCCACCAGGATGGTGGTCAGTTTGCAGGATAAGCCATGTGAAGAGAGGCTGAGGGAGCTGGGCCTCTTCAGCCTGGAGAGGAGGAGACTCAGGGGGCACCTGTTAGTGACATGCAGGTATGTGAGGGGTGCCACATGGAGGTGGGTCATGACCTTTTTTCCTCTGCATTGGAGGGCAGGACATGTTGCAATGGAGCAAAGCTCAGGGAGCCAAGTTCCATTTGGATGCCAGGAAGCACTTCCTGACAGTTGGGACCCCCATGGTATGGAATGGGCTACCACGGGGTGTCCCCATCAGTGAGAGTGTTCAAGGATAGGCTGGACATGCACATGGTGGGCATGTCGTGAACGGAGCCGGCTGGAGCCGAGGGTCAGACTAGATGGCTCAGGAGGCCCCTTCTGACTCACTCTGTTTCTGTTTCTTCTATGTTTCTAAGAGAGTTGAGGTAAACTCTTCTAAGTTTGCAGGAGGATGGGGGGGGGGGGGGGGGGGGAGAGACAGAGACAGAGAGAGAGAGATGTGTAGGAGTCAAAACAGCCCAAGGAGGACCAAGGATGCTGACTGACCACTGGTGTGTGTGTGTGTGTGTGTGTGTGTGTGTGTGTGTGTGTGTGTGAAGCCAAGTGTGAAGGGGAACAGAATGGAGTGGGATGCAGGAGAATGGCTGCGGCAAAGGAGCCATGCTGGCCCAAGCAAAGGCCAGTCGAGTCCAGAAATGACAAACCAGTGGGGATGACGGCAACCCCACAGTCCCCAGCCAGCACGACTGAACAGCGGGGCCCCAACCCATCTGGGTGGCAAGGCTGCCTGGAAGATGGAGGAGGCGATCCTGGGACGCCGGGGCAAAGTCTGAGGAGCCACAAGACACGTTGGCTCGCTGGTTCCAAGGCTGGAGACGGCGCTTCTGCCTCGGAGCTGGGCATCTCAGCTCTGCCCCGCTGCGGCCTGGGAAAAAAGAAAGTGAAGTGGCCTCCACAGAAGTGGCAGGGAGACGTTCTGAGGGGTGGCCTGGGAATAGATCGGAGAGGCTGGTGCACAGGATGTCCTGGTTCAAGCTCCCTTCTGCCTCCTCCAAGATGCTCCAGTGGCGGGGCGGGGGGGTGGTGAAAAAGCCCATCTGGCAGCAAATGTAGGTCGGGAATGTGGGGAGGCCGAGATTGGCTCCACCACCCTTCCAAGTCTGCATGGGATGTTTGTAACCCTCTGCGTTTGGGGGAGTGTAGGTGACACACCCTAACATTTATGTTGGCTTCCATTTTCATGGCCCACTTGATCAGATGCATGGCGTATTGTAGAAAGCTTCACGTTAATATACCGGTATATTGAGTAGGGCAGGGACTGGTTGGTCAACAGGCTAATAGTGCCCAATCAATTGAATTAGACCTCAAAGCACCATAAGATATTTGGTGTTTTTCTGCAATGCGTTAACAAGGTTCGCCTATGTAGTCCATGTTACATTTCCAGAGTGGCCAGACAAATACTGCTGGGGAGTCCGCACATAGATCCATATTCTGCTGCCTATGTTCCCCAGCAACTGCTGTTGGGGGGCTGACTGTCTTGGACACTGGTGGTAACAGTGCCATGCTAAATCCATCCTTAACTACCAAAAATGCTTCACTTCTCTGCCAAGACACATCAGCACGTCTGTTTCCTTTGCAATGATACTGCTCATTTCAGAGACTCATCGTAGCATGAGGTGCTCAAGGGCTTACCTTAGTGTAGCAAGCTTCTCCTGTTCGCCTGTGCTTTTTGGCCTCCGCACCTGCTCACACTTTCTGGAAAAACAATATGAGCCCAAGCAAAGATTTTCTCTCTTGGTGCATTCCAGCACTGCCACCTATTGAGTTCCTCCAATGAGGTGGCGGTGTCATTTAATAGAGTCCAACATGGCTTTGGACCACAATATCTGATGGAGCATCTCCCCCAGCTCCAACCTGCCTGGATACTACAACCAACGTTCAGGGCCTTCTGACTGCCACCTCCAAGGGGTTGCTTGCAATGAGGTCCCCACTCCAGGTCCCCACTTTAAAGGAGCTATCCGTGGTGCTAACCCTGGGTTGAGGATCAGCACCATGGCTATTTTATTTATTTATTTAAAACCTTTGGTTTAAAATATGCTATTTCATTGCTGTTCTTGTATACCACCTATCACTGACATCTCGGGATGGTTTACAAGAAAACCAATCAAATAGGATAAAAAGTACCATGGCATCCAAAAATAAATATAAAACCACGAATTAAGACAATTCACAATTAAAATAGTGGGGAAATAAAAAGGTTTTCACCTGGTGCTGAAAGGAAAGAAGCGTTGGTGCCAGGTGAACCTGTCTGGGGAGCGTGTTCCATAGTTGGGGCGCCACCACAGAGAAGGCCCTCCTCTGGGTAGCCACCCTCCTGGTCTTCAAGGAGAGCTCCCAAGGACTTCTGCCTCAGAGCTCAAGGGGTGGGAGGGCACACAGGATAGCTACACCACTGGCCCAGAGCCCCTGGTCAGCTGGCCTTCTTTGCTGACACCACACGACCTGTGGCTCTGGGAAGCCATGAAACACGTTGACTTCAGATGGGGCTCTCCTCTTGGGTTGTTTTTCACTCTTTGATTGGTTCTTCTGTTGCTAGAAAGTTTTGTGTCTCTTGGGGTATCACTTGGGGTGCTGCTGGGCCCACTGACACCTCCGTCTTATTTCTCAGGCTTCTCTATGGTGGCTGGTTTGCAGGGGATGCGGAATGAGGCGAGACTGAGGGAACTGGGTCTCTTCAGCCTGGAGGACACTCAGAGGGGATCTGTTGGCGACATACAGGTATGTGAGGGGATGTCACATGCAGGTGGGTAGAGACCTGTTCTCCCCTGCAGAGAAGGGCAGGACGCACTCCAACGGAGAGAAGCCCAGGTTCCATTTAGATGCCAGGAAGCCCTTCCTGACAGTCAGGACCCCGAGGGTGTGGAATGGGCTTCCACAAGAGGTCGTTGAGGCCCCATCAGTGTTCAAGGATAGGCTGGACGCCCACATGGTGGGCATGTCATGAGCAGAGCCGGCTGGTGCCGGAGGTCAGACTAGATGGCCCAGGAGACCCCTTCTGCCTCGTTCTGTTTCTACATTTCTATGTTTCTACTCAAGGCGTTGATTAGCCATTTATCACCCTGCAGTCCTGGACGTTGTGGGGCCACCTCAACATCATCCTCCAATTCCATGTCTTTTTTAGAGCAAGGAAAATATAGTCTTTTCTGGGATATCACCATTGCTCACAGAACCCTAATTTAAATTTGCAATGTTGCTGTATGCCATAGCGCCATCTTGGTTTGTGTAATGGAAGATAGAGGAAGGGATACAAAGGCAAAGAGGAAAACCCTCGGGGAAAAGCAGGTGAAAGATGTTCTGATCTTCCTGAAAATGGAAGAAGCGGGCCTGTGTCTTCTTTCAGAGAAGTGTTCGCATTTTGGGTCCAATGCTGTTAGCAAACACCCAGCCCTCTGTGCTTGCAATTTTAGGAAGCAGAGAGACTGAGGCACTGGGGCTCATAGTCTTCATGGCACTGGGTGATTTCTTGGTGCAACCTTCTTATATAAGATAATAGCAAAACCCCCGGAAAAAAACAACCTTTTTTTGGTGGGTTGAACTAGGGATCTCCTTTCCTGGCAAAACAGTCAATGAGAGAGGAGGGAGGATCAGTGCTGTAAATTTATTCATTGATTTGTCCGTTTAACTTGTAAACCACCCAATAACCCAAGTTCTCTGGACAGTGCACGATACATACAAAAACACAGCAGATAGTTGAACAGATTAAGAACATAACATGACACAACCAAGATAAAACCAACAGCAAGGAATAACGACGCTGCAGCACGTAAAATCAAAGTAAGTCCAGCAACAATCAAAGTACAGTGATAGAAGAGCACTGAAAACTGTTCTTCGAATGCCTGGGATGAGAAAAAGACAGTAACGCAGGCACAGGGAATTCCATCCACATCGCCTCTTTTAAAGTCAGTGGACATTTTTAACCGATTCAGCTGCTGCAGCCACACTAATTGTGCAATGCTTTGTGTTCCTACTCAGAAGTAGTCCCACTGAGTTCAACCAGGCTACTCCCTGGTAAGGCAAGCAATTGCTACAATCCGCAGCATCTTTCCGCACAGAAAGATGGAGGTTTCCCAGGTAAACAGCAGCTACCACTTTAAAGGAAATGACCGTTCTCACCTTTGTTTACATCCCGAGGTGCCAAAGAAGAGTATTTGAAGTGGGCACTCCTGTTGTTTGTGGGACAAAACAGTTGGTTCAAAAGGAATTCCCATGTTGTCTATTGATAACACACAACATCCACATAGGTCAAAGAAACTCATGATTTGGAGATAATGTAAGTTTTTGTAACCACCAGAAGGAGCTAAAGCCAAGAGGAATTGGTTTGGGGACATAGAACACATCAGCGCTCTCTCTCTCTCTCAATCTCTTTCTCTCAATCTGTGTGTGTGTGTGTGTGTGTGTGTGTGTAGGGGAGAGAGAGAGAGAGAGAGAAGGAGAGGGAGAGAGAGATTATTTCCCCAAACCAGTTATTTGGAGTATTAAAGATGCCAGCCACATAGGCCTTTGGAACCGGCATTCAGAAATTTAACACTCTTCTCCCCAAGCGTCCCCACACTGATCTGCCCTCCTGGCCGGTCTGGGCTTTAGGAGTGCTTGCAGTATTTTGCTGCTACTCCAGGAAGCCAGGTTTCTGTCACCAGCCGAGGTGCCCTCCTGCCGTTTCCCAAAACGCAGTCCAAACGGGTTGAAATTAAACTTGCTTCTGGTGAAACGGAGCCTGCAGGTGATCTGGCTTTCCGTCTCGCTCTCTTGGATGAAGTAGCAAAGTGTGGAAGGGTCTGTCGGGATTTTAGCCATGGAGTCCTGGGAAGTGTGGTAGGAATTCCTTTTGGCTTGCAGGTCATTGGCTGGATCTGCAAAGTCCAGGAGAAGGTCCAGAGTCAGAACAAGGTAACACACTATAGGGTATGCCTCTTATCTATGTGTCCATTTATTTATTATGCATTTATACCACTCAGGATGCAGCTCTCTCACCCCTATAGTACACGCTCGTAAGCCTCTGACTCAGCGGTGGATGAACACCCACTGGTCTTGTGCCTCGCCTTTTTCCTAGAAGGTTTTTTGGCCACCTAGATTTAGCACCATGGAGACGGAGGCTGGGTTGCCATCACCTCCTGGGAGGCCAACCCCCTGCCATGCCCCCCTTCCCACCTCCAGGGCCTTGCTGAGACCTTGAGATGCTGGGGGAGGCTGGCACAGTTCTTTCTGCCCCAGTGCTGAGGGGCATAAGGCTGGAGCTCAGCCCTTAGAGATCACAGGATCTCTGAGTGGGAACTGCTCCACTTCTCGATCGCTCCACTTAAGCAATAGACTGCTCCACTTAAGATTTTAGTACTTCAATGGTGCCATCCTATGGCCTCCCAGATGATGGGAGGCCATAGGATGGCACCATCGAAGTACTAAAATTGCTAAATGGCAGTACAAAGCATGAGATGAAATTCACTGTGTCTGCACAGGGAAGAGAATGGACAGGAAGGAAATGGATGCATCTGAAACATGGTGCTGAAGGAGAGGCTTAAGAATAGCCTGGAGAGACAGAAAGATGAGCACATGGGTCCTGGAGCAAATCAAGCCAGAATTTTCCCTGGGAACAAAAAAGACAAAACTGAGGCTCTCGTACTTTGGACACATCATGAGAAGACGAGACAAGAAGAAAACAATCCTGCGAGGGAAAGCTGAAGACGGAAGAAGAGCTATGAGATGGACAGACTCCATCCAGGAAGACACAGCCTTGAGCTTCCAGGAGCTGAGGGAGAGCTGCCAAGGGCAAGAGAGTTTGGGGGGTGGGGAGGGGTCATTCATGGGGTCTCCACAAGTTGGATACCACTTGACAGCACATAACCACCACAACATGAAGTAACAAATGACTGAAGATGGAATAGAAAAGTAGCAAGGAAGTGGATGGGTGGAATGCACACCATACCTGAAAAATCGACCTGCAGAATGGATGGGAAGTCCCCACGGACAGGTTTTCCGAAAGTCCCATTTGGATCAAGGATCATCACCAAGAGGGGTATGATGAGAAGCCGAAACGTGTCCTAATCGCCGGAGTGGGACAGGGAGGAGAGGAGACAGAAGAACAATGAGTGAGAATCTGCGGCAGTTCTGCTTCGCTCTGATCTTCCTCGGTGGAGTTCGGAGCAGTGCCCCAGGGGAAGACGACCCTGCAAGGTGGGCGAGTCTCTTGGAGAAGGGACTGGCTAAGAGAAGATCTGAACCGAGGTCTTTTCAAGCCTCTAGTCGAAACCGTTCTAGCACTCATACACTGCCAAGACTTTTCCAATAGCCGTTTGGGAAGGGAACTGGTTGCTACTAATTGATTCGAAAGACAAAGTGCATTTAAAAGGCAGGTTATAAATTAGGGCATAAAAATAGCTGAGCATTTAGCAGTTTCATCATGCAAAAAGTCTCTTCATGTTTTTGTCATTCATCCTTATGGCTAGTCACTTGGCATGTGTGTAACTCTAACCAGGTAACTCACCTGTTAAATACGTGCACTTACACACACACACACACACACACACAGAGCTTTTTTGCATGACTGAAAAGCAACAACATATAATAAATAAATAAATAAAGGCTGAAGATTTTAGGTTGAATACAGGCTATTTTAAAAAATAAGCACGATTTGAAGGCAACCGTATGAAGCTGCCTAATAGTGAATCAACCCATTAAACCAAAAAGTGAGTGAGTACGGGGAGGTGGGCCGGATTATGCATGATGCAGAGAAATCTTCTGCAGAGACAATTTTTCTCATGACACTAGAATGCAAAGTGATTGTCCCATGAAGAGATTCAGGACAGATCGAAGAAAAGACTTCACACGGCACAGAGTTAAAACTATAGAATTCACTCCCAGAAGATGCAGTGATGGCCACTGGTTTGGATGGCTTTAAAGGGAGATTAGACAAGCTGCTAGTCCTGATGGCTTTATGCTTCCTCCAGTATCAGTGGCAGTATGCCTACATAGCGTGGTCCCTGAGGGACATGGGTGGAGGGTGCTATTGTACCCATGCTTTGCTCCCGGGATCCAGTGGTTCATTGGCTCTGCTGGCTGGGAATGATGGGAGGTGTAGTCCAACATATCTGGAGGGCAGTAGGTTGGGGGAGACTGAACTAGTCTAATAGGATCTATCCAGGATGACAACAGGTTTCCCAGGGATCAGCCCCCCTAACACTGATTGTGTTGCCTGGGGGCCATTGTGGAGTTGCTAAGGATTAACCTGGACCTTCTGGAGGTGCTACACAACCAAGCTAAGATTCTTTAGCTCATGAGCTCTGGTGGCATGATAAAAAAATGCTTTCCTGCACGTCTTTCCTTCCTACTAGCATTTTTGTCCAAGGTTTTTCAGGTCTTTAAAGCAAAACATTTTCATATGCAAGCACAAACATCCCTGAAAAATGTCTGGCCCATAGGCCATGGCCAAAACCTGCTTCTGTCATTCCAGCTTTCCAATGGCCCAGTTCAAATCCTGAGGAGCAAAGGCAAACAAAACAATTCAACCTTTTCAAACTGTATGGACTATGAAATGAAACTGTAATGAAGCTTGGAAAAAGATGAGGCATGAGAAGTAAATAAAGAGCAATACAGAAATCTAAGGAAGGAAGGAAGGAAGGAAGGAAGGAAGGAAGGAAGGAAGGAAGGAAGGGT
>NW_025336348.1:0-43991 GCF_004798865.1 Varanus komodoensis | reverse complement strand
AAAGAAAGAAAGAAAGAAAGAAAGAAAGAAAGAAAGAAAGAAAGAAAAAGACAGACAGACAGACAGACAGACAGACAGACAGACGTGCGGGTATCTTACATGGAATTGGACAGATGCGTACACAAAATGAAGCTCAAGCAAGCCATGGATACACGTGGGCTCAGATGAGGCCTGATTTTTCATAGGTACACACAGAGCCACCTGCCTCCTTCTGCTGAGTAGGTGGCCACTTACGCACCTCAAAAAGAGAGGGGACATGGATGTCTATATCTCTGATTTATATAGAGATATGCAACTTTAGAAAGAAGTGTTGCTCTTTAAATAGAAATATGCTGCAGCTCACCTTAGGAGGGAAAGACTGTGACTGAGAGGGCCGTGGGTTTGCTTTCTGTGCTGTCCCTTTGCTGATATGGACTGGCAAGTTTCAGGCCACTGGTTGGGCAACCACAGTTGGGCAACTTCGGGGCCCTGGCTGGCTGTCCCTCCTTCTGCTTCGTGATCTCAAGCAGATTTGGACCAGGCAGCAAAGCAGGGAGAAAGTTGTGCTCAGGCAGCCCTTCAACAGCAAGGACTGTCCGGCGTAAAGGAGGGCATGCGGCCACCCTATCCAGGGGCTGATTGTGCAGCCACCGCAGATTAATTGCCCAACAGATGTTAGCCTGGCCTGCAATTAATTAAGGGATCAAAGATTAAAAAGAGCAGCTAAATGCCTTGGAGCCTTTTAGCTTAGAGGCAGGCGGAGGGAAAGATGACTGAGCTGGAGACGGTGGGAGTTTATCAAACAAGGAGGCAGAGAGAACTGGATGACTCTCTCTCGGCTCGGGGACACGGTGCAGGTCCTTGCGGGTTATTCAGCCCACAGCAAGCTGCAGTGCCTGCAGGCATTGCGGCACATTTCCAATTGCTCGGGGGCTCGTTGGGTTGTGTGAACACAGTGAGTCGGGGTTATAGGAGAGTTAAACAACGCCCATGGGCAGGGCATAAGCCAAGTGGCATTAAGGCAGGATCCGCCTCATGGGGGATTCAGTTCAGGCCACTGAAAGCCGTTTCACTCATCCCTGAGGCAGGGGGGTCTCAAGGGCTGTGAGAGACCAGTCCGGCGGTGATTTTTAACTGATCCCAAGCCGCTTGCTCCGCTGTCCCCTCCACCAGCAGAAGAACAGCAACCTCTACAAGTACTCCTGTGGGATTGTGCTCATTGGAAGACTGGGTTTGAAGGCAATTAAAAGTGGATTTTTAACACCCCTGCGCTGTTTCTGGCAAATTTTGCTTCTTCTTCACATTTTTCGCTTTGGCAAGCTGAAGACTGCTGCCTTTCTCTCTCTTTCTCTGCTACAAACAAGGAGATCAACCAGCCTGCAGTAAGAAGAAGCAAAGCCTTGAAGCAACAACTGAAAAAAACCCTCTAGAAAGGTTTTAAGGACTGCATTGTGCAGAGAAAACGCAGAATTGCCAATGCCTCTTGTCCGCTCTCTCTCCGTCACCTCTCTCAATGGGCTCCCCCAGTGGGAAGACGAAGAGCTCCCGGTGGAGGATTTATTACTGTTTGAAGTGGCTTGGGAAGTCACGAATAAAGGTTTGTACCCAGTTTTTGCATACGGCAAGTCGTAGTGTTCTCCTGCTTGACCACATCGGTGCCTGAAAGAGGGCCGGAGTGATCTAGATAGAAATACTCCTAAGTGCTTGAGAAAAGCAGTATTTGTTGAAAAGTTGGCCTTTCTGCTTCTAAGGGTAGCGAGGCCAAGAAAGATTTGTGGGAAGCTCTGAGTTGCTTGCGTGGAGCTGTTCAGAGGCATGAATTCTGCGTGAGCAGGTGTGCAGCAGGTATGCTGTGTGCTAGTCTGTAAAGGTTAAAACTAAAGGGCTCCCAGCTGTCTGGAATTGCTTGCCTCAGTCATTTGGGAATGCTGGGATTCCCAGGGGAGTGGGAAAAATCTGCACTGTATGTGTTCAGAATACAGGTGAGAGTAAGATCTCTTGCTGTTCAGGTACACAGAGCCAGTGATGGGGAGTTTGTTGGACTGGCGTCCAGGGGATCTGGATTCCGGTCCCCGCTCAGCTACGGAGCTCACCAGGTGGCTTTGGGCCAGTCACAGACTCTCAGACCAACCTACCTCACAGGGTTGTTGTGAGGGTAACATAGAGAGGAAGAAAACCTTGCGAGCTACCTTGAGTTCTTGTAAGGAAGAACCTCTTGTAAGGAAGATGGTGTAAAAATGTATTGTTATTACTACTACTACTACTATTATTATTATTTAGGAACTTCAGCAAACCTTGGGAAAGTACAATCACGTTTTTGAACTGTGAAGTTTTGCCCTTCCAAGTTTTTACCTTTGATGTGAGATGTTTAATTCTGAAGCAATGTTAGTCTTGGTGATGACATGGGAGGTGACAAACATCAAATGCGTTCAATTTTCTTCTCGTTGCATCCTTCCCATCACTGCAAATGAGGGGCAATTTCAAATCTGGAGGATATTTGCTTTACATGCCACTCCACCCGGTTGGTTTTTGTTCAGTCTCAACATCTGTAATTTGCTTCTCATTTTGCAAGCACAGGACAGTCCTTGTTGGAAAAAAGGCACAGAGACCCGCGAACGTTGACCTCAGGCTATTTTTAGTAGCCCTCGGCAAGCTGCCAATTCAGACCTACAACAAGAGAGATATGCCCCCCCCCAAGAGGGGAGGGGTGTCAGAAAGAAGGGGGTGGTGCTGCCCCCCATGGGTGTCTTTGGCAGCACTCGGCGTGGCACGTGGGCCTTGAGACACCACCCCAAGGGAATGTTGACCTCGGCATCAAAAAGAGACATTTCTCCTCCCTTAGCTTATGGGGGCCCTTTCCTTGCAAATCCTAAGAACCAGTCCAGCTGGAAGAAGTAGGCAGTGAAGGGCAGAAAGGGGATACGGCCATTCCCCCTCCTTGTTTCTGCCCAAAGACTGCTCAGGGGATTGCCAATTGTCTGACAAATCACGGGCTATGACTTGTAAATCTGATCGGCTCGTTTCTCCCTTTGACTTTTCAGGAACTCTGAAATCTTATTGTATATGCTGCCTTTCCCCGCCATTTTTTAAAGAGCTCAAAGAGGCTTCCATCATTCTCCTCCTCCATCTTATCCCCACAACAACCCTGTGAGGTAGGCTGGGCTGAGAGTCTGTGACTGGCCCAAAGTCACCCACTTGGCTCCATGGCTGAGCGGGGACTCAAACCCAGGTCGCCCGAGTCCCAGTCCCATGCTCTTAACCACTACACCACATGGCCCGCCTCCCCCCTCTCTCAACAGAGGCCTTGAACAGGGTAAAACAAAAGTGCTGGTTAAAATACTGAACGGAAATTTGGGTTCAGATCTACTCTTGGCTAGAAAGAGTACTGAATAACCATGCACTAGTCTCTGTCAACCTAGCCTACTCCACAGGGTTGTTGTGAGAATAAACGGCAGGACCATGCTCAGATCCCTTTTGAGCTCCTCCAAAGGATGATCTGTTTAAAGCTGGTCATTTAAAAGTCCAGAGGACTGCTTTCCACAAACCAGCCCGAGCTGAGCTGGAGAAAGAAGCCCCTCTGATGTTGCAGCTGCATAAATGAGTTACTGCCAAGTAAATGATTGACCCGAACTCTCTTTCTCTGTGCCTGCCTAAAGATAAAGAGAAGGTTAGCTGAGAGAGTAACTTGTGATTACTGAAGTCTTGACCTCAGGGGCACAAATATTAGGTTAGGCCTCTCCAGTCACAGTGGATGAAAACTGGAGGGTTAATATTGGCTTCAGAAGGGGATGTGCCAGGGCAGCCTTTGTCTACTGAAAGAATACGGGGGACTTTTGATGCCCTTTCTAAGAAGCTGGAGCGTGCACAGGGATATACTGTCTAGAGAAAAATTAGTTTTTCTCTAGAGGAAGAGGAAGACCATTCTGGCCCTCCTGAGGTCGCAGTGTGACAGCATGGAGCTCCCCAAATGACCACGCTTCATGGTCCCTTTCCCCACCAACCTTGTGGCAATTCACAGAAACATAGAAACAGAGCGAGACAGAAGGGGTCTCCTGGGCCATCTAGTCTGACCTCCGGCACCAGCCGGCTCCGCTCACGACATGCCCACCATGTGCATGTCCAGCCTACCCTTGAACACCCTCACCGATGGGGACTCAGCCAACCTCCGTGGAAGCCCATTCCACACCCTCGGGGTCCCAACTGTCAGGAAATACTTCCTGGCATCCAAATGGAACCTTGGCTCCCTGAGCTTTGCTCTGTTGGAGAGCATCCTGCCTTCCTCTGCAGGGCAGAACAGGTCTCTACCCACCTCCATGTGACACCCCCCACATACCTGTATGTCGCCAACAGATCCCCTCTGAGTCTCCTCTTCTCCAGGCTGAAGAGACCCAGTTCCCTCAGTCTCGCCTCAAATGACTTTCCCTGCAAACCGGCCAGCAACCTTGTGGCCCTACGCTGCACTGACTCTAACCTGGCTATATCCTTTCTGTAATGAGCGGCCCAAAACTGAGTACAATACTCCAGTTGTGGGCACACCAGAGTCGTATCAAGTGGTAGTAATACCTCTCTTCCCCAGCTTTCTTGCAGTTTCCCTCCCCTTTCTAAAAAGCTGAAATGCTTAGTTCCTGGAAGTTGAAGCTTCGGGCTAGAATAGGCTGGGGATGTGGGTATTTTCCCCTCCACCCCTTTCACCTCTGGCTGTACCCACCACCAAAACCTAGAACAGCTTCTCCAAAATGAAACTTGGGCCTTTAGAAGTTTGATGGGGTGATGCAGAGGCTCAGCAAAACCTTGCAATGAAGCATCCA
This sequence comes from Varanus komodoensis, assembly GCF_004798865.1. NCBI lineage: Eukaryota > Metazoa > Chordata > Lepidosauria > Squamata > Varanidae > Varanus > Varanus komodoensis. The sequence continues at coordinate 39,204 of NW_025336348.1, read as the reverse complement.
GATAGCATTAGCCTGAAAGCAGCATCAGTCCATGGTAGCATCAGTTGCAAAAGGAACAGACCACATCTGAAAGGAAAAGGGAAATGTTTGGTTTATGCGTAGGCCTTGTAGGAGAGAGAGGTTTGCATTCTTTTATTTGGGGCTCTGCTGAAACATAGCAGAATAGATCTATAATTGTGTCCACAGCAAAAGTTTCCTGGGCTGTACATTCTGGATTTATTTCAGTTTACTTGCCCTAAAGGAGAAGCTTACCCAAAATACCTAAAGAAGTATGATTTGGAAAGAGATGTGTGTGCTGTATCCTTTCTGCTGTCAGGAGGGACCAACCATCCGTTGTCCCATAGCCAAACCCTGCAGTGCAGAATATCACATCCTCCCCAGGGGTACCTTACACCTGGCACATTGCTAGTGTTTTCGCACCTGTACAGGTAAACCCATCACCAGGGAAGGTCATATTTTTCCTATAGTGCTGGCCAGGATGTCTGCTGTCCTTGCTCACCACACTTTTAGGTATGCAAGTTCAGCTCTCGTTCTCCCTTCGGTGGCTTGCATTCCTGTTTGAATGTCTTCTTCCACCCTATAACTTTTGTCATGAGTTGGCCTCTGTTTTACTGCCTTCCATCTATTCCTTGCATTTATCTCTCCATCCATCAAACACGTATCTTCTGTTTTCTCACTGTTTTGCATTGGGTTTGCCATTTAGAGCAGGGTGAAAACCTGGGGACCTAATCCTGCCCTCCAAGGTTTTCCAGGGAGACACACCTGCTTTTCTGGCCCCAATCCCTTTCTCCCCACAACCGATCATTTTGTTGTTTCCCAGTTTTGATGCAACTCCGATGTCGGTGCGATGTCAGTCATTGCAGCCTTTCTTTTCAGCTTTATAGGAGCGGTGCGTAGTGCAGAACTGGCATCTCCAAATATGGTCACCACCATTGAGCACCACAGATAGTTTCCATAAAGTGGAAAACAAAAGCTTCGAGAAAGGTTTGGAGACGCTTTGGCGCAGGGGAAGCCCTCTGCTGTCCTAAACTGCTCAATAAAGACAGGGTATAATGCATAATGCATAGTCATGAAATGCTGAGAAACTGTTGGAGGAGGAAAAGTGGAATGGAGTATCATCAAAGAGGGCGTGAGTGACTGGCTGGCTGACTCAAAGTGTGAAAGGAGAACCCACCCATGCGGGAAAATTTTGTTGAAGGTTTTGTTGGGTTTCTTTTCTATAGTTTATGATCAAACAAAAACAGTTGTTATAGAGCAAATCCTTCTGATTTGTACTTGGCTAGTAACATCTTTTCAATTAAAGAATGTCAAGATATACTACTATTTAGGCTTCCCCCACCCCACTAAATTGTGGGAGACTTGATCTGGGTAGTGTCCATCTGCTATCCGAGCTACTTTAGGTCTCAACTTGAGCTGAGAAGGTATCTTGCCTCATCTTGCTTTCATTGGTTTTGGGATGAAATGTGCCTGTTTCAGCACTCTGTAGCAGCTACAGAACCCAGAAAGGATCTCAATATACCTTCAAACTAGCTAAATTTGACTCAGTGCTCCATAGCACTAATTCTCTAAATCGATATACCAGTATATTGATTTTATATATTTGATTTTTATTGCAACATTTCAACAAAAGAAACCATACTGAGAAAAATGTAGCTAAATAAATACGAATATGTACACACATTTCAATTCATTTTTGTGTATATGAAAATATGGCTTTCTAAGAATTTTACATAAACTTCAGCCAAGGCAAATATCAAATATCTGTATAAATTATAGAATCGTAGAGTTGGAAAGGGCCTATAAGGCCTCAAGTCCAACTCCCTGCTTAATGCAGAACTCTAAGCTAAAGCCCTGAAAGTTGGTTGTCCAACCGCCCTTTGAATGCCTCTGGTGTGGGAGAGCCCACAACCTCCCCAGGTCATGGGTTTCATTGAACCAATAGCCAGGAGATTTTCCCCGCTGTCTAGTCGGAATCTGGCTTCCTGAGCCCATTATTCTGTATCCTGCACCCTGGGATGATCAGGAAGAGATCCTGGCCATCCTCTATGTGACAGCCTTTCAAGCATTTGAAAAGTGCTATCAAGTCTCCCCGGAATTTGCCCTTCATCTCTTCTCTGCAAATATCCATTCTCAAGTGCTGCATGTAAATATTGAACACAATGTGTGCTCCGATATTGAACACACGGTTAGGTCCTGAGTCCATTGCATTATATCCCTCCAACATCAGCTTTGTAGCTCTCCAAACGGCATGGAGAATCCATTAATGCCAATTATGCATCAATTTCCAGGAAGCAGCTGGATCAAATGTGCATCCATAAACATCGAAGTGTCTCCCAATACAAGCTTTATCTGTGCAATAAAACCTCAAAAAGGGCAATTACTGGGCATTACCTTGCCAAAACATATGATAAAAAGACTCGTCCGCTGTGCTGCTCTGCCGGCGGTTTTCTGCGTTAGGCAAAGCTTAACTAAAGAGCCATTCCTGCATCCAATAGACTCAGGACAAGTGTTTCTGCTGAATAAGAAATAACCTGAGATCCACAGATACATCAGAAACAGATGCTAAAGTAGAAAACCATTCATTAGGCGAAATTAGACAGCCTGTTTTCCAACTCGATTCCTGCTTAAGACCCTCTGTATTATATTTATTCACTGATGACGACTTATTTGCAAGCGTGGATCTGTCAGATTTGGCAGCATGGTGGGTTAATGAAGGCCACATGTGGTCCCTGGGCCGTGCGTTGTCCACATGGTCTCATAGACTGCGGGACAGAGGTTTCCTCCACAATGGAAGCAAGCGTGCATCGGTCTCATTAAGCAAAAGCCAAAGTGCCGGTTGAGAAAGAGGCTAGACATTGTGGCGAGTTTTTCTTTGGCAGCTGTGGGTTCTCAACAGAAGGTGCTCGCGGCCTCAGCCATGGATACGGAGCCCCACTGTGGAAGGGTCAACAGGAGCCCTCCCTGACGGAGCTTGGACTGGGTTGTTTTGCAATTTGCTGTTTCTGCAGATACCGCCATTCCTGTTTTGAACATGCTTCAGAGCAATGTTTGGGGCTTCTTGCCAAGACAAATAAACATGAACTTGCAAGCAGGCGTAGGGTATGTTAGTCGGGAGCTAAAGCTAGGGAGTTTGGCTAGGCCGGTCCTAGGATTGGCAAGGCCAGAAGGGCAGACAAGGGACGGGCATTTGTGTATACAGCACCCACCTTTTGGTTATATCATCACCAGCCAAAGTTTGGAATTCCGGAACTCACAACAGAGCCTTCTTCTTGGAGGCAGCTCACCTCTGGAATGCATACCCCAACCCACTGGAGTTTAGATTGGGACCAACGTTGGCTAGTTTTGGGCCTAAAATGAAAACGAGCCTTTTCCCACAGGCCTTTTAATGGATGGTTGGACCTACGAAATGCAGCAAAAGACTTGAATAATGGTCCATGGCAGGGTTTGGATGAAGTTCCATGAAATCCACCCCTCAAGCATTCACAGACTTCCTTGTGTGCTTGGCCTAGTCTTAGAAAGTGGGCTAAGTCAAGAAGAGGTCCATGATTGTGTATCTGGCAACCTTTTTCTACATCACACATGCTGCAGCGCAAGCAGAGGCCGCTGCGTGTGACCGGGCAGAAGGAATGCCAGTTGCTTAGCGGTCACCCAGGGCCCAGTTTCTGGTGCTTACAACACAAACTCTGAGTGTACATGCAAGGGGCTTGGAATCAGGGTCATGACAAAACAGACCTGAGTCTGGAAAGCCAGGGCCAAGGAACCCACTGGATTCCTGCTTCCAAGATGGATTCCTTAACACACCCAGTTGACATGGACATTTTCATATTGACCAGCTGTTCTGCATTTTTCCAGGGGGTTTTAGACCCTCTCATAAGGAATTTCTCCAGGCGTTTTACAATAATACTACCACCCAAAAAATCACAACAGAAGCAACCATGTAAAACTAAGAAATCTGCCGACCCAACTTCATATCCAGTTTCATGAACAGGAAGTAAAACCACATAGGAAGGATTAGGATAATAAAACATTAAAATGTTGCTGTTGTGACATGCCATCAAGTCATCTCCTAGTTGTGACCACCTTATGAATGAGCATCCTCCAAAATGACTTGCCATGGAGAGCCTTCCTCAGCTCATGTAGCCTCAAGGCGGTGGCTTCCATCATCATCATCATCATCATTATTATTATTATTATTATTATTATTATTATTATTATTATTAGAACATTTCTATGCTGCCCCTTGCCAAAGCTTTGGGGCGGCTTACAATACAATACAATACAATACAATACAAAAATAACAATATAAAATTAAAATTAATAATATAAAATAAATAAAAATATAAATGATATAAAAGAAGTTATAAAAGAAAAGTTATAAAGAAAAGAAAAGAAAAGAAAAGAAAAGAAAAGAAAAGAAAAGAAAAGAAAAGAAAAGAAAAGAAGTCGCCCAGGCCAGATAAATAAGTAAATATTGTTAACAATTTATGGAATGGGACCATCTCGTGTTTGGTCTCCCCCTTCCTCTGCCTGCGACTTTCCCCGCCAGGATTGCCTTCTCCAGGGATTCTTGCCTTCTCATGGTGTGCCTTAAGTACAACAGCCTCAGTTCTGTCATTTTTGCTTCTAGGTAAAGTTCTGGCTTGATTTGATCTAGGATCCCCCTTTTCGCCTTTCTGTCAGCCCACGGTATTCACAAAGCTCTCCTGCAGCACCATGTTTCAATTTTTTTCACTTCCCACCTTTCACACCCAGAGAAATTGTTTTAAGATGCTTCAAAATCTTTTAAAACTTGGAAGAATAAGAAAACCTCGTGCTGAAAGGATAGCCATGTGAAGCACTGGCAGACTTCCTTTGGGGAGGCATTCCAGAGTTTGGGAATGCTTTCCCAAACAAGAACAAGAAACCTTCTCCAAGTGCCCCCTCTGTGCCTCAAAATGAGGGGGGTCTTGGAAGGGGGGGTCTTGGCTTACCTTAACCTCCAAGCAGGTACATCTGCTGCATATTGTGCATTGTGAGTTTGCCTTGATAAAGCTAGGGTGTAAATTGTATTATTATTATTATCATTACTATTATTATTACTATTACTATTGTATTATTATTAATTACATGTCTATACTGCCTGTAGCCAAACCTCTCCAAGCAGTTTACAACAAGGTGAAAAACAATAGAACACAATAAATAAAAACAATTAGCAAGGTTTGTGTGTGAAATACATAAAGAAATGGATCGGGAACATCTAGTATCAAAGGCTTCATCCAGATTTCCCGAAGCACAAGAATCGGGCCAAATGGGGTTCAACAAGGACGATTACCGAGCGACTGGGCAGCCCTTTGGACATACAGTCAGTAAAAGCTCTTGCAGTTGCTCCCCAGTCTTTCCATGTGCTCGCATAGCTGGGGTCGGTTTTAGCAACTTAGCGAAACTGAGCTCCGCTGCTGCATTCGGATTATCGGGCAAGCTGTCATACAACTAGACAAGAAGACAGACGCTGCTGCACCGGGCGCAGCAGGTGTGGACTGCCATGCGTCAGCAGAAAAATAATTGTGGGAAGAGGCAGACGCGATTGTCTGCTCTGCTTTCCGTATCACTGCATGCCAGGCTTGAGAGGCATGATAAAGTAAATCGTCCTCCTCCGAGATAAGTTTATGCCTGCGTATTAGCCTTCCAGGAAGGGATGGTGGAAAATTTGTTCAGTTTGCGTTTCAATGCAACCTTTCCCAGTTTCACAATATTCTTGTTGCTCCGACACTGGTTGTGTTGCAGTGGTGGGAACCTTGACGAAGGAGAAATTAGTGCTTTCTGAAAGCAAATTAGTGCTTTCTAATTAGGAGAAATTAGTGCTCCTGGAAGCAAACTGAAACAGTTGTTTCTGGTACGGGGCAGGTCAGCTGAGTGCTTTTCTGTGAGCCCTGCTAACTTGTGCTGTTCCTAAAAGCCATGTTTTTACTCTCTTTGGTTTGTTTGTTTATTTATTTAAAACATTTGTATGCCACCCAGTTGTGCCACAACACCACTGGGCAGCTCACAGCATGAGAAAAAAAACATGATAAAAACAAAATAAAACCATAACACATTAAAAACAACAATAAAATGCAGCAAAACATACACAACAAAGGTCTATGGCTATTAGTTATTAACATTTTTTTTAAAAAAGGAAGGTCTTCTCCTGGTGCCGAAAATAAAGTAAGGAAGGCGCCAGGCGGATCTCCTTGGGGAGAGCATTCTGAATATTGGGGGGGGGGGCAGCTGCAGGAAAGGCCCTGCTCCTGGAAGCCATCCCCCTTACCTCCTTAAGGGATGGCTCACACAGGAGGGCCCGTGCATCTCAAAGGCCGGGCAGGCAGACACGGGTGCAGACGCTCCTTAAGATCCATGTTCCCTTAGGGCATTCTAGTTTCCAGTTGTGCTAGTGATGACTCCCAGGAGCATCCAGGCAATTGGGTACTGTCTTGGTTTGTGACCTGAAATCCAGTTCTCCTTTAACTTTCGCACCCGCACATTTTGTGATGATGTTCTCCAACAAATGCAGAAATGAGCACATTAGTGGGAGAAAATTAAAAAATGGCTTCTAGGAGGGAAGAATATTTGCTCGATTAAGATCTGGAAATAGGATGAAGCGAACAGTTTGGAAAAATAAGCAACGGAAAGCGATAGACTGCATTTGCAATGGCAGGTTGGTGGACTGTGTGATTGAGAGGCAGCGGCTGGCTGCTGGTTGTGATGGTGGCGCTGATACTTTGTCCAGTCATCTCCAGCGGTTGGCAACTAGTAGAAGACATGGAAAAGCACCAAATATAGCTGGAAAAATCAATGCGGTGCAGTGGTTGCAGTGCCAGGCTGGGACTTGGGAGATCTGGGTTCTAGCCCACCGGGCCATGAGGCTCACTGGTGACTTTGGGCCAGTCCCTGCCTCTCAGCCCAGCCTACCTCACAGGGTTGTTGTTGTGAGGATGCAGTGACTAGGAGGAAAATCCTGTAAGCTGCCTTGGGTTCCTTGAAAGGGGAAAAAAGGTGGATAAAAATGTTATAATAGGAATGACCTTGGCTAGAGATGAAAACTTATTCCCAAAAATCTCCTTTGAAAATGCTGATATTTAATATTCTCCAGATATGAATGCTTGTGAGCTTGGGAAAGGAAATAAAAGTTAAACCAGTTTAAGCAGAGTTCCAGACAGAGAATTCCCAGCCCGAGCAATCGGAAGGCATTATGCGGCTATACGTCTTAATGGAATTTCTGTGGTTACAAAAAGATGCTAGAGGCAGTGGGAAAGCAGAGGCTTCCCCTTCCCCTTCCCCTCCTTCTCCTTCTCCTTGTTCTCTGTATCTTCTGTCTCCATCCCCATCACTGTCTCTTCCTTCCCCTTCCCCTTCCCCTTTTAATCTCAGTACCGCCCCCTAGCCAATACTTTCTGGGCAGTTATGGAAGAAAGCCCATTCAAGCCTCATCTGGAATAAACCTGGGTCTGAACCGTAGTTGCAGCTGTGCCTGAGCTGAGCCAATGGAGCTACTCCTCGGGTACCGATCGGCTGTTTTTCTTCTCCTCCAGTGGGCGGCATCCACACCGTGATTCAGACCAAAGCCAAAATCACACTGGACGAATGGGGGGAAAACTACTTCCTCATCGGCCCTTACTTTGAGCAAAACGTGAAGACCCAGGTGGAAGTCTGTGAGCCGCCCAACGTGGCAGTGAAAAAAGCCATGGAGAGCATGAAGGACGGTGGGTGCCAGGTAAAGAGACCTTCCCTTTGTGTCCTGAGGCAACTAAGCTGGCTCTGAGGAGATTAACTGGTCCCACTAATGCTCTTGTCTTGCAGCGGAACCTGCTAGTCCCCGTCAAAGTTACACTAGGCAAGACTCCGCTGCCTCCCCGGCGCTTTGCACAGGTGCTAATTCAGCAAAGTCAATTCATTACTGATTATTTTTAAGAAAGGGACCTGTTCATCCAATTACATGTTTGAGGAGTTATTTATCTCCAAGTAATCTTAATGGGATTTGCATCTTAGTTTTCCAGTCCCCAAATAATGCAGCCAGGTTTTACCGAGGTGACCTTAACCTGACTTTGCGGTGCTGCTGGATTTGGCCACTCTGTGCCAAAGAGGCAAAACAAGAAACAACGTTGGGCAATCAAAGGAAGGGTAACGGGGCAAGGTAACTTAGCCAGGAGGTGTGCCATTTCGCCTTTTCATGCCATCCTGTACATATCTCCTCTGGGGGAGGTTCCATCGAATTCAGTGAGTCTCCTTCCCAGATGAGCGTTGGTAGCAATGCAGCCGTAAGGAGAAGAGCTGGACATTTTAAATAAGCAAACAAGGATAGAATACAGATGGCAAAGAGAGGATGTCTCAGTTGTGTCTGCCCTGTTTTCTGCAGTGCCCTGGAAAGAGCATTCCCTGTTAAAATATATCAATATACTTTTTCTATTTTTTCTAATCCACCTACATGGATTGGTGGGAGTATCCACACTCATACATACAATTTTCTAGCAATCAGAGGCTTCAGCAAAAGTGGATCAAATACCCAAATTAGGATTGCTTTGATATTGGCATACCTTATACTACCCATTTATATTTTGAAATCATTATAGGATCCTCAGTCCTTGCATTATAGGATGTGAATGTTATCCTTCCAATTTTGAAATATCAGTCTTTCAGTTGTAGAAAAGATTCAAAGAATCCATTGCTAGTCTGTTAATTTCCATGATTCAGGGAAATAATAATAGAGAAACTGCATCGGTGGAGATGAAAGGCTGTGCCGCTACAAAATATATCTGTGAAAAAGATTTCTTCCCGAAAGAAACAGTGGCCAGATTTTGCCAAACATGTTTAAAAGAAGCATTTATTGCATTGCTCTCTGCACCTACTCTAGAGCAAACATGAATGACTGCCTGCTTTGACCCCCAGAGAGCACAGTGTACGGAGTTGTATAGCATTGCCAGCAATTAGCTGGATTAACAAACAAGAGGAAAATGTTGTGATGTCCAGAAGATACAAAACATAAGTCATTGCTGAATCAGATGTTAAGATCCATAGTCCCAGCCTAAGATGCAGGTAGATCCAGGTAGCCGGGTTTTACCTGAGCTGGTTGTGAGAGAGGACGTTGTCTGCTGTGACTGTCCAGACCATTCTTGCCCACAGCATACTGCCCCATGCATCCCAAGCCCCCCGTGAGGTTCTCCTCAGCCTGGGCCTGGATTCTCACATCATTGAGTTCTCCATTAATCTTTCCAGCATGACCCTGCATAAAAATAATCTGATCCTATAATCTACTGCTCAACCTCCAATTCCAAGCTCTCCCTACTGTGTGCGTAGGATTAAACAACCCCAACAGAGTCACCTTCCTGGTCTTTGAGACAGTCTTCCCTTTTAATCCAGCGAGGATCCTGCATTTTGTCAAGGCATGGGGTTCAGACAGATGGCCTTCAAGTACACTGCCCTGAAATGATTTTAAGCAGCCGCTGCTGTTCAGTCCATCCATATCATTCTCAGAGGTCGTGAACAAGTCTGTTCCCTTCCCAGCTCCTTGGATGTGCAAGAGACTAAAACTGGGATCTTCTCCAGGCAAAGCAGGTGCTTCTGCCGCTGAGATATAAGGTTTCGTGCTGGCTGGAAGTAAAGACAAAGAGGCTAAGCTAAAGGGTTAGTGAGACTTGAAGTTTTAAAGACAGAGAGATGGCACCAAGAAGGTGTTCCACCAGGGCAGGCTGGCGACTCCTCTGGTGGTGGAGCTCCTCCTCTACTGCAGCTTTTCTTTTGAGTTGTATAGAAACTATCCATCCCCCAAATAGGTTCACCACCACGGAGTACCATGGACAACTTCCATAAAGCTCAAAATAAACAGTGCCAAGGATCAGAGTCATCCTCCCCACCCTCCCCCAAGTTGTGGGCAGGAGCTCCAGGCATACGAAATGGCCAGAGAAAATGGGCAGAGTCTTTAAAGGCTCAAAGGACATAGATGGACTCCGCGTATGCTATGGCTCAGTGACGATGTAGCCCAGCGTGTGAACCATGCAGGACAGGTTCTGCCAGCACCCCAGGGAATCGCTGAGGCAAGGACGTGTTTGTCCTGGTTTTGGGGGGTCGGACAGGTTGGCTCTCATGCTTCTTCCCTCCCTTCCACAGGTGTATTTTGGCAGGTGGCTGATAGAAGGGAGCCCATATGTGGTCCTGTTCGACATAGGGTCAGCAGCTTGGAATCTGGACAAGTGGAAAGGGGAATTCTGGGATGCAAGCCACATTGGAATCCCTTCCCATGACCGAGAAGCAAACGATGCCCTCATCTTTGGATCAGTAACTGCCTGGTTCTTGAAAGAGGTACAACGTTTTAAAGTTGCCTTTGCCCTGGCCATGTAATCTCTCTCCCCGTTTCTTCAGAGGGGCAGGCAGCTCATCCAAAATGCTCTGGGTGAGGTAGCAAGAGCACCATAGCAGGTTAGGCCAGGGGTTGGGCACCTCCAGCCTGAGACCAAGTCCGGAAAGGGGTTCTGCTGCTTTCTCTGAAACCTGGATCCTGTGATGGCTTCCCAGGGATTCTCCTGATCCGTAAAGGTCAAAATGGCTCTCCTAAGGCTTAGTTATGCACAGTGAGAGGCTTAGCTTCAAGATCCTGCCCATTTCCTGTTCTGAGGGCTGACGTGGTGTGGTGGCAAGTGTGTTGGAGATCTGGGTTCTAGTCCCCACTCAGCAGTGGAGGAGCTCGGTGGAATGCATGCCTGTCACTGAATTTTGCTAGCAATGATTGCTAATTTAACAATACCTTTGATCTCCCTACCAGTCTGCTTCATGCTATTGGCAACCCTGCTGAGAAGCGTTTAATAAATCAGGGTCATAGAATCACACAACCGGAAGGGGCCTAGCAGGCCATCAGGTCCAACCACCTGCTCAGTGCCAGATTCAAGTCCCCCGTCCGGATTTCAGCCAGGTCCGACCCTGCTTAGCTTCCAAGATTAGGCAGGATCAGGCACTTTGGGCTATGCTGTGCATGGAGTACACCTCTGATTTTCTTGGCTCTTTAAACTGGGAGAAAGGTGAGCTATGAAGTCAAGTGGATCCAAAAATCTGCCATTTAAAAATAAGCAAACACCTCTTTGCAGCTCACCGATCAATTTGAAGAGAAGCCTAATATCATTGCTCATTTCCATGAATGGCAAGCAGGACCTGGACTGATCCTTTCTCGATATCAGAAGATCCCCATCGCGACCATCTTCACGACTCACGCTACTCTGCTGGGAAGGTACCTATGTGCAGCAAGTATAGACTTCTACAACCACCTGGACCAGGTAAGGAAGGTAGAATTGACCTGCTCTCTCTTCTGTCCACATGGGATTATAAAGTCTACTAACAATTCAGAGGTTTTCTAAAGCCGTGTTACTATTTTCGGTCTGTTGTTCTCACTTTGCCACTTCAGCTTTGCCTCTGCTCTGGCCTATCCACAAACATAAATTTCTATTGCACTTTTAGCGGACAACATCAAAACAGAACAATAGTCATAAATTACATAATACAGCAGATCAGCACAAAACAAAACAGTAAAAGATTGCCCAACACAGTGAAAATAGCTAAAGGATACTTTTTAAAAGAACAGGGGGAATTAACCAGAATTAACTCCTGTGTTATTATGGATCACACTGCTTATTTCAATAATAATTTATTTTATTTATTTATTAAAACATTTATATGCCATCCTTTGCCGCAGCTTCATAATCATAACAGTAGTTATGGTAAGAGGCAAATGGGAAATATCATCTGTCCAACCACATTAAACAAAATTATGGTCAAATGCTTTAGTAAAAGTTGGTGTTGGTTTACAATGCAGTTGGTCTCACACAAATATATCATTTTTTTAAGCAGACCCAATGCAATGGCAAACTATCTCATTTGGGGTTTTGGCTTGTAAGTGCTTTTGTTTTCCTTTGAATGTCTGACTGCGTACTTCCCATGGCCTCCTGGCTTTGTCTGGGAAGCCAGATGATATCTCAGAATCCCAGCTCCAACCTTGGAAAAGCACTCTGAGGTTAGAACTGGAACTTGCACCTCAAAAGCTGCCCTTCTACTCTTCCACCTGACACAGGTCTTTCTGTGCTGGCTGGTCTCGGAAGAGCATCTTTGGAGTTGGCATGGAAAGGATCCAAGCCTCCAAGGATCACGACCATCCTCCGAAGAATCCAACCGATGTCTCAATTTCTCCTCCCTACGGAGGGGAAAGACATTTAAACCAAAGAAATCAGCCTTCTCAATGTTTTGGAGGATGAGGATTGTGTGGAGGCGATCACAGCCTCTGGACTCCTCCCACCTGATCTTACATGGGATGGAAACATCCACTGATTTCTTTGCTTTGAATGTCAAATAATAAATACATGTCAAAATATTATAAACAGCTGTAAAGAATCATTGCAGAACAACATGAAGAATCATGTGACAAATCTTTTGGCCTATTTTCTAAGAAGTGCCAGAACTTCCTAGCAAATATTTTCCAAAGGCTTGATCCAGTTATTGATCTATGAGGCTGAATTCAGACTGGGGCATACTGGGAGTAGATCTATTGATTTTTCTGAGTTTAACTGCATGTGCCTTGGAGATCAGGATATTACCAACCTCAGGGTGCTAAACAACGTCCGAATGACCATGGGATTTTCAAACTCTCAATCAGGAGGTTGAGAAATCATCCCATGTCACTGATTGATGGGGATTCAGCACAGATCAACAGAAGCAAATCTTCATGCTGTGAGAGGTAAAACTGAAATCAGCAGATTAAAAGTTGGCGATGCCCACCAACTTGGATAGCTTTCAAAAAGGGTTAGAAAAATTCCTGGAGCTACTAGTCCTGATAGAGAATTGTTAGCTGCAGTATCAGAAGCAAGAAACCTATGTGCACCAGATGCTGGGGAACAAGCTAAGAGGATGCTGTTGTACCTATGTCCTATTTATTTATATTTATTACATTTATATACCACCCGATAGCCCAGGGGGGTCTCCAGGTGGTTTGCCATTTACCCGTGGTTCTCCCATGGGGACCTGCATGGCCATCGTGTGAAGAAATTGCTGGACTGGAGCTGGTTGATCCAGAGCAGCGTTTCTTCTATTCTTGGGAGTCACTGGTACAGTCACTGTCCAATAAGTGTATTTCTTTCGAGTCACTAACCATTCCCTGAAGACACACGCAGTGACTGGAATGACTGGTTTGGAGCACGGCTGTGTCCTCCAAGAATCCTGAAGTTGGCCCTGCCCCACTCAAGAATTAAACGGGCTATTAATCCAATCAAGGGTACTTTAATGGGGGTGGGGGAAGCTAACAGGATTCCGCAGATCGCGGCTCGCACCCGCATGGATGGCTGACATTTAAAGGGTACTAATACAGGAAACGATGCTGGATTGCTTTGCTGTTGCCATTCCATGAATGCTTACAGCACATTAAAGCTCTTTCCAACAAATGCTAATATTTCGTAAGAGATCAGCTGTCTTAATGAGGACATCCTTGCCTGTGAAAAGGTCACCCTGGCCCAAAAGCTCAGTGAGCAGGAGGGTTTATCTCCAGGACAATGAAGATCCGCAAGAGATTTCCTCCCTAGTAGACCATTAAGGTCAAAGGAGTGATGTGTTGAGTTCTAAAAGACTCTCAGACCCCTGGGCAAGCTCGTGTGCTTTGATCTTTGGAAAGGGCAAATCACATCTTGATTTCCTGTGTCCAAAGTCCAGAAGTTTTGCGAGCCTCTTCACTCAGAAGCGCTGCTCTGCAATAGTCTTCCGTGAAAAGTGCATCTTCTCCGTCAGCTCCCCGGTGGGGGCAAGAGAAAATTAATTTCTTGAGGGAAAGCAAGTGATGCATTTCAGAAACAAGTAAGCAGGGTCTGAACGGAACTGCGGACCACAAAGTGGTGTGGACTGAGGGGTTCGCCCCATTGTGTGACTAGAGAAATGAGGACCTGAGAGGGGAGGAGAGAATGCAGGGAGGGGGAACACAGACAAATATGGAAGTGCCTCCTCTTTTTTCCAAATTGTCCAAAACAAAATTCCCTGGGGGAAAATGTCATTCCAACACCCCAGTCTTACATCTCCATGAGTGATCCATGTCTTGGTGGCCTCTGCTTGCTTGCATTCCCAAGACACCCTAACCAGAAGGACTGAGCATCTTGGAGGTATTTGACCAATCACAACACAACCTTTTGGGGGTTTGCTTTTAGTCCAGCCATCCCCTTATGGAGTATAACTGGGCATTCAGGTAACACTGTATTTGTTATATGTTGCACTGAAATGTTTTAAAAGCAAATATGCTAGTTGGCCTGACTGTTCTCTCATCTACATTTGAGAGAATTTGGGGTGACCTGTCTGCTTGTGGGGAGACAGGCCAGGCAGGAAAAGAATCAGGGATGCAACCAGTATACAGATGACCTTTTTGGCAGCTTCTTACAGCTAAGCTCCACAGCTAGCCCAGCTCTTTCTCCCCATCCTGGGAGAGGATGCTGGGAGTTGTAGTCCAGCACAGCTGGAGGGTGCCTGGTGGGGGAAGGCTTTGTCAGACCCCGGCAAACAGAATGATGTCGGGAAAGTGAAATCAACCTGAGGGAGACTTGTGCAAAGTATTAGGAAGTACTGCCTTAAATCTAGGTTGGCCTTCAGTTCTTCTAGCCCGGAACTGTTGCTGGTTCTTGTGCCCTGTTTGGAAATGCCGGTGATGGAACCTGAACAGGAAAGCACATGCCACTAAATGCTCACAAGCTGGAGACTGTTTGGAGAAAATTGAGTGGCCTCCTTTTCCAAGCGGGTGGGGAAAAAGAAACAGAAAATCCCTGAAAAGTTCTTAGGAAAGGTTGCCCCTGGGATGCCTGCATGCTTCTTCCTGATCTTACTCCAGTGACTTCCCCCGTGGCCTCCGGGTTTGGAGCACCCTTGGGCAAGGCACTTCCCCCGGGCCCGTTCCCTCTGTGAGCCCTTCTCTCGCCCACTCTCTCTCTTCTTCTTGCTGGGCGGAGAGATGGCAAGCAATCTGGCTCGGGCGTCCCCTGCTTCTCCTTTGCCCCAGGACCAGAGCGAGAAGTTGCGGAACAAGCAGGGTGCGATGGTGAAGGGAAGGAGCGGGCCACGCGATTCTTGTCAGCAGGGCCCTTGCTGCGGTGCGGACCCTTGGGAGATGCTTGTCCGTGGACACCCTTCAGGCTTGCCCTGCTTCGGGAGCACATTTCAAGAGTTTGGAGCCGGCCCATGCTTGACCAGGAATGGGAAGCCAAGCCGACGTGCATCTCCCAGCCCAGAGATGGGCCGAGGCCGTCAAGGCAGTGGCTTCCTTAAAGGCCAGCAATAATGGAAAGTTTGTGGCCGGGATGAGATTGGAAAGGGGCTTTCTTGGATTACGACTTATGTTCTTAGCCCCAGCTCTTCTGCAGATCTGCCTGTTTCGAGGACACGCTCCGGCATGCAGTTCTCTCCGGACGGGTTGAGGGTACAGTTGCCGTACTCAGTTTGCAGATGGCTTTTTCAGGCCCTCTTTAGAATGACTTGGTGGCAGGGCTGTGGAGACTAGTAATTGGATCATAAGCCTTTCACTTCTAGGTCAGCAGTTCAACGCTGTGGAAGACCTAAAGCCCATTACAGCTCGAGAGCACTTTAGTGCCTATGGGGGATTACTCCGTTGCTTCTCTCCCCCCACCTCCATCCGCCACACTTCTGCTGAGAGCCAAGGTTCAGTTCTGAGCGATGGTCTAGGGAAGGAGGGACTTGTGCACGGGGCATGGAAACCCTCAGGAGAGTGTTGCCAAGACAGCCCCTCACCTGGAAAACGGAAGAGGAGAAAGAAGGCAAGCGGGAGGTGACTGTCATGGCCCGTTAGCCAGGATAACCAAGTGAGCCCGCTGTGTGGAGGCCCTGGGATAAACAGCAAGGGAAGGGTTTTAGCCCCTGCTGATCTGCTTTCCGGAGGCTGCTGACTGTCGGAAACAGAACCGAATAGATGGGGAGCCAAAAAGGCAATGATGAGGATGATGAGGATGGACAGAACACCAGCATGTGGCAGGTCTTGAGCTGGCTCGAGGGTTCTGCAGTCCAGCCCTGTATTTGTTGGGCTCGTCCAGTACAACCACCAGCCAGACCTGGTCGAAGGATGAAGCTGCAAGGGGGGCAGTGGAAACTCTGCCAATAGGGCGTGCAGGAGCTTGGGCATCTGCAGGCACCCCAGTGCCACTTTTACCCCAACCGTCTTCCATGGGCCTCAGTGGGTAGAAAACAGTAAAAGACGAAATGCAAATGGCTTGTTTGCCATCAAAAGTGGGCAGTAAACGGTGGCGCTCAGCAGCACTGAAAGGGTTCAATTCAGCTTTGTTTGCAAGCGGAATTCAATCTCTTGCTTCTTTGCTTGTTCGCTTGCTTTCAAGCTTTTCTGTCCCACCCTTCACCTTGTCTCAGGGCAGAGATACAATAAAATAAATGAGCTACGGCAACAAAATTACAGCAAACAAAATCCAATCTTAAAACACTATTAAAATTTAAAATAATGGGAAAATAGCATCATACTCTGTAGCTGTCACACCACTCCATTTTATATTATATTTTATTTCACTTTTTTCCAGACATGGCAGTGGGAGGCAGGATCCACACAGCCCCCAGGCCCTGAATCGTTTGTTCTTGGGCTTCCTCAAGTCACACACGCACACACACGCCTTATAAAGGTTTCCATCTCAGGTTTGCTCACTCATCTGTGAACCGAGGAGACTTGCCCCCCAGAAGCAAGAAATGGTAGAACACATGCTTGGCATATAAAGGATCCAGGTTGCCAGGGAGAGTGTGGCCCCATTAGAATTTGCTGCCCCAAGAAATAAAATGCCAATAGACTTATTCGGAAACGTCCAGGCGGTTTGCTAGTTTGCTTCCTATCATTGCATTTTTCACTCTCAGAATTTGAAATCACCAAGGAGGTTTCTGCAGACTCACAAAGCCGTAACACCAGGCCTTGGTGGTCTTACCACCTTTTCATCAGAGGGGACGCCTGGAATTTCCCCTGCTAATGAAATTTATTTTCAAGAAGAAAACATTGAGTTTAACTTTGGATAAACTCACCCAATGTTGATTCAGATTGGACTCATTCTCCCTCTTTTCCTGATAATTCTTGAACTTTACCACCTTGACAAGTAAAGTTCAGAGAGTTATTTATTTCTTAGATTTGTATCCCACCTTTTTTCTTTTTAAAGAACTCAAAGCAGCTTACATCTTTTCCTCTCAATCTTATCCCCAGAACAACAACCCTGTGAGGTAGGCTGGTCTGAGAGTCTGTGCCTGGCCCAGAGTCACCCAGGTGGCTCCATGGCCGAGCAAGGACTAGAACCCGGATCACCTGAGTCCCAGTCCCTCACTCTTAACCAGTACACCACACTGGCTCTCCCTAGTTCCATTCTATCCAGTCAGAATGATGAAAAGCACTTCCTTCTATTAGCCATTTTGCAGACCTATTAATTCAATTTAACTGTGTTTGGTTTTAGCATAGAAAATACCAACAGTAGCAATGACTCTTCCCTGTAATGTTACAACAGCATATCTGATGGAAAGATTCAGAATTCATTAGTTGAACATCCTAGGATCGGCAGCAGAGGCCCTCCTCTGGGAACCCTCTTTGAAAGAGGTCAGGAGACAGAGTACTCGGAGGAGGGCCTTCTCTGCGGTGGCGCCCCAACTATGGAATGTGCTCCCTAGAGAGGTCCGCCTGGCACCATCATTATATGTTTTTCAGCGCCAGGTCAATACCTTTTTATTTGGCCAATATTTTAATACATAGTAATTTTAATTGTGTAATGACTTATTTAATTTATTTTAAATAATGCTCAGGGTGGAATAGTTAACTTATTTTATTTTACTGAAGACTGAAATAATGTTGTAAGCCGTTCAGAGATGACAGTAATGGACGGCCTACAAATTTTTTAAATAAGGGAGGAAGGAAGGAAGGACGGAAGGAAAGGACGGAAGGAAGGGAATTCAAAGCCCAGCCTTGCATGCCTTTTATCTACATAAAAAACTTTTTTCTAGAATAAAACAATCCAGTTGTAGGTTCCTGTTAGCACAGGCTGCCAGCAAACCATGGTGTACCAACCTAAAAGTCCACCCCATTGTACAGTCTGATCAGATAAATTCCACTCAACCTGGCCTTCAACTCGGCTTAAGGCTCTTAGGACCTGAGCAAGCAGGCCGGGCTGCCAAGAGAAGACAATGCGATTTCTCCCACAGCCTTGCAAAGCAAAGTCAAAGGGCAGCTCTCATGTGCAGCCTTGGCGAAGGGTCACCCAGCCAGCCGGAATTCATGGGGAAGGCAAATAATAGACGGAGATAGATGTGTCAGAGCTATAACCGGTGATCCGTTTCTCACCGTTAAATAGGATTAAGAAGGTGTCTATTGCCGCACAAGTATGCCCAGAAGAAGCGTCTGGCCCTTGGGTGGCACATCGGCCTTGAGTCGTCCACAGCGCTCCGGCACCACCAGGCATTGCCGACCACCCAGTACAGGAAACTGAGGTTCTCAGATCAGGTGGTGAAGGGGAGGAAGAGTGAATTCCCCCATTCCCCACCTCCATCTACAACCAGGAGGCCGCATGGTCTCCAGAAGCTGGTCTGAAGGTGCTCTCCTCTTGTGGGCTTCACCACGTTGGGAGAACAGCTGTCCACCCGCTTTCCTTCAAGCTGCACCCTCTTCTCCTTAGCTTTCCTCCACAGGAGCAGCCGTGGGGAACAGAGGAGCAGGGGTTCTTAGCTCAAGGAAAGAGATGCCCTGAACCAAGGATGCTGCCAGCACCCTTTGAGGAGGTCACTGGGCACCCTGGCTTTGGAAAATGGTGGAGAGCAGAACTTCACCATTGGCCGAAGCAAGCCAGGTCGGGGCGATCACAGGCTGAATGGCTGTGGGGAAGAGTGAGGCAAATTCCGTCTTCCATCTGGAAGCCACCTCAGCTGGGTAGATTCCTCCTCTGGTTACTTAGGGATGAAGGAAACACCATCTGCACATCCTTGTTTGCTTCAAATGGGTCTTCCTACCAAAAGCACATTCTTAAGAGGGTTGGATCTTAAGGCCTTAAGAAGGTTAGATCAAACATCTCACGTATGACAAGACCAATCCACATTTACAGCTGAACAGTTCGCCTAGAAAGCGTAACTTTGGTGACACTTGCGTATTTTCAGTCCCTTAGAAGCCTGAAATGGCTCTCTCTGAAATCCGTATAGAAAGCAGGGACTTTTTCCTAAGACGACACCTATCTCTGCTTCTGGAAGCTCTGCTTTTAAAATAGTTTTTTAAAGCTGCTTTTTGGTTTACTCAGGAGCACAGTTCTGACTGATGAAGTCTGTTGTTATGGTTGTAGGTGCAACCCTATGCAAATTTAGACAGAAAAAAGACCTACAGCTCCCACTCCACTCAGCTCCGAAGGGATATTTTTCTGTCTAAACGTTCGTGGACCTGCAGCTTTAACCAATGAACTGACTCAACATTAGTGTTACAAGAGAAAAGCGAAATATGGCTGGCACTGGAAAATATGAGGAACTTTTCAGACACTGCTGTTCAGAGTAGTTATTAAAATGCAGCAGACACAAGAGAGCCCTCAGTGAAGGAAATTAGGAGGGTGGCTACTCGGAGGAGGGCTTTCTCAGCGGTGGCGCCTAAGTTATGGTATGCGCTCCCCAGAGAGGTCCGCCTGGCGCCGTCGTTATTTGTTTTTCGGCGCCAGGCGAAGACCTTTTTATTTAAGCAGCATTTTAAATGTTAATATTATTGAATTTTATTCGGCCAGGGCGGCTTATTTTATTTTACTGTATATATTTTAATTGTTATTGTTTTAATGTATTTTGTATTTGATGTTGTAAGCCGCCCCGAGGCCTTGGCAAGGGGTGGCATAGAAATGTTTTAATAAAATAAAATAAAAAAATAAAATAAAGAGTAATGGACTGATGGAACACCTCCCCGACCTTGACTTTGAAGAAAACCACCTTGGTTTCTCAGCAGTTAAAGATCATTTAAGACTAAGAGGATTGCAACTCAACTGTAATCATTGGCACCTAATTAGAGTTAAGAATTTGGTTAAACTGAACTTTGTAGAGTTGGCTTTTGCATGTGGGAAACGGTGGTGACCATTTGAACTTTTAATCAAGCACTTCACTGGACCCATTTGGGTGGCATCTGATCCTCTTTGCTCCCTTCCTGCTCCTTTTGAACTTTCTGTGCCCACCTGGTAGACTTGCCCAAGCTCATTTGACCTCATTTCTGAATGTTAAACACCTTCGGGTACTCAGTAACTTTGGGTTTGTCCAGGGGATCTTATCAAAGATACTCATCTGGGTGCTTGCAGTAAATACATCACTGCAAGTGACTGCTAAGGAAAGGTCTTTTTAGTGGTGGCACATTGGTTGTGGAATTCTCTCCCCTGATAGAGTCACTTTCATGGTACTTGCTTTGCTAGGTAAGGACCATTTTCCCAGCCCTGTCCCAGGCCTTTTAGACCTTCGGTTTTGCTTTCGAAGGGTAGTATTAGGGCATTTGATTTTATTGTCTTACATTTTAAAAAAACTTACACTGAGTTGCTACATCTCCATGCAACTGTTGGCTTTTACACTGGTTTTATTTTGGTTCAGAGCACTGTAGCTGTTATGATGTAATTAATAAATGTAATTAAGACAATGCAATAATACTGGATGTTGAGGGTATTGCTTCAGCTGTGGGCACTGCTTCTTGTCAGATGTTTTCCTTGGAAGAGCTCCTAAAACACACATATTGCCCACCCAGAAAAACACAGGGCCGGGATACAGTATTGCGTTATCAGTAAAACCATAGCACAAACTCCCAGAGGGCTGGAAAGTCATCCTAATTCTTGGCAGAGGAAGGGAATAAATGGACGTTGAGACTGCTGACTTTGCAGTGTGAGACCGGAATAGGATCTCCAGTCTACAGTCAGGAAGGAACCCTGGTTGGGAAAGGCAGTAGACAGGGGAAGTTGTGCCAGGGACACGGCTTGTCACATTGAGGGATCTGCCAGTGTCAAGGTGAGTCACTGGCTCTGTGGCAGAGAGTAGGTGAGCTGGGGCGCCATCCCAGGAGAGCTGGCCTCTCCCTCTGAAGCAGCAAGAGCTGTGCACCTGCCATGGTGCTGATACAACCGGGGCTGCAAAGCGGGCCTTTTGGTGCTGCAAACCTAAACAAGTCAGGTCTAAAAATCCATTTTCCTTTTTTTGCATGCATTGCTGCTGAATCACCATTTCCCCACCGGACCCTGGATATTTCTTTCTACGTGTCCTACAGAATTCAGCCTGTGTGTTGCGGATCTGGAGGACTCGGGGGTCCCTGCAGCTCTAAGTTCCCAGCCTCATCATCACGAGTGGGGCTTAAGAATATGAATAAAGTTTGAAAACCAACAGAGGAAAAAATCGTATTAAAAAAGAGGAGATAACATCACTGCCATTCTCATAAAAATCATTGAACGGGACTGGGAGATTGCTTGTGAGTGGTGTGTGTGTGTGTGGGAGAGAGAGAGAGAATAAATACATAGGTACATCAGAACCTAAGAACATAAGTCAAGTCCTGCTGAATCAGACCACAGGTCCCTCACTCGGTACACACGGTGGCCAACCAGCTGCCCACAGGATCCCTCCAGCAGGTTGGGTGCAAGACCTCCCCCTGCCCAAGCTCCTCAGCAATGGGTGCATGTAGGCGAGCCCCCTCTGGTGAAGGTAGCCACGGATAGCCTCCTTTCTCCTGCATCTGTCCAAGCTCCTTTTAAGGCCATCCAAATTGGCAGCCATCACCACTTCCTGTGGCAGCAAATGCCACAGTTTAACTCTACATGTGTGAAGAAGTCCTTGCTTTGATCTGTCCTGAACCGCCCACCAATCAGCTTCACGGGTTGAGCCCTTTGGGTTCCAATGTGATGGGAGAGAGAGAGAAAATGTTTCCTTCTCCACTTTCTCCACACCGTGGGTACTATTTGAAAAATCTTTATCAAATAACGTCTTTTTCCTCCCTCCCTCCCTCCCTTCTTTTCTGCCATTTAACAGTTTGACATAGATAAAGAAGCAGGCGAAAGGCAGATATACCACCGGTACTGCATGGAACGGGCATCGGTACACTGTGCCCACGTGTTCACCACGGTCTCTCACATAACAGCCATAGAAGCGGAACACATGCTCAAAAGAGCAGCCGGTAAGATCGGCAAGGATATGTTGCCTCAGGCTTGCCAAATGGCAATTAATACCCCAATAAGAGCAGGAAAGATTGAGAAAGGTCAGGGCATCTTTTTGATTTGCTGCCATTCTCAAAATGGCCAGCAGCAGGGCGGTGGGGGCCGAAAGAGGGCTTGGAGGGGCCGCATGTTGGTAACTCCTGCAGGAAAGGGATGAAGTGATCAATGCCTAGGAAAGCTAAAGAATGCAACTCGTTTGATATGGTTAAGTCCACATATTCAGGGACATTGCCTAAAAGGTAGAGGAAAGCTTTACGTGGGGCTTCCCCTGAAGACAGTCCGAACACTTCAATTGGTGCAAAATAGAGCTGCCAGGGTGCTGACAGGGACGGGGCGTTATGCTCACATGACTCCAGTCCTCCGTCAGCTTCACTGGCTTCCCATTGAAGTCTGGGCCCAATTCAAGGTGTTGGTGATGACCTATAAAGCCCTAAACGGCTTGGGTCCTGGTTACCTGAAGGAGCGCTTACGTCCATATACGCTCGCCCGTCCCCTGAGATCTGTGGGAGAGGCCCTTCTCCGGGAACCCTCCGTGAAGGAAATTAGGAGGGTAGGTACTTGGAGGAGGGCTTTCTCTGCAGTGGCGCCCAACCTATGGAATTCACTCCCCAAAGAGGTCCGCCTGGCACCGTCGTTACTGGTTTTTCGGCGCCAGGTAAAGACCTTTTTATTTAAACATCATTTTAATTGTTAAAACATATGATTTGGCCAGGGAAACTTCTTCTTCCTTCTCTTTCTCCTCCTATACTTTTATTTACTTATTTTATACTGATAATTTTAATTTTATATTTGTAACTCAGTGTATTTTTTGTATTTTTGTATTTAATGGTAATTTATTATGTTCTATTGTATTTCAATGTATTTTATTGTGTTGTAAGCCACCCCGAGGTTTCGGCAAGGGGCGGCATAGAAATATAATAATAATAATAATAATAATAATAATAATAATAATAATAATAATAATAAGCTTAAATAAGATTGCATTCTTATGGAAGCTGGAATGTTTGGCATTATAATAATAGGGTAGATTTATTTATTTATACATGTATTTATAGGCTGCCTATAATTGCCAGGGCCTTCCTTGGCAATTTTAACATTTCCCTAGAGATCTGGTGGGCTAAATTTCAGCTGCACCACTTAAAGTTCTCCAAGAAGCAGTAGCCCCACAGAACAAGGACTGGAAAATGAGCACATGCGCATTTACATATGCTCAAAAGTGTGTCTGTGGACTGTGCTTGGTAAGGACATGTTCATTTGCAAAAAGAGATGTGATAACAGGGCAGGGGATGGTGCCGGATTTCAGAAAAATCCTCAAGAAGAAAGATTTGGGGGCAGCAGCAGAATTTGGAGGACTTGTGTGCAAATAGGGGAATCAAATATGGCAGAAAACATCCGGACCCCATACCTTTATTCCGGCAAGTGCCCATGGGAGCAGGCCGGTGGGACAGATGGTCTCCTAAAGAGTCACGTCTGCAAATGAAAGATGTGGGGCATCAGTCCTCGTGGGTCACCCGCTAACCTGACCTCTGCTGCCCCACATCAATTAGAACTGGGCCACACTGATTAACCACCTAAAACCATTGTTAAGATTGGCTCTGCCCTTCTTCGAATCCTGCAGTCTTGCGAAGGGGCCCAATGTTAGGGATACGCAGTGCTCCCGGTCAGCTGCCAAATTGTGAAATTTGCCTATTGCTCAAAAATGGTCAATGATCTTTGCCAGAGTAGATAATTAAGCTTGCAATCTACCCAAGGGCATGGCGATCAAAACAGCCCACTTACAATTTGCAGACAGGCCAAACTTTGCTCGCAGAGAGCACTGTAGTGGTTCCTGTAGACTGACAGCCACCTTGTTTTGGGAGTCGTTACTCCAGCCTAGTTCAGTGCTGGCAGACCCCAGAAAGAGGCAACCACGAGAGCAAAACCATCGCCCAGGATTTGGTTCCAGGATCGGTCCCCATCCTGCTCTTTACAGCCCATCCCTCTAAAACTGAAGGCTATCTTGGAAGAGTCCCCCTATGCTCAGCATTCTCTGAAGGCACAATCCTATGCATTGTTTGCCAAGAGAAGTCCTAACATGGCCCTGCCAACTACGATGTCTGGAACGGACATGCTGAGAACTTAGGGATCATTTCTCTCTAAACATGGATAGGATTTTGTTGTTTCTGTGCTATCAAGTTGTCTTCAATTTCGGGTGCCCCATGCAAGAATCCTCTCCAAAATGTTCTGTCCCTGACAGCTCATCTCAGCTCTTGGAAACTCACGAAGAGGATCACATCCTTTTTTACCAAAACATTCATTGAACCAGATTAGTAACACTACTGCTAATATTGGTAATTACTCAGTCCAATCCACAAATGTAGATTGCCTGCAATTCCCACGGCTATAATGACTTCTGATTCTCATCCAAACTGTAACATGTTCAGGATTAAACATGTGATGTATGGGATAATTTCTCCCTCCTGTGTCTGCGTGGTTTTGTGGTCGGAAGACCCAAGATCCAGCATAGGAATATAGGAAGCTCCCTGGGCCCACCTAACTAAGTGTTCTGGACACTGACTGGCAGCAACCCTGCAGGGTTTCCTAGCCCCTGCCTGCAGATGCCAGAGACTGAACTGGAGGGTCAGAAGAACTGCACTGAGATACAAATGCCAGAATTCTGTCCTTCCTCCTTCCCCCTCTCCCTCCGAGCTGGGCATGATGTGAAATGCAGGCAGCCTGCCTCTTTCTTTTGCCTTGAGATCTTTTAAGCTACTTAAAAGGGAGCTTTTAACCTCCCTTCCCTCTGCTTTTTCCAGATGTTGTCACCCCCAACGGTCTGAACATTAAGAAATTCTCGGCCATGCATGAGTTCCAGAATTTGCATGCCACCTGCAAATCAAGGATCCAAGAGTTCGTTCGGGGCCATTTCTATGGGTAAGCTCTCCTGGTCAAAGGGATGGGTGGGTTGCTTCACAATTTGGGGGTGTTTTTATATAAAAGACCCCAACACTTAGTGCAAAATTCCAGCTTCCTTCCATGTGTGGAAATAGCCTTGCTGTGAAGACTACCATCAATTGATTTTTAAAATCCTTATATCTGGACCAGGGTAGCACTATGGATCATGTAAAGAGCTGGAGTCCATCAAACAATTTGGAGTCAGTGGGCACATCTGGAATTTTGGGAGTCTGTCATGAGCAGTCTCATAAAGTGCCCACCATGGGTGAATAAGGGTTGTCCATTTGTAAACTGGCTTCCATTAGAAGCACGACTGGTACAAAGGCAATATTTTCTTAATTTCCCAGAAGGCAAACCAGCGAGATGAGGGGCTTCTCTGGTGTTTCTTATGAGCTTGTGATCCCATGGAGGTTTATGGGGCCTTTCATGACATCGTTGTCTTCCAGGGCCTTTCCCAAGTTTTCTAGCCTTTATAACAAGGAAAATCTGGTGTTAAATTTTAAATTGTGACAAACCAGAGTAAAAGGTTCGTGGAATGGGGAGAATCCGCTACAGTGCTTCTGTGCCACACTGCCACCTTCTGGTTGGTTAACAGAATGCGCAGAGGCAGGGACCTACAAAACCTTGGGAAAAGCCCCCTGCATAGGATGGATTTTTCCTCTGCTATGAAAATGGAAAAAGAAGCTTCCTTACAGCAACAGGTTAAACCTTTTATGCAGAGAAGCCCTGAAAGGAAAATCACTTTTTTAAAGAACATAAGAATAAGGCCTGAGCTCCAACGTTCAGAAACACTCTTTTGGAACCCAGGTACTGGAGAACTTTGCTTTGCAGCATGTTGGTAACCCACTCAAAAAAAAATTAATTCAACAAACCTGGGGCTCCCCAAGAGACATGTCTGGGGGTGCACTGGTACACCATGTTGCAGACCTTAGGGCTAATAAATACATATGTAAAGCAGCATACCAGCTTCCCACTTAAAGATGCTAATTAACATGTTGAGGTCCATGTTGGAGGCCCAGAACTAAAGAACTGAGTAGCAACTTTCTCTGTCTTTCTCTGTCTCTGTCTGAGTAGCAACTTTCTCTGTCTGCTCCTAAGGTTGCATCCTGCACCTAATACCATACATTTCAGTTCTAACATGAAATAGAATAGCTGCCTTAGAAAATAGGACTGCAGGTAGACTTCCAGATTCTTAGCAAAGAAGCTGAGCTGTTTCCAATTATTTTACCCCTTGTTTGCCACAAACAAACATATGTATTTTTAGCTCATTGATTATATTTATAAGGTGTCCATTGAACTAATCCTCTAAGCATCTTGCAATTTTAAAATAGAATTAAAAAGTACAATGTGCAAAACTCTGAAAACACAGTAGAAGAAAGTATAAAAGTACATTAAAAGTCAGCACAATTTGTAAAAATGCAGTGCAAAACCAATCTGTCTGGGATTAATATAGACACATAGTTTGCAGGGGGAAAGAAGAGAGGGTCCTGGCACTGGTTCAACCATCCCACCGCCCTCTGTCTTCTGCCACTTCTCGGGCCTCTTTTCCCCTCTTGCAAGAGTGTATATGTGAGACAGGGCAGAGGCTTTCAGGGGAAATGAAAAGCAGACGAATGATTCCTGAGTCTATTGCTTCAGCCCTGCAAAGAATACCAGTCCCCTTCCTTTGCAGGGGAGTCGCTGCACCTGGATTTCCAAAGCAGAATTTGCCACCGAACACTTAGATTTTGGCTAGCCAAATGCTGGTCTGCAGGATCATTCCAGCCCTTGGACCTTCCCCATCTGGCCCAGGGACCTGCACTCCTTCTGTAATCCTCTCTGCCCACCTGGCCCTTCATCCTGGCCGGGGGTCTCTGGGGAATTTGGGAAATTCCCATGGGGTGGGAAAAGGAAACCTTTTGTGACCAGTTTTCGTTGTCCACCCTGGCTTAGTAGAATGTTTGAAGCAGTCTTCAGTGGAATCCGTGGAGTGACAAGCCTTTTCTCTGATGAGGCCTGCGTGAACTGAGGAAAACTTCTATGCCTTGTGGGCATCTTCTTTCGCTCTTGTACCATCTGTGGCCCATGGAGGAAGCAGGTGGTCTGTTGGCCTCACAGCACCAGGATTTCAAAATTCACTCCAGCTTGTAGCTATACATTGGTGACCTTCACTTGTCATGGTCTAAAGCCTGTGCTGTTTGATTAACTCCACCTTGACGCTTGTTTGCTCTGCTTTCAGCCATCTTGATTTCAACCTTGAAAGGACCTTGTTTTTCTTCATCGCGGGGAGATACGAGTTTTCGAACAAAGGGGCTGACATGTTTCTGGAGGCCTTATCTAGATTAAACTTCCTACTGAGGGTAAGAACAAATCTATCTCTGTATGAAGCTCTCTGAGTCACTCCGAAAAACATAAGAAAAGCCCTGCAGGATCAGGCGAAAGACCTGTAGTCCAGGATTCTGTTCCTGCCATGGTCAAGCAAATGTCCCTGAGAAGCTCATGAGCGGAAGATACTCACAAATGCGCTCTCCTGTTCATGCTCTCCAGGAAATGCTTTACAGAGGTGTACAGCCTCTGAGACCGAAAACAATAAAGCACCCTCAAGCCCAGCAGCCTGATCCTCAATGAACTTGTCTCACCCCTTGATGAAGTCCCTAGATGGGTGACCTTCACTCCCTCATGAGGTAGCTCGTTTCACAGTTTATTGATGTACCAGCTACAGGTTCCAGGATTATGAAAGAGGGAGAGAGAAATCTCTTATCTCCTTGCTGCAGTTTGTACATCGTCATGCATCTCCATCACATCCCCTCTTTGCTTGTCTCCCCATAAGCTAAACCGTCATGGGCCTCCCAATATCCCCTCACCTGTGAATTGCTTCTGCCTCTTGATCATCTCAGTTACCCTTTTCTGCACTTTTCCAGATCAACGCTATCCTTTTCAGTGTGCGCTGATCAGAACTGTGCACGGTAATCCACGTCGAATTGCACCATCGTTCTGTATCAGGGCATTCTAATATTTAGTTTTAGTTCTGATTCCCTTCCTTGTCATCTTCCAGGTCCACAGGAGTGACATCACGGTCATCGTGTTCTTCATAATGCCAGCACACACCAACAATTTCAACGTGGAAACTTTGAAAGGCCAGGCAGTCCGAAAGCAGCTCTGGTAAGCTTCTTCCTTTCTCTTTGCAAGTGGTGAAAGCTTTGTTTCTGGGAAGAGATCAGGCTGGAAGGTTTTCACATAAGCAATGGAAAAGGAAGGTCTGGTCCACATCTCAGACTGTGCCAGCTCAGACTTCAGGTGGGAAGGCCACATTTTTGACATCCTCCACCACGAAAAGCTCCTTGCATGCAGTCAGCTGTCTCATCAGGATGAGGGCCTTGTTTTTTCTTTCTTTGATGGGTTAGTTTATTATGCGGGGACTTTTGTGTTTGCTCAAACGTGGCAGAACATGCAAAACCTGGTTTCTTACCCTTCCAAGTTCTGAAGTGGGACAGTCCAAAATTCTGCCATGCTATTCTGGTAAGACCTAGAATGGCTTGAAGTGTGAGGGACTATATTTCTCCTCATGTCCTCCATCTAGATGGGGAGAAATGGACAGATTCTGTGCTTAACTGTTGGAATGGGAGAGAAATTCATTCTGTTCATGTTTTTATGCAAACTGAAACACAAACTGAACCATCCAGAGAGTTGTTGGTTATTGAGTGGTTTAGAAATTGATTGATTGATTGAATGAATGAATATATTTCCTTTCACACAGCTTAGTTAGAGGGTGGTTATGTTCTCTGTCTTCCAATTTGCAGGGAATGGGAGGGCAACCCTAAAAAATGAAAGGGTCTTGGGTTGCCTTTTGGGGGAATCTAATGCATAGCCATGGATCTGTAGGCTGTTAGGAGGGCTTGTCCTGTCTTCCTGTATCTGATATACATTTGGTAATACACCAAATGTTATAAAAGTGTGTGTGTGTGTGTGTGTGTGTGTGTGTGTGTATTTAGAGGACTTCTATGCCGCCCCATTTGCCGAAGCCTCGGGGCGGCACACAATCATAAATAAATAACATAATATAAAACAATATAATTTAGCAGTATAACAGTAAAATTTAAGTTGCCTTGGCCAAATAATAAAATAAATAAATAATATTAACAATTAAAATAACGTATGAATAAAAAGGCGCCAAAAAACAAATAACGACGGTGCCAGGCGGACCTCTCTGGGGAGCGCATTCCATAGATTGGGCGCCACCGCAGAGAATGCCCTCCTCCGAGTACCCACCCTCCTAATTTCCTTCACGGAGGGTTCCCGGAGAAGGGCCTCTCCTGCAGATTTCAGGGGGCGGCCGGGCATATATGGATGTAAGTGCTCCTTCAGGTAACCAGGACCCAAGCCATTTCGGGCCTTAAAGGTCATCACCAACACCTTGAATTGGGCCCGGACTTCAATGGGAAGCCAGTGAAGCTGATGGAGGACTGGAGTCATGTGAACATAACTCCCAGTCCCCGTCAGCAGCCTGGCAGCTCTATTTTGAGCCAATTGAAGTATCCGGACTGTCTCCAAGGGCAGCCTCACGTAGAGCGTGTTACAGAAGTCAAGTCGGGAAGTCACCAACGTGTGTGTCACTGTCACCAGGCAGTTGTTCTCCAGGTAGGGGCGCGGCTGATGGATCAGCCGAAGCTGAAAGTACCATATAATAGTGCCATGAGGACTAGAATTTTGAAAAAACTGATTCTCATGAAGTCTGAATTTTGAGCCAGAGTTATCTGCAACATAACTGTGAGAACCATTCTGGTGCAGCGGTTAAGAGCACAGGACTGGGACTCGTGATCTGGGTTCTAGTCCTTGCTCAGCCGTGGAGCCAATGGCGTGCCCTTAGGCCAGTCACAGACTCTCAGCCTGACCTACCTCATAGGGTTGTTGTTGTTGAGATAAGATTGAGGGCAGCAGGAGGAGAATAAAATAAGCCACTCTGAGCTCACTGTAAGAAAAAAGGTGGGGTAGAAATCTAATAAATAAAAAATAAAATGTATCTCCTGCACTGTCTCCTTCTAATGGAAGGCAAATCCAGGTTGCATTCTCCAGATCATATCTCACCATCTGGGGACATAATCAGAGTAAATAACAGAGAAAGGATGAGCTGAGCAAGCCACGTGGAAACAT
Organism: Varanus komodoensis; assembly: GCF_004798865.1. Lineage (NCBI taxonomy): Eukaryota > Metazoa > Chordata > Lepidosauria > Squamata > Varanidae > Varanus > Varanus komodoensis. Next base: position 8,950 of record NW_025336348.1, on the reverse strand, counting down.
TGACGATTTGTTTTGCTGCCTCTTAGGGACACTGCACATTCTGTGACGGAGAAGTTTGGCAAGAAGCTCTATGACGCTCTATTAAGGTGACTGTCCCATTTCTTCCACTGCATTCCAGAATGGCCTCCCACAACCTGGTGTTCCAGGTGTTTTGGACTACAGCACTGCTGAGCATTGGTCATGCTTGGATGGGGCTGATGGGAATTGGTCCAGAACATATGGAGGGCCCCAGCTGGAGGAAAGCTGAGGGGCACGCTGATGAGTATTTTATCACCTTCCAGATCCAGAGTCCCCTCTATGGGGTGTATTCTGGGGAATGCTCCTTCCTGGAAGATGCTTCTAAGGTGCTTCCTAAGCAGAGGGTGCTTCCTTGCAGAAATGGGGGCGCTGCACCAGGGCTGGCCCGGCGGGGGGTGGGTGTGAACGACAGAGGTGTGTGAGCCACACGCCTGCCCTGCATCGCACAAGCTTCTTTGCTGCCCTCAGTTGCGTGGAAGATGCTGTCCCTGCACAAGTGGCACAGGACAATGCAGCAGCGAGCCCAGTCAAATTCTGTGCATAGAATCATCTTGCCCTTCACCTTAGTCGGCAAAACCTGCTCGACTGGCCCCGAGCAACGCAGCAGTTTGTCCTGCCGGTTGGAAGCAGCTTGCTTAGCTTTCCGTGGGTGCAGAGTGTGTGTGTTCTACAGGGAACCAGCACCGAGCGTGGTAATCATTGCACACAGTCTGCAGGAAGCGCCATTTGCTTCCTCGCTTGCTTGTTGCTGCTCTGATGTGCCCCCAAGTCATCTCCGAGCAATGGCAACCCTACCGATGGGGGGCCCCCAAGATCTCCCGTCCCCGGCAGCCCTGCTCAGCTCCTGCAACTCCAGGCTGCGGCTTCCTTCACGGAATCGATCCGTCTCATGGCCGGGCTTCCTTTATCTCTCCTGTCTTCGACTTCCCCTGGCGAGATCGTTATGCACGACAGTGGATGAAATGGAGTGGAGGGAGACTAGGGAAGCTGCTTTGGGTTCCTCAGAAGAGGAAAGAAGGCTGATGTAAATGTGATGGTGGTGATACGATCGTCCGGCAGCTTCCCATTCTGTGCCCCATGAAAATGTGTGCGTCACAAACCGGAGAAGTTGTCCGGACATCCTGTAAAATCCCATGAAAGCTGCAGGGCAGTTGCACATTAAAGCTTCCTTAAATGCAGTGAGCTGACACACTTACTTGAAGGGAAGCGCCGTTTAACTCAGGGGGGTTTCCTTGGCAAAGTCAGGCATAGAATGGTCTGGTTTGTCCTAGTGATACTGGCCAGGCATCAATGTGAAAGATAAAATTGACCTTAGGAAACATCTTCCTTTTCATTAAAAGATTTTCCATCTTGCCTTCTCAGAGGAGAAATTCCCGATATGAACAAGATCCTGGATCGTGACGATCTGACCATCATGAAACGAGCCATATATTCAACCCAGGTTAGAGTAAAGAGTGTCTGTCGCCCCTCCCCTCCCCTCCCTCCCTCCCTCTCTCTCTCTCTCTCTTTTCTCTTTTTACTGGTCTAGTTCTGTACAGTGCAGTAAACCTATAATTCAGCTGTATCATTGGGAAGGAGAGGAATAGGTTCTGCCATAAAAATATTATTTCCAGGCAAAAAAACTGTGTGTCATGGGAAAGTGTTCTGGCAGCAAGTTTTCTGGGTGCAAGTGCCAATTTATTTCTGTCCTTTTATATGTCTAGGGCAGTGATGACAAACCTTTTAGAGACCGAGTGCCCAAGCTGCAACCCAAAACACACTTATTTATCGTAAAGTGCCAACACTACAATAAAACCTGAAACAGGTTTTAGTTTAGAAAAAGCAACTCACAGCCAGTCCAAGCATATCTACCTGTATCTATCTATCCTTGACAGCAAACTCACTGGATATGTGAAAGCTCGGACGAGTTGCAGCTACTGAATCGCGGCTAGGGACATCATCGCCTGGCACTGGGACTCTTTCCGAGCATGCACATGCCCCTGTGTGTGCTGTTATCTGATGTTCAGCGGCTGGGGAGATGCTGGGGGAACTTGGCTTGCATGCTACAAAAGAGTGCTCTGAGTACCCGCTGCGCCTCCTGTACCATAGGTTCGCCACCACTGGCCTAACCCTACCATGGTTCACTCCCCTAACCCTAATAAAGGGGTAAAATACCACTGAAAGTGGAGGTTTTGTAGCTTTTTCGGCACAGCCAGTGCTTTTTTGTAAAAAAAAAAAGGTGCTGGAATCCACGTCGCCGGCAGAAAGTGCGCGACCGCACACGCCAATCCCAAGCCAAGCAGCGGAGCAGCGTCCCAAGCTGAGAGCAGCGCCTCCACTATCTCACTATCAGATAGGAGACACAAAAGCAGCCTGCAGGCACTATGTTCCTGATGTTTGCTGCTGATCTGCTACGATGCAAAATCACTTCAAAAAATCCATTGGAAAAACAGGTGCTGCAACGCTGTTCCGCTGTGTTTTATGACAAAAAAAGCCCTGTGCACAGCTCCTCATTTCTGCCCATTCTAAAGACATTCCAACCATCAAAATCCGGCTAGCACACCTCATTTTTCTAACCCTAACCCTACCCTAGTGCACACCCCTAACCCTAATTTTGGGGTAAAGTTCCATTGAAAATAATGCGATTTTCAAAAAGCCTTCCTTGAGTAGACTTTTCTGCACTGCTCATCATTTCTGTCCATTCTAAACACATTCCAACCATCAAAATCATGCCCAGACACCTCGTTTTTCTAACCCTAACCCTACCTTGGTGCACACCCCTAACCCTAATCCAGGGGTAATGTTCCATTGAAAATAATGAGATTTTGAAAACGCCTTCTTTGAGTAGCTTTTTCTGCACTGCTCATCATTTCTGCCCATTCTAAAGACATTCCAACCATCAAAATCCTGCTATTACACCTCATTTTTCTAACCCTAACCCTATCCTGGTGCATGCCCCTAACCCTAATTTTGGGGTAAAGTTCCATTGAAAATAATGAGATTTTGAAAAAGCCTTCCTTGAGTAGCTTTTTCTGCACTGCTCATCATTTCTGCCCATTCTAAAGACATTCCAACCATCAAAATCCTGCTATTACACCTCATTTTTCTAACCCTAACCCTATCCTGGTGCATGCCCCTAACCCTAATTTTGGGGTAAAGTTCCATTGAAAATAATGAGATTTTGAAAAAGCCTTCCTTGAGTAGCTTTTTCTGCACTGCTCATCATTTCTGTCCATTCTAAACACATTCCAACCATCAAAATCATGCCCAGACACCTCATTTTTCTAACCCTAACCCTACCCTGGTGCACACCCCTAACCCTAATCCAGGAGTAATGTTCCTTTGAAAACAATGAGATTTTGAAAAAGCCTTCCTTGAGTAGCTTTTTCTGCCCAGCTCATCATTTTTGCCCATTCTAAACACATTCCAACCATCAAAATCATGCCCAGACACCTCGTTTTTCCAACCCTAACCCTACCTTGGTGCACACCCCTAACCCTAATCCAGGGGTATGGTTCCTTTGAAAACAATGAGATTTTGAAAAAGCCTTCCTTCAGAAGCTTTCTCTGCACAGCTCAGCATTTCTGCCCATTCTGAACACACTCCAACCATCAAAATCATGCCGGGACCCCTCGCTTTTCTAACCCTAATCCAGTGATGACGAACCTTTTAGACATCAAGTGTCCAAACTGCAACCGAAAACCCACTTATTTCTCGCAAAGTGCCTACACTGCCAAAACCTGAAAATTCTGGTTTTAGTTTAGAGAAAACAACTCACAGCCAGTCCAAGAAAATATATCTATGTCCCTGGCAGTGCACTGACCAGACATACGAAAGCTCGGACGAGTCGCGGCTTGTGATGTCATCGCCTGGCACCACTACTCCTTTCCGAGCAGCGCATGGCCCCTGTGTGCGCTGTCATCCAGTGCTCAGCTGCTGGGGCAATGCTGGGGCTACTTGGCTCACATTCCAGCAGAGAGGGCTCTGTATGTCCACTGTGGCACACGTGCCATAGGTTCTCTTCTACTGGTCCATGGGATGGAAAGCAATTCAGTCATAGGAAGCCATAGCTGCAATCTGACATGGTACGCTCCAGAGTCCAGACTTCGGGAAGCATCCAGTGTTGTCCTGGCACTAGTAGAAATGGTGCTGTGCCAGCATGAATCGATGCTTGTGCAATGGAAGTGGCACCATGGGAGAAACAGTTGATTTGTGAATGGAAAGAGGGGTGGGATTTTCCCCAAAACAACCAGTCATGGTTGGCCAGTGTGAAAGTCACTCAAAGGCCGATTTGAGAGCGTTCGAGTCCCCGCTCAGCCATGGAGCTCATTAGGTGACTTTGAGCCAGGCACAGACTCTCAGCCCAGCCTACCTTGCAGGGTTGTTTTTGTGGGGGAAAACTGATGATGTCAGCTGCTTTGCATTCATTGTAAGAAAAAAGCGTGAGATAAATCTAATAAATAACTAATCAAAGATTGAGGTATTGATGGCATTCTTTCTACCCACACCTCACCAAATGCTTGCTGAAATAGAAAAGGAGTTTCGCCCATTTCTTAAAAATCCTACCAAGTTAAGTAATAAATTTTTCATGGAAGAAAATTCTCTAACAAGGGGTGCTTGTACAGAGAAGACCCTGCTTCTCTTTTTAGAATGCACCCTATTGGTTACAAGTTGGCCTTTATTCGTTGTTTGCAAGAGATACACTAAACATGTGTTGTCTTGCTTCAGCGACAGAGCCTGCCTCCCGTGACAACCCACAACATGATCGATGATTCCAGTGACCCCATCCTCAGCACCATTAGACGGATCGGTCTTTTCAACAACCGGACGGATCGGGTTAAGGTAAAACACTCCCAGCTTGATGGTTTTTCCTCTTCCTCACAAAAGCAGGAAGTTCCGGCCAAGCCGGACAAGGAGAAAGCAATTCGTTATTTGTAGAGGGTGGAGGGAAAGAGATGGAGCTGCCTTCGCTCAGCCCGCCCATCCGCATTCTGCACCCTGAGCCACCCCCGGCTGTTCCCAGACCTTCTTCCCCTTTTTTCAGTGAGTCTGCCTTCCCACCACCATCATCACCGGCTCCTCTTGCACTGGGAGTGCGGTTTCCCCTTACTTGTTACAAGGAGCAGCCAGTCTCTTTGCAAAACAGCTCTTTATTTCCCATTCACAGCTGACAAACTACAGCCACTGAAAGATGAGTCTCTGCACATGAACTAAGCAAATGGTTCAACCCCAATTAGAAATGGCTTCCAAAACGTTCAGTATCCTAGGGCTCCATCCCTCTGGGCAGATCCCCTGGAGAAGACCAAGCTCCTCGGTGGACAGAGGCTCTCTCCCTGGGTCTCCTTTCTACCCTGCCATTGCATCGTGGAGTCGGGGACTGGACCAGGCCTGTCTTCCGCCTCTCCTGTTCCTTCTCCCTGCACCTCCAAACCCCACCTGTTCCCATGGTCTGCCGGAGTACCTGGAGACGGCACCCTTGAGATGACCTCGTCCTCCTCCACTACCTTGATTCCCACACTCCCCAATTCCCAGCCGTCACAGTCCTCAGACTCCAGAAGGTGCACCAAGAACAGCCGCCTCGCCCATTCCCAGCATCTTGCTCCTCACCCCTGGTTCATCTTTGCCGCCACTTGCTTGTTGGAGGGGCAGGAAGCCCATGCGCGAGCGGTCGGGGCATCTGCTGTGTAGAGAGCGGGCCCGTCTCTCGCTGATTGCGGAGATTCTGAGCAGCGGGACAAGAACTGGGTGCTTTCCAGGTCGCCTGGTGAAGTTTCCCAGGCAGAGCATGAGAATCGGTCTGTTTTGGTAGGGACAAAAGGGTGTTCAGGAGGGGAGGGGGGCAGCTGGGGGACCCAGGCCTTGACTCCGTAAGGAGACATCAGGAGAAATGAGCTGCCCGGCTGGAGGGGCTTTGCCACCCTGAGGGTGAAGCCAGAAATTTACTGAAAGGGAGGGACGGAGGAGGAGTTTTCCACTTTGGATACAACTCTTTACATGGGCAGGTGCTTCTCCCTTGCCTTTGGCAGAAGGCTGCTTAGAATCCATACAGTTCTGTAGTCTGGAAGACTGCACTTCCAAGGATTGTCTTGAGTTTTGAACCCAGAAGGAAGGAGGGGGAGGACCGACTCAAGACATGCGGTTCCCCCAACTCTGGTAGAGCAAGAAAATGGGAGGTGAACCAGAAGGATGCAACGGTGATGAGGAGGAGCGAGTCAAAAGGGCCACCTGGGGAGGAAGACCTTGGCAGGTGCTCAGTCAGGCCTAGTGTTAGCCTTGGCCCCGCACGCAACCGGGACTCGCAGTGATTCAGATAAGGGCGCGTCACTAGCACTCTTCCCTGCGCAACCTTTGACTGGAGATGCTGAGCTCTGGTCCTTCAGAATGCATGTCCAGGATCTACTCTACCCTGAGCCGTGCATGGAAATCAGGTCATGGGAGGGACCTTGGAGATCCTGCAACTACAGCATCCCAAGCAGAGAGCCTCCCAGCCATGGCTGCCATGTCTCCTGCAAAGAGTGCCCACCTCTTCCCAGGAAGCTTCTTCTATTACCAAGTGGCTCTTACTCTTAGGAGGTTTCCCCAAGGCTTGGTCAAGGTCTTCTTCCATGGGATTTCCACCCATTGGTTCTGTTCCTGCACTCTGGAGGAACAGTAGCAGCCCTTCAGAAGCATAAAGGAAAAGGTTAGGAGATCTTCCTCTTCCTTTTCTGCAGGTGATACTGCACCCCGAATTCCTTTCTTCAACTAGCCCATTATTACCCATGGACTATGAGGAGTTCGTCAGAGGTTGCCACCTTGGTGTCTTCCCATCATACTATGAGCCCTGGGGCTATACTCCTGGTAAGCAGATTACAGATTTCCTTGCTTTTATGCATTTCATCCATTTCATCACTGGGTTCTGGAGGATGTGGTGACCAGATGAGGCCATGGCTGTCTAGCTTGGATGGGTTCTTTGGAAAAGCAGTGCCACCATTCAGGGCCTATTGCTGGTTGTTGGATAGGATAGATAAGCAGAGCCTCCAGCTTCAGAGGCAGAATATCTTCTGAATGCTGGCAGTGGAGGAGAGCTGCTACCTTAGGTTCCTTGAGTGACGTGTTGGGTGGTGATGTGAAAAGAGGTCCTTCTTGGTAGCCCAGCAGCCACTCCCTGACTCCCGCCAAGGGTGGAAAGGTTCCCGTGCTCAGTACTTTCCATCAGGATCTGGGCTGCTCCAGTGGCCAGTGGCAGGACAACCACCACCACTGGCTCCATAGGATTCATCCCAGAGCTTGCAGGACCTCTCATTCACCAGGCTTGTAATAGTCATGCTCGTAAGTCCATGCAAAAATGAATCTCTTAGCAAAAATTGACCCAAAAACCCATGTGAATGTTCACACAGATTTCAAAAATATAGATTTCCATTGACAAATGGATGCAGAAACTCAGGAGAATCCACCTGCACTTGGTGAAATGTAGGTGTTATGGAAAGTGAAGCTGAGTGGCTTGTCCGTCTTGATGCAGGACCGGATGCTGGACAGAGGTTGTCTCCAGCACCAGCATGGTTTGCACATCTCTTGCAAGGTCCCAGCACCCTCTTTGTTTGTTTTTTGGCAGCCGAGTGCACCGTCATGGGGATTCCCAGTGTGACCACAAACCTCTCAGGATTTGGCTGCTTCATGCAGGAACATGTAGCTGACCCAGCCGCTTACGGTGAGAGCTTTTAGCCCCGAAACTGGTCACTGCTGCTTTGTTTCGCCAGAGACACGCAAATCCCTTGGTTTCATGGAAAATTGTACCTTAACACTTGGTGAGGACTTGCCCGAGTCTCGTATGGGAAGTTTGGAAAAGTTTCTGCATAAATTCCAGCAGAAACAAAGATCAGGAAATGCCACACAGTTCTGCCTAATCCTTTCAGTTTATGTGGGTCTTCCGGACAAATTAAGGAATGGCCCTTCTGCATTTAAAATAACTTTATCTGCCTGGCAAGCAGATCACACCCATCTGGTCAAGAAGCTTTCCTGCCAGGGCATGAGAGTTGTTGGCCAAAACATCTGGAGGGATGCTGCTGCTGCTAAACACTTCTCAGAGTTTTACTTTAGTTGGAAAAAAAGAAGAAGGAGAATGTTGGTAGACTAAAGCAAGTACGACTATCTCCACTTTATCAGAGAAGGAATTCTGTACGGATTGTTCGTGTGTGCAATGACAGTTTGCAAGAGAAGCCTTTAAAGGTCAAAAAGTGTCTACATCTCCTTGTCTCCAGCAAACCTGCTTTTTATCCTGCAGGTATTTACATCGTGGATAGGAGATTCCGCTCCCCAGATGAGTCTTGCAACCAGCTGACGCAGTTCCTTTATGGATTCTGCCAGCAATCACGACGACAACGAATCATCCAGAGAAACCGAACGGAGAGGCTCTCAGACCTGCTGGATTGGAGATATCTAGGAAGGGTACAATCAATTACCTATTGTCCCTTCAAGATTACCAATGGTTTCATTATCATTGTCATTATTCACTGAGCAACCTAAGGGAATATCTATGCAGCATATAGTAGTCTTTTCTAAATAACTGCTTTTCCATTTAAATGAAGATTTATGCTAATTTGTTTATTTATTACATTTATATACCAACCCAAAAGGGGGAAAACAGGATCTGGGCTGCTCCGGTGGCCAGCGCTTGGGATGGTTTGCCATCCTAAAATGCTCAAATGATTAAGATCACAATATAAATACCATCATGCTAAAATATGAAAAATATTAAGTCAATAATCAGAGCAATAGATTATGGCTGAAATGGCTGCTGGATGAGGAAGTCCTATAATCTATACAGTGAAACAGCAACAAATTTCCCTGGAAAGTGCATCCGGAAGGACTTCCTGTGGATGCAAAGCCAGTAGGAGGTCCATGAACACTCACGGAATCCCAGTTGGACCCTTCCTTCCTTCCTTCCTTCCTTCCTTCCTTCCTTCCTTCCTTC
>NW_025336347.1:21395523-21484375 GCF_004798865.1 Varanus komodoensis | reverse complement strand
TTTCGGTTGGAAATTTGATTTGTGTCTTTATCTGAAAAGAGATACCTTTCATCCTTTATTGGATGGATATGAATGTTTGTTTTTTTACTTAAATTATTTCTGTACCTCTGGCATTGGCTACAGGAAAGGTAAGTCTAGGGATCTGTGAGGAAGCTGGCTGGGAGCAGAGTCCACCAAATTTCCCCAGCCTGAGCTGGAGAGAAGCCTCCAGTTTCTCCACCTCAGCTCTCGTGCACTCTCTTCCCTCAGTCTGCCTGGCACTGAGCGTGTGTGTGGGCAACCAGCACGGAGGAGCGTTCCCCTTCCATGCAGGTGGCCCTGCAGGGTTTGTGTCCTTTGTGCAAGGACGGTATTTGCGTATGTTGTGCGAAGAACTGCATTCTGCGTACTTGCCCACTTTGAACAAAGGAGCCAGGAAGGTTCCCGAGTGTTTGTGGACTTGATCTCAGCGCAGCTTGCCTCTTGGCCAGGACTGAGCATGGGAAAGAAGTCTGGGGAGCCCAAGAGGGCTGGATTTCAGGCTGATCCTCACATCTCTACAGGTGACCTACAGGCACACAAGCATTGCTCCTTTCCTGTCTCCCCCACGACTGCCAGGTCCCTCCCATCTGCTTTTGTCTTCCCGTGCCAGCTGTCTTAATCTATGCCCTCTGCTCTCTTGCTTCCTTGATCGAGAGGGTTTAGACGAGGGATCCAGCTCTGTTTGTACTGGCTGGACTTCTTTTCCATGCTCCATCCTGGCCAAGAAGTGAGCTGAACTCAGGTCAAGTCCATGAATGCTTGGGAACATGAGCAGCTTCTTTGCAGAAAGTATACGATGCATGTAATTCTTTGTGCAAAGTGCACAAAATATGCAATTCTTTGTGCAAAGGGCTCACAGTATACAAAGTCCTCAAGTCGCAGGTGCAGAAGTAGAACGCCATCTGTCCATCGGTTTTTCTTCAAGGGTTGTCTGTGGTTAATCACTCATGGCTTGTTAGTGTTGCAGGGTTCAAACGACATAATAGCCCTTCTTTCAAGCCATAGTTCAAGGACCCCTGAGTGTGGATTATCTTAGTCTCTCGCTCTCTTCATAGAAAAATTGGTGCAACTAATCCGTTTGTGTGCCCCCCGCCCCCCAGATACAGTTTGGGACTTCCCAATGGGTGAAGAATTAAAGCCTGCCAGCCCAAACCAGGCTCCCCATCAATTTAGGATTGGGCTGTAATGCCCTGGGCTCACGAATACGGATCAAGTCAGCCCTAACCAACCATTCCAGGCTGCTGCCATTGCCCCACATTTAATACAGCCAAAGATGCTTGCTTGCTTCTGCCGCAACTGATCAGCACGATGACTTTCGCGGAGTCTCCACGCGGTTAGGCTGGAGCCGTTCTTCCTGAAGAAGAAATGCCTCCCTGCCCGGATCCACAGGGGTGGGTGGTTCCCACGCTTGTAGCCCTTGCAGAACTGGGAGTGAGCATGCAGAAGGCATGTCACGCGCCCCGTCCCTCTTCCCCGTGGGACCCCAGGGGTTGCTCGAGCAGTGCTCATTTTTTAATAAACAGAAAAACACAGAAGTTCCGAGAAGGGTCAGGTGAAGGGCTTCAGTTGGGAACTCGCCCCCCTCCCTGATCGTCCTTTCTCTGCCATGCAATAGCTGGGCAAGACGTTCCATTTCGAAAGAGAGGCTCCGCGTGTGCTTGGTTGGGACAGCGCCAAGTACATGCGTGTTTGTGTGCATGTTTTGCAGCTGCTGCAATGGCCACCCTCCTCTCGGCTTTCCTGGGCCTCCTCCTCCTGATTTCTGTTTCTGCCTCTGAAGATGACCTTGTGCTGGTCACCAGCACTGGCCCCATTAGAGGCAAGCGAGTCCTGACTGGATCTGGCTCCGTGACAGCCTACCTGGGCATCCCCTACGCCGAGCCCCCTGTGGGGAAGCTGCGTTTCCAGAAGCCCCATCCTCACCAGCCATGGAGCCATGTCTTGGAGACCACCCAGTACGGCCACCCCTGCCTCCAGAGAGACACTTTCTCCTACCCCGCTTTAGACATATGGGTTGCTAACGCATCCAATGCAGAAGACTGCCTCTTCCTCAATGTATGGGTACCTCACCCAAGGCCCTCCATGCCAGTCCCTATCCTTGCTTGGATCCACGGCGGGGGATTTATGACTGGAGCAGCCTCCATGGACTTATACAACGGAGCCACGTTAGCTGCTACCGAGAACATTATTGTGGCTTCCATGAATTACCGGCTGGGGGCCTTGGGCTTCCTTTATTTCCCACCAGATGCCTCAGGAAACATGGGGTTATGGGATCAACACCTGGCCCTCAAGTGGCTGAATGAGAACGCAGCGGCCTTTGGGGGCAACGTGTCTCAGTTGACGCTCGTCGGCCACAGTGCCGGGGCAGCTGCTGTGGGGTACCACCTCCTCTCGCCAGCAAGCCAGCCCCTTTTCGCCCATGCAGTGATGCAGAGTGGCTCGCCCAGCAGCTCCTGGGCTTGGAAGCACCCTGAGGCTATGAAACAGTCTGCCCTGTATTTGGGGGACATTGTTCAGTGTCCAAAACATAACTACAGTGCTGTGGTGAGCTGCCTGCAGGATACAGAAATTGGAGCGAAGGTGTTTTATCATGTGGATGCGTTATTCTCACCGACCTCTGATGGGGACTTCCTTCCTGATGAGCCAAGGAAGCTTCTGCAGTCTGGGAGAATTCCCGCTAAACCATTACTCACAGGCGTTACTAAAGACGACGGGTCTGTCCTTGTACCATACGGCGTCCCTGATGCCCAGAACGACGATGCGGTCCTGACCCGAGAGCACGTCCTTCAAGGGATGTCCTTCGTGTTACCAAAGCCCATGGAGAGAAATGTCACCCTGGCACTAGTGGAGAAGTACACCGAAGACAGTCATGGGCCGGGCGGCTACCGTCAGGCCCTCTCCCACTTTTGGAGAGATTATTATTTTTTCTGCCCAATGGCTGACGTCATTGAAAGCATGGCATCCGTTGGGGGTCCAGTGTACACGTACTCCTTCGACCACCACATTCCTGGCCCCATGTGGCGGGAGTGGATGGGAGCAGCCCATGGCGCAGAGGTGCCTTACCTGTTTGGAACCCTCTCCGTGCTGCTCGGCGTGAACGGGACGAGTACAGAGGCGGATGCCGCAGTGAGCCGCAAGGTGATGCGGTACTGGGCAGAGTTTTCCAGAAGTGGGTAAGACACATTGAACGCAGTGCCTGGGCATTTATTCCATAGCTGGGCTTTTGATGCCAGTGTTAGTGTAACTGGTTCTCTTTCTTTTCAATCCAATCTGCTTTTGTGCATCCTAAACCACGGATTTTGGGGGGGGGGCTTTAGGAGGGCTTACATAGATGATGATGATGATGATGATGATGATGATGATGATTTTTTCTATGCCATCCCAAAAGAACAAAAAAATTCCAAAGAACAAAAACCATAACAACAACAAAGCACAGCACACGACATCTAAAAATAGTGATAAACACAAGGATAAAACCAGTTAATTGTCCAAATATCAGGAAAATAAAAAGGTCTTTGCCTGGTGCTGAAAAGAATAGAGTGATGGCACCAGGCGACCACCCTGGGGAACGTCTTCTACAGTCGGGGCCACCGCTGAAAAGGCCCTTCTCTGAGTAACTACCCTCCTGATTTCCTTCAAAGAGGGTTCCCAGAGAACCCTTATATAACATCTAGTCTAAGCATATATATAGTTTCCAACTCTTATAATAGCCCCAACAAATAGTTAAATCTTCCAGCTGAGACAAGTCTAATTGAAAACTTCCTCTTTAAAGCTCACAGCCCAAGAGAAAATAATAAACCAAGCATACCCTTCTAGATAACCACCAACTCCTAACTACTCTGAGGTTAGAATCTACCTCCCTTTTTATTCTTCTTTCTCTCTCCATAATGCTGAGTTTTCTACTTACTGTGGGCAGACATGTCCTCTGATTCAAAAGTCTTGAAGAAATATACCCATGTCATGTACATTAAATACATTGAGCACTGCACCTTCCAAGCTCTTACATACTGGATTTCAGTAGAGAAGGCCAAGATTGGAGCCTTCCAAGACTGGAGTTCGTTCAAAGGCCTAACTCTTAAATACAGTCAACATTAAATTGTAAAAGCTCGGTGTATTTTAAACAGTGGTGTAGTGGTAAATTTTGAAGCGCACGACCTCATAACAACACCCTCATAGCCGTGCCTCTAGGAGAGTCGGAAAAAATCACAGAGGGCTCAAATGCATTTGCATCTCTCTCACTCCAACCTGTGCATAGTGCTGGCATTTTCACATTTCATGCTTAATATGCAGACTTGCAGACTGGTCATTTATTTTTTGGACTTTTATGCAAATATAGTAGAAAAACATGAAAAATAAAAAGCACATCAAATGTGCATATTTTCTCCGTAGGCTGAAGCATGAAAATGCATACCTTGGGAGGATGTGTGTATTTTCAGAAGTGCAGATTGGCAGAGAGAAGAGACAGCTCCTTAAAGAAAGAGACAGACTCAATGCACATGTATCAAACTGCTCAGGCCTTAATGCAGCTGCGCTCTTTCACTGTAATATAACACGATCTCTTCTTTTTCTTGACAGGAATCCCAGTGGATCCCCATCCAATGAATTGCTGTGGCCACCGTACAATGACACAGAGGAGAAGTACTTCCACATCAGCTCAGGGCCGCACCAAATCAAGAAAATCTACCCTGCCGGACACTGCAATTTTCTGAAAAAACATATATTCAGTATAAAAGATACAAGTGAGCAGAGCGTCCCCTTTTCACGGCCTGAACTTCGGTGAAATACTGGTGTCTGAATAGCAAAGTCAGGGAAACTTGCTTTTTGGTTCCTTTCCTCCCAGAAAATTTCCCACTTGCCATTCTACTGGGTTGTTAAGAAAATTCATGTTAACACTACGAATTGGTATCTGACTTCTTTTCCTGTCTCTTTTTCCTTTTTGCATCCTATGTCTCTTCAATTGTACATCATTGCTGTTAAAAGTAAAATTTGAAGAGTTCTTTGTCAGAAATGCTGTATGTGTTCATCTGTATGTCTGTCTATGGAGTAAGCACATCAGTTAATAAATTAGCAGTTTAATGGTCAACTATCACAAACTGAAAACATTGACCCCTAGTGGCAGAACAATGCATTACAGACAAGGAACTCCTGCATTCATTTTCCCGAGGCAAGGGACAAACTGCAACTAGTTGAGTTTAGTTGAATCATTCCACTGATCACTCATGATCTGTGTTTTGCACAATAAAGGAACATTTCTCCTGTGTCACACACAGTCATGCTGTCTGGGGTTGATAGGAGTTGTAGTCCAACACATCTGGAGCACACCAAGTTGGGGAAGGCTGCCTAGCCCATTTCATTTGTCACAGAAGTTGCAGGTGGACAGGAAGACCCACTTTTCGCCTTTGGGCCCCCGCTTGCCAATGAAGAGGAAGGAGCTAATGAACTGTGGGGAGTCAATCTGGCAGTGGCTTTCCAGCAGAGCCGGAAAGAAGTGTGGTAGCTTGGGAGAAGCTACCAGTGCTGCCTTGCAGATTTCTTAAAGAGAGAGGCCCTGGGGTGGCCTTGACAGCTAAGTCTTTGTCATTTGTCCATCCTACCTATAGAAGCGATAGGCCAAGGCAGAAAGAAGTTTAACTTCATCATCATCTGAGAGGCAACTATCACGGAAACATTGTTTTGAAGCAATACAACTGCCCTCCCTAATGTGAAAGAGGCTCTCTCTCTCTCTCTCCCCCTCTCCCTCTCCCTCTCCCTCTCCCTCTCCCTCTCTCACACACACACACACACACACACACACACACGAAACAACCCAATAGCTGCAGAATGTTGACTGTCAGTCATCTGGAAAGTGGGGTGCTGCGGATGGGAATGGAATGGCCAGCTGGAGGAAGGCACTGCTGGTAGGAGCCATCCTACTAAGAGGTGAGAATGCACTGCAACGTTTTATTGGAGGTTCTGCCTATTCCTTCTTACAGCACATTCAGGTTGGAGGGCAAAATGGAGCCCGGGCCAAAAAATAATGGCTTCCACATATTCAAGGCATGGACAGATTCACTTAATTAGATTAATTTGTGAAATAACAAACAATGACTTAAAAAAAAAATAAATGGCATTTTTAAAATGTATAACACTCCACCAAAGGCCCTGTCTGACAGAAACAGTACGCTTATGGTCAAAATTGAACCTACAGAGAGAGAAAGAGAAGGAAGGAAGGAAGGAAGAACACTGGGGAGAGAGGGCAAAGAAGCTAGTACACAACTGCTTCCTTAATTTATTTCGTTATTTGTTTAGCTTTATGTCCCGCCTCATATTTTCTTAAAGCATTCAAAGCAACTTTGATCATTCTATTCCTTCAGCTCTCAATCTTATTCCCACAACAACAACCCTGTGAGGTAGGCTGGGCTGAGAGTCTGTGACTGGCCCAAAGGCACCCAGCTGGCTCCATGGCCAAGTGGGGACCAGAACCCAGATCTCCTGAGCTCCAGGCTTGTGCTCTTCTGTTCAGAGGAGTGAGGGGTTGTGTCTTCAACTATTCCTCCCGCTGTCTCCGATTCCAGTGTCCATGCGCTGTGTGTCTACTGACTTGGCCTATGGCAGAAGCGGACTGAGCATGGCATGTTGATGCATCTGTTGGAAAAAAGGAAAACAAAAAAGGCAGGCAGAGGAAGAAAAGGAATTAACCTGCTCACCTGAGCCCCTGACAGCTTATTGTAAGTATCTTAGAGGTGAGGCTGATTGGGGTGGCAAACATAGAAACATAGAAACAGAGCGAGTCAGAAGGGGCCTCCCGGGCCATCTGGTCTGACCTCCAGCACCAACCGGCTCCGCTCACGACATGCCCACCATGTGGACGTCCAGCCTATCCTTGAACACCCGCACCGATGGGGCCTCAACCACCTCCTGGGGAAGCCCATTCCACACCCTCGGGGTCCTGACTGTCAGGAAGTGCTTCCTGGCATCCAAATGGAACCTGGGTTCCCTGAGCTTTGCTCCGTTAGAGCACGTTCTGCCTTCCTCTGCAGGGGAGAACAGGTCTCTACCCACCTCCATGTGACATCCCCTCACATACCTGTATGTCACCAACAGATCCCTTCGGAGTCTCCTCTACTCCAGGCTGAAGAGACCCAGTTCCCTCAGTCTTGCCTCATATGGCATCCCCTGCAAACCGGCCACCAACCTTGTGGCCCTACACTGCACTGACTCCAACCTGGCTATATCCTTTCTGTAAGGAGGGCCCAAAACTGAGCACAATACTCCAGTTGCGGGTGCACCAGAGTTGTATAGAGTGGTAGTAATACCTCTCTTGATCTAGAAGCCACACTTCTGGCTATGCAACCAAGGGTGGCGTTTGCCCTCTTGACCACCGCATCACATGGCTGACTCATGTTTAGCCTGCAGTCAACCAGTACCCCGAGGTCCCTTTCACAAGTGCTGCTCTCCAGCCACTTGTCACCTAACCTGTACTTATGACAGCTATTCCTATGCCCCAAGTGCAAGACGTTGCACTTATCCACATTGAACGCCATCCTGTTGTCTCCTGCCCACTTCCATAGTCTGTCCAGATCCTTTTGGATCAGGATTACCTGCTCCTCAGTTGTGGTCACTGCTCCAGTTTTACTGTCGTCTGCAAATTTGATCAGCAGACTGTTCACCCCTTCTTCCACGTCGTTAATGAAAAGATTAAACAGGATCAGCCCCAGGACAGAGCCCTGGGGGACCCTGCTTGTCACTGGTCACCATCCCAATGATTCCCCACTAATGGTTACCTTCTGCTTTTGGTCAGTCAACCATGCCCTAATCCACCGGACAGTGCTTTGGTGTATCCCAAAACTCCTCAGTTTCTCCACCAGGATATCATGTGGCACTTTGTCAAAGGCCTTGCTGAAATCCAGGTATACCACATCCACTGCATCCCCTCCATCTAGCCATCTCAAAACCTTGTCACAGAATTCCACAAAGTTTGTCTGGCAGGACCTGTTTTTGCGGAAGCCGTGTTGTGTGGCTGTCAGCCTCCCTTCCCTATCTAGCATCACTAGATATCTCTCTATTATGAGCCTTTCCATTGTTTTTCCTACAATGGACGTAAGGCTAACAGGTCTGTAATTCCTCATGTCCCTTCTACTACCCTTTTTGAAAATTGGGACCACTGATGCCACCCTCCAGTCCTCTGGAACTTCACCCGTTCTCCACGAGGTCTCAAAAATGGAGGCCAGCAGGCATGAGAGAACCCCTGCCAACTCTCTAAGTCCTCTCGGGTGTAACCCGTCAGGGCCTGGTGCCTTTGTAATGTCCAATGCCCTGAGGAGCCCCTTGACTTCAAGGGGGGTGACTCTAATCTGTGCCCCTAAGTCCCCAGCCCCATCTAATCTCCTATGCGGATATCCCCCGTCCTGCTTTGGGGAGAACACAGAGGCAAAATAGTCATTTAGCATCTGTGCCTGTACCCTCATATCAGTCACTGGATCTCCTTCCTCCTTATTTAGTGGTCCCACCACTTGTCTCGCCTTCCTCTTCCTCTTCACATGCTGAAAGAAGCCCTTTTCATTGCTCTTGATATTCTTGGCAAGTCTCAACTCGTAATCAGCCTTAGCCTTGTGAAGAATCCTACTTCTTTCAGCAAACTTTCAGCAAACTTCTTTCCTGACCTCCACTTCTTGCTATGCAGATATAAAATATGTTAGCAACTGGCAGAGCTGTACGGCTAGAGCACAGCAAAGGAAAGCTGGGGGGGGGGGGGGGGGGGGGGGGAAAAGGGGTCTTTTATCCCTGCCCCCCCCCCACCCCCTGTTCCCAAATCTCTGCATGCCTTCTGAGAGGCCTCAGGGGCACTATACAGCCTTGGTTCCAGGGTTGGCCTTCTGGGGACGCTGGAGCAAGTGAAGGCTGGTGGCTCCCGAAGGACTAGTGCCCTCTGCTGGCCTGTGTGGGAACTGTACAAATAATGTGAATGGCGTGTGGGTGGGTGTGGATGTGGGTGAATGAATACCGTGAGGGGAGCGTGTGTGGTGTGCAGATCCCTCCGTCCACTTTATGCTTCATCCCCACCCCCCCACTGGCTTGCAGCCCCTGGCACCCTGCTCTGGCCCTCTGAGAGAACATCTTTCTCCACAGCCTTCTAAGTCCAAGGAAGCTCCCCCGTGCTGGCTTAGAGGACGAGGACTGAGGCAGCCCCAGCTGAATTCCCTCCCAGCTTGCCATGAAACTCTGGGTGGCCTCAGGGGGTTCATCCTAACCTTTCCCTCCAGCTGGTTGCAATGACAACACACTTGCCGCAAGCCCTTTGGAGACGGAGCAGGATCCAAGGATGAAACAGATGCCTTCTCTTGAATTTATATTTGTAAAGAAATTTCCTCCACTGTGACCCTGACTGGTAGGCACTGACAGGAAGCAGCAGGAAGAGCCAGAGTCCCTGCTGCAGCTTCAGAACGGCTCCCGCCTCCCACTCGGCTGGCACAGTTGTTTCCACTCCAGCTGAGACCCCAGAGATGGGGCACTGCCCCTGGGATGGGGCCTGGGTGGCTGTGCCTGGGGAAGGGGGAAGGAAGAGGAAGAGGAAGGAGAGGCACAGCGAGTGTCCGCCAAATTCAGACGGTGCTGCAGTCCCTCTTCCTTGCTGAAAGTGGCTGGCTAAATGTTTTTGAGAGCCCGGGGAATGCGGAGGCCCATGGCTGCGCTCCACCCCTGCTTTGTTGGGTGCCCACACCCTTCCGAGTTCAGAAGGTTTCAGACATCTACATGAGAGTCAACCCTAAAGGGCTCGTCCTAAGGCATCTGTGCAAAATAGGGTGAAAGACCTCATTAGGGAGGCTCTTCCTGATCATCTGAAGATACATTCAGCATTGGATCAGAAGACCCGATACAAGCAGAAACCGCACACTGTGATCGTCAAGCCGTTCTCAGAGCTTGTTCTCTTCATCCACCCACCGCATCGATTGCTGCCAACAAAGCTATTGGATTCGCACACCTGTCCAGCAGAACTTGACCTGCGTGGGGTGGCTGTTGGTATGGGGCGATGTGGGCAAAGTGGCTGCTGAAGACCGTTGCCAGGAATTTAATGTGCTAAATAGGGCCGGGTTTTACATTCTGGTGGTTCCAGAGAAGAGCATCGGTGAGCAGTTCAAGGCTGTTGAACTGCACCGTAATACATGTTGCTTAATTTAT
This sequence comes from Varanus komodoensis, assembly GCF_004798865.1. Classification (NCBI taxonomy): domain Eukaryota; kingdom Metazoa; phylum Chordata; class Lepidosauria; order Squamata; family Varanidae; genus Varanus; species Varanus komodoensis. The sequence goes on along the minus strand of NW_025336347.1, from coordinate 21,474,196 downwards.
TTATCACAGCTATTTTGTCAGGCTGCAAAACTTTCCAAGGCTGCTCATGAGCTGTACCAGTATCATTGCTAGGAGCTCAGTAATCCCAAAAAGGCTGACTGCCCCTAATTTTATCACACCTTCCCTCCTGCTCACTTTCTTAAGCCATCACTAGCTCTTTGAACCTGCCCAGACGCTTTCTTCTTCTTCCTTCCTTCCTTCCTTCCTTCCTTCCTTCCTTCCTTCCTTCCTTCCTTCCTAGCATTATCTAAATCTATCTCCATGCTGTTTAATCAGAAAAAGTTCACAGAAAGGCTTACAAAGATCAGAACTAACACAATTGCAATATAAAAGCCACAACACAAGAGAAAAAGGGGATTAGTGGGGACGTGAGAAAAAGCAGCCGCAGCCGCAGCAGCAGGATCGAACCATGGCACCAAGCTCAGTCAGCAGCCAGCTGGACTTGAGTCTAAGCGCTGCGAAAGGGCTGCCGCTTCCTCAGCGATGGCAAGTGCACACGGAGGGAGCTGCAGCTGGGCCTGATGGAGGACGCCAGCCCACGGTTTCCTCTGTGGGACCCGGGCAGTGGTAGCCGATGGGCTGCCTTCCTCCTCTGGTGGTGAGAAGGGAGCCAAGATATGCCGTGTTCTGCGGGGCTCTCCTCCAAGAAAGATCACCTGGCAACAGGCTAAAGGGCTTCCTAATTTGCCATGGTTTTTAGCCCATGTGCCCCATGGCTTCTGCTTTTTAAATGAATTGCTATCCTGCTCTTTTGGGTGTCCTGTTTATTTTGCACCATTTCCCCTTCCCCTTCCTCTTCTTCTATTTCGAGCATGATCATCCACAGAAGAAGCCCTTTTCAAATGGGTTATCATTACCCCAAATAACAAGAAAACTGCGTACTCTGCAGTGCACTGGCTTTCTCCTTCCTACGTGTGGCAATCTGGATCCCACGGAGAGTGGCCCATGCAGGCCTTCTAGAGTGTGAGCCTGGCCTTTGGGCAGGGTGGCTGGATGAAGTGGCAGCTTCTTTCTGTGCAGTGTGATGCTTCCAGATTCCACAGTTCTGGCCCTATCTTATTTTTGCAGAATGGGACTAGGTGAGAGAAAGTCCCAGCTGCTGGAACTCTGGGCAGCTGAACAAAGTGTTCCAAGAGGCCTCAGAATTAAACCCAAATCTGGCACTTGAAGGACAGGTTAATGATTCTGGAGCCGAACAGCCTGGATGCTCTCTCTGGGGGAGGGCAAACGACTCTTGTGTGGGTGCACAAAAAATCTTGCTGGTGCAGTGATGAGGAAGGTGCTTGCTTAATGTTTAGCTGTGGAGGACGCCTCCCTGTAAATAGACACAGATCCCCCCAGATTCCGTGCAGATCCCAGCAGTGGTGCCAAGGCAGGCGGGAGGAGCGATAGAAGAACAGCCCCCTCCCCACCCCTTTGCTCAGGAGCAGACGGGTGCCGGGGCCGTCCTGAAGCGCACGGACCGGGGCCACTGGCTGCATGAGAGAGTCAGCCCAGAAAAGGACCAGCATGCTAGCCGCTCTGCAGCACACAACCTGCATCTTGCTGTGCTTTGTACTCATAGGTATGTTCCCTGCCCAAAGGAGGTAAGCCAGGCCACCTGTCCCTGCCCAAAATGGGGCAGCAAATTGGTGCATTTCCAAGCCACCCGAGACAACCCCAAGCCTCCTTCCTGGGGCTGATTTGCCCTGTGCACCCCACTTGCATATGGGGCAGTGGTGGGAAGCCAGAGCAAACAAAGAGAGGGAAGGGAGGGAGGGAGGGAGGGAGGGGGGAGTTTCCTTTCTGTGCCCCCCCCCCGGGCAAAAGAACATTGCTTTTGTCTTGTGGCAGTGGCCAACCAGGGCAATCTTGCGGGAAGAAGGGAGGGAAGACTCTCCATTCTTTTCTGTCTGGTGTTTTAGCTTTAAACCAAATTTGAACTAGACAGCTCTAAAAGCAGAGGATTGTTCTTCAGGCAAGGACTGTTCTCTGATTAGGGATGGGGGAGAAATTTGTCTGGCACCTTTGAACCACTACACAAATCAGTTATCCTTCAAAATGTACATTTCTCTGAATTTTGCAACAATGTTCTCCAATTAAAAATGCTGCATAAACATGCCCATAAAGGAGAATTTTGTTCTGAAATGCATTATATTAGGGAAATTGAATCTCCAAACTATGTATATTAGCTAAAATTGCAGGTCAAATGCATGTATTAGGAGAAATATGCAAAAAGTAGTCTCAGAGCTTGGGGCAAATCTAATTTAAAATTAGAAAAGTTAAATTCTGAGAGAGACTGGCATCGACAGAGTCATTGAGTCCTACTCCTGCTCTTCAAAGAGAGGGCTGTTCAAAGCTCTTCAAAGCAGGGTATGCTGTCATCCTTGAGAAATCTAGGTTTCCCAAGGGATACTGACAGGTGTTCGGGAGATGGATGGATGGGAGGATGTTTTCTGGCACTCTGGGAGTGCAAAAATAGGAATTCAGCTCAGTTTTCAGTCTGAGCAAGAGACTAATTTGGGGGTCATAATGCTCTTTTCGTATCTGAGGTGAGCATTTAAAGCTCCCCAGGATCATATTTCCAAGCCAGGAAATTCAGGTTTCAGTGATCACTGCAAGGACAGGAAGGACTGCAGCAATGAGAAAACTGCTCTTTGGGTGGGTGTGAAGCAGTAACTGCTCTTTCTTTTTGTGAGACCACACTGAATATTGGGCTGGTCTCAGAAGTTTTATTCTTCAAAACAGCTGACCTGAAAGTCCTCCAAGAAAAACTTTCAGCCGAGTTGCAGGAGCACAAGGGGTTGCCCATGAGTAGAGAGTGAATTCCCCCGCCAAGTTGCATGATATTTTGGAGGGTGGGAGGGAATTCAGGTCATGGTGGGGGCAAGTTTGATCGGCTCCGTGTGGTGCTCCCCCGGTACCTCCTCCAAAGTGCCAGAGAACATGCCTACAAGCAGGGCCGTCTTAACAGCATTATGGGCCCCGGGCAAAGCAGTGTCCTGGGGCTCCTACGACAACTACAACTACTGTTAATTTTGGAAGTTTTCCCATTTTCCAAGGGTTAACATACACAGATTAGTATGGGGCCCAGGGGCAAGTGCCCATCAGGCCATGCATTAAGACGGCCCTGCCTACATGAGGACTTTGATGGAGGAGTGGGGTCAAGAGAAATGCTGGCTGGAGGAGGGCCCTGGCAGGCAATTTGTTTTGGCCCGAAGTCTCCGGCTGAGCTAGGCTAGGCCAACACAAGGTACTTTCGAGGTGGGGCAGATTGCGTCCGGCCACAGCCACCTTTTCCTGCCCCGAGAAGGATGCTCTGTGTATATCAGCCTTTGCCCACCTGGAGCCCTTTGGATATGTTGGGCTACAGTTCCCCTAATGATCCCATTTCTTGGAGTTGTAGTCTGTCAAGAAACAGTGGACGCAGGTATGCTGGGAGTACACAATCAAGGAACGTGTGCAGTTTATTCAGACAGATAGGAAATCCGTGCAGCATGTTGGTAGCCCCCAAAAGGACCACCAGGACTGAGTCTGCACAAGGCGCTTTTATAATCCATCAGCTACATGCACAGTCTGCTAGAGGCGCATGAGGGTAAAACAACAGGGCTGGATGGATTAAGGCAACACACCACAAAAGGAAGAACCTCCCAGGACAGGCAAACATGAGCATGTCCAAAGTGTACGTGGGAGCAAGACTTGCACAATCCGATCGCAAATCCCACTTAAAGCTCTTGCTACAGTGTCAGGCTTTCAGCAGCCATGTTACGGCAAAGCTTGTGCTCATTTAGTCCTGGCAAGTCCAATGCATCTGGAGGACACCAGGTCGGGGAAGGCTGACGTGGCACCTGATCCTAAGGGCATTCTGGGGCGGGAAGGTGGTGGCTGGATGGCTGCCACACCCTCCACAGATCCCTGCCTCTCTCTGGCTAAAGCGCATCACAGGAAAACGTCTCTCTGCATGCGTGCTTGCGTGTGTGGAATAAGAACTCCCCCCCCCCCCACCGCTGTACACCAAAAGTGCTGTTTTCTTCCCCAATTCGCTCTGAATATTTTTGCCTCTTTCAAGAGCATGCCCCGTTTCAGGGAGCCAAATTCAGTACCCTTCCTCTCCCCAGGCCATTGAAATATCTGCTTTGGCAAACTAAAGTTCAGATCTTTGGGAGATCATGAGTGGGACTCCCCCATCTCCCCTCCCCACCTCATCTGTGGGGACAACATCTGCAAAGGGCTCCTGTTCCTCTGGTCACACGAGTACTGGTAGGTTTTCAAACTCTATGAAAACCTACCAAGCCTGTTTACCAGCGGCGGCAGCCGGGTGATGGCCACAGATGCCAGGGTGGGTGACCTGGCTTCCAAGCCTCTTTCGGATCAGGGAAGAAAATGGCACCCTGTCCATAGTGTTAAAAGTTCACAGCATTATAACTTCTATTCTGTCTCTTTGCCACAGCAGCCAATAGCCTGAAGTGCTACTACTGCTCTTATGAGACTTCCAAGCACAGCTGCCAGGCGCCTATGAATATTTGTCACCCGAAAGATGGCCAGAAATGCATGGCAATCAGTGTCGTTTTAAGTAAGTTCAGGTCCTGTTGAATGGCCACGTCATATTGCTGTTCTGTCACATCCTACTACTGCTACTCATTCCTTTTTCTAGATATTTCTTTTTGCAGTTCAAAATCCTTCTTTCATTTTGCTAAGGTTAGGCCCTGCTTAGCAGGGCTCCCCTGTGGCCCAGCAGAGAAATTCCTCTCCTAACTTTTCTTAGATGCAGGTACAGTTAGTCTTTGCTTCATCGACTGGGGCGAGTGGTACCCAACCCCTTCTGCATCTAGCCCAGGGGCCAAATCTGGGGTTTGCCCCCTTGGGGTTCTGCAGGTAGTCACACCCCTTCCCCCGGCCCCAGCTCCAACCACATGTTGGCGGCCCAAATTTTGCACTTCCTTTCCCCCATTTATAATGTGGGCATGCCACCTCCTCACATTTAGACACTGGCAGCAGCGGTCTTAAGCCCTAGCAGGTTGGTATTTCTGGCCTCTTTCCCCTTCTGCCTCACCCACTGGAATGCAGTCCCCAGCAGCTGCTCTGAAATTGAATTTGGTGCTTGGGTCAGCCCTGAGCAAGCTCTGGCTTTGAAAGGCACGCTAATCCACTAAGGTGTGTAGGGAGTGTCGGGCTGGCTTATTTTAGGGTTATTAGCCACTCTGACTAGCCATGGATTGTAGCAGGGCTGACTTTGCCCATGATGGGTACACATGCCAGCCAAACCCACACGGCTTGGCCCACTGTGGCTTAAGTGGACCCACTGCAGAGCTGCTTGGCCAGAGCAGGAAAGCCTCCTTGCTATTCTTGCCGAGCGGCTGCAGCCTCAGGTGAGCGCTGATGGCAGCAGCCCCAGGGTGCCCAAATGGCACGTGGAGGCGGCTGGCAGAGGACCAAGGCCCAGCCTCATCACTGCCATCCTGAGCCTCCGAAGGACAATGGCAGGGCGGGGGGGGGGGAGTGGGAGGCCCAGGATAGTGGGCAGTGTGAAGCCGGGGACCAGGTAAATGGGCATGATCTGCCTTTGTTCCCGAAATGTCAGGTGATGGTATTGGACTGCTAAGCATAATACAAAAAAAATGTTACAGCACTACGAAAGATCTGGAGCATCTACTATATGAGGAAAGACTACAACGTTTGGGGCTTTTTAGCATAGAAAACCAGAGGGGATGATGGGCTGGGAGGACCCGGGGAAGAGTGGCATAAACCAGGGAAGCTGGTGACGCCTGTGTCAGCTGGGCTCCTCATCCACGGCAGCTTTTATTTTGAGCATTAAGGGTGATGACTTCCAGCTCCAGATAGATTCTCCACCATGGAGAGCTCCTATAAATTTGCAGCAGGTAAGGAGACCCATCAGCAGCCTTGTCTGTGTGTAACAGTATGTTTGATGTGGAGAAATAGGGAAGGGGGTGGTGCTTTTCTTGTTCTCTAGTACTAGGACCTGGGTGAGAAATTTCAAGATAGAGAAAAGGTACAATGTCTTCACCCAGCACAGGAATTCTTGGCCACAAGATATGCTCACGGCCAGCACTTCAATTGACTTGGAAAGGGGGATTAGAAAAAATTTGGAGGATAAGACTATCAATGCCTACTAGTCCTCATGAGTCCTTGCCAGGGGTCAGACTAGACCCTTCTGACTCACTCAGTTTCTATGAGAAATATATATTGCTTGCAGGATTAGGGTAGGCTGGCCATGTATGAATTGCCAAAATTTATATGTATTAATCTGAAGCAGTCAGTGTGAGCTTAAGTGGACTCCAAGGGCTGATGGAGGACAGGAAGACCTGGAGGAGTGTTGTCCATGGGGTCGTGAAGGGTCGGACATGACTTTGCAACTAGCAACAACATATGTATTAATGCAAATAACAATTATGATTTTAATAGAAATACACTATATTTCACCGTGCTGCCCTAGATGACCCACATGTCCACCTGATAAGTCAGCTGCCTGGGTGACGGGCTACTGTTTTTATTATTCTTCCTCTTCAAACTAGACCTGGGCAGCTCTACCCTTCCTAGAAAGGGCACCTTCAAAGAGAGAATGGCCCTTTGCAGGCTTTGCAGAGGACTGTCTTCTGGAAAAAAGGACACCGGGCCACCTTAGGGCACTCCTCAGCGACCCCTTGCAGAGGGTGTGAGTGATGCAGTGGCACTCACGTCCTGCAGCTTGGGCCTCCCAGCCGCATCTAGCTGGCCCCGGTGAGAACAGGAGGCTGGACGGGAGAGCATCCGCTGGCCCGGTGCAGCACCACGCTTTCTCAGGTCCCTGGGTCAGCTCCAAAGAGCTGCTGCCCCTTTAGGTGTTGGGTGCCAATGCAGTGCAGATGAAAACGCTTTCAGCTCTGCAAGTATCCAGTCTCATGCTTCCTTCCCTGCCCCCTTTCCTTGTCTTCCTCTGCAGAGGAGAAAGTCACATACAGGATGGAGGGATGCACGGCCCACCTCAGCGACTGCTCGCAGGAACGGAGGGGCAAGTCCGGCTTCCACGTGCATTCCTCGTGCTGTGACACGGACTTGTGCAACCACTGGGGCAAAGATATTTGAGTGCCAGCCTGGCCAGGGGTCGAAACACGGTGTCCGGGCTCAGTGGCCAGCTGTTGCTTGTACCGATCAGCAGAAATGTAGTAAAAGTGCCCCAGATTCCTTTAAGAGTATAAGAAGTGCTGATCTGGGTCTGATCCAGCATTCCATTGACTCCAGCTGCCCAAGAGAAACCAACCAGCAGGCCGTGAGGGCAAGAGCACTCTCCTGCCCATGTTCCTCAGCAATTGGGGTACATATGCATACTGCCTCTGATGGCTGAGGAGGCATGCAGCCATACAGACACCCAGACTAGTAGCCACTGATGGTCTCCTCCTCCATGAGTTTGTCCAGTATCCTTTTAAAGCCATTCAAATTGGTGACCACTACATCTTTTGAAAGTGAATTCCATATTTTACTATAGGAAGATGTACTTCCTTTTATCGGCCTTGAGTCCCCGCCCCCAATCAGCTTTATAGGATGATCCTGGGTTCCAGTATTATGAGAAAGGAACTCACTTCCTACACACTCTGCATAAGAATCTGTATACTCTCAAGTTCACACTTTCCCATCTAGTCTTGCTTAAACCACTGTTTTCCAAATACTCCTCCTTCTGAGCACTGTCAAATGAAAGTGTTAGTGAAAAGCAGCAAGCAGCACATGTTTGCATCTTCCTGAGCCTTGGGAATGAATGGAAAAGCCAGAGACACTGGAACCTATGAGTGGGATATGCAACATCCGAAGGATCTTGCTTGAAGAGGGAACACAGCAAGCAAAGAGCAATCGCCGCTTGGCTTTGCCTTGACAGCTCCCCCTTTGACAGCTGTCTTGTCAAAGAAAAGTTATTTAAAAATGCAGCTACCCTGAGTAATGTGCACCTTTGGTTAGAGGACACTTTGGAGGGGTTGTCACAGGTTGGTGATCCTAATGCTGTTTGCAATCTCCAGGAAAAAGGAGGGGAGGAGAAAAAGCTGGAGTGAGTGAAATAGTGGTTTGGGGAGGGGAGACAAGGTGTCCCTGCCATTGAGCACCCCTCACCCGGGATACCTGCAGGAGGACCAAGGGGGAAGGGGCATATGAAAACCCATCGTGAGCCCAGTTGTCCAAGCAACAACCAACTCTCTGTGGCTTCCCATTTATTCCCCCTTCTGTGCTTCCTGACGGCAGAAGTTTAACGATTTGTGCAATACAATAAAATAACACACACCTGTACGCGTAATAGCATACATGCATTTATGTATGTATGCAACTTCTTAAGCTTTCAATACAAAATCTAAAACAGTATTTTTAAAAATTAAGCAACTAAAACAAATTCAGACATTTCTCCCCCAAGCAGAACCTCCTGAACTGCAGCTGAAGCCTTGCTTGTACCGTGCCCGGGGTGGTGAGAAGGTGGGGTGGTTCACCCTTGCTGATGGGGCGGCATCTCTCCTCTGAATCAGGGCACTTTGCTTGCCCTCGTTTGAGGAAAAACCAGCTGCCCCCACTGCAATAAGCATCAGCATGATCAGTAATGCTGTCCATTAAAAAAAGTCTGTTGAAGATTAGAAAAATAAGTTGGCCAAGTACGCAGTGATGGCAAAATCAACCAGTTACATAAACAGTAGACCAACTGAAGAGATTAATGATAAAAACAAATTCTATTGTATGCACTTTAATTAATATAGAGCAAAAGGAAGCTTGTAAAATATTGTTGATGATTTATAATTGATCTGAAGAGATTGGAAAATATATTGTTTTAGAGAACTATAATTATCTTTTTTGCAGGTGTCAACAAAGTGCTAATTTACAGAAAGATCTTTTTTTTTGGTGTTTCTTGGGAATTTGCAGTTTGCTAATGTATATGTTATATTTGTGTAAGATCCCTTGGCATTCTTATTTTTCCTTTACATTTTTCTTCCTTTCTGTTCTTTCTTTTAAAAAAAAAAATTAAACAAAGCTTTTGTGGTGTTGTGCTGGAAGACCTGAGAAAAATTGAAAAATATTTTCTGGAATTTTACCAAGCAAATTATAAAATTTTAGCAATGGTGTTTGTTATCAAATTAAAACAAATGAAAGCAAGATTACTTTTACGTGGATCAAACAGGTTTTATACTAGCTCTGTGTTTCTCATAAATAATCAAAAGAGATTAAGTGTTATGCAACAAATGAAACAAGGTTATGAAAATCCACCCCTCCTGCCCCTTTTCTCTGTGAACACTGAGAGAATATTAAACATGTTGGAACAGAAATTTCTTTAGGTTCGCTTCCAGGCATTTAATGTGGAAGACTCTTTCTTAATATGGGATGAAACCATCCGCATCATGCCTTCGGATAGTGAACTTGGGCATTCCAGTGCCTCCAGTGAAATGGCCCCCCAAAACTAAAAGTGTGAGGAGAAGACTCAGTCCTTGTGGCATTTCATGGGATGCCTGAGGGAGGAGTTCAGGGGAGAAGGGAGAGGAAGGGGGCCAGGGACCACAGAGAGCCAGAGCATCAGTCAGGAGCACTGCAGGCTGTTCACATGACAACCGACTCTCCGTGGCTTATAGCTGGGAAGGGTTTGTATGATGGGTGAATACGCCTCAACCGAAGCACGTCTTTTCTTGTTTCCACCGCCACAGCTGGCTGAGGCCCTGTCAAAGACCCGGGGCTTTCCCACAGTGTGCAGCAGTGGGTTTGAAGAGCTGCCCAGGGCCTCAGACCTCCCCACTGGATCACACGGTGTTTCCACACACACATCCCTTCTATTTTCCCATATTGGATTTTACGCATGAGCAACGGTAATTGCACAAAGGGTGACGCATAATAAGCCTCTGAAGTACTCGTTTGACCTGGAGCAGTGTTGCATCTTGTGTTTAAAAAGTAAGATGCTAAACGAAGAGGCAAATATATGAATGTTCCTTTTGTTCTTTCCTTTTAAAACTTGGTTGAATGGCATGATCTGTAACAGGGGAGGTTGGCAGAATCCACATATGGGAGTTTTGGCAACCCGTTCAAGAAACAAGCCCTTTTGCTCATTTCAGGGCTTTCTCTGGGAAGCACAAAATCTCCACTGCGCGAGGGGTGGGTCCCGCTCGTGCCACAGAATCACACCACTTCTGTAGCAGAATCAGTGGGGCAAGAGAATCAGTGGGGGCCTAGGTGCCCCACTTAACCCTTCCTTGAGGTCTGCATGTGCCTTTTGTGCCAAAAACACGAGTGGTTTGTAAGCCTAACTCTGGAACAGTTTCAATTCTGTTGGCTTCAGCTGGAAGCCTGCTTCATATTGCAGTCCAACAGAGCCAGAGGCAGAGGTGCCCCTCCTGCTAGGACTCAGGGCCTCACCTGGATCCGATGCACAACCCTAACAAAAATAATAGCGATCAAAATAAAAAGAGGTGCAGCAGCATCAAATCTGATGTAACCTGTTTGTGTTTAACCCAAGGCTACTTTATTGAAAAGGCCAAGCTGGGAAAGGTCAAGAGCTTTGCATATTGTTACATCCCCATATATGCACCAAGTGTAGCAGAAATATAAAAGCAAGCAAACTTGTCCTGCATTACATGCATATACTTTGTGATAATGTCCTGCAGTAATAAATGTTCTTGATGAAACCCCATTGATGTTCATTATGAAAGATGTGGAGCCTCTATTCCTTCCAGGTGTAGCCACTGAAAGTGTCAGGAATCCAATCTCTTACCCTCCTGGCACTGAAAGGGTCTCAGGGAGCTTAGTGTGGATTAAGGCATCATTGAAATTAACCATATTACCAGAGGTGGCAGTCACTCTTTACATGTATTTGAATTTCTTTATTAAAACGGCAGTCCTATCGGAGTAGACACACATACTGGTTTCATAGGATGCTGTGTGAAGATTTTCTGGGAAGCTCATTTTAAAGGTTTTTTTTTTTCTTTTTAAGGTGGGGGGGTCACTAATCATTTGCACTTCTTTCTGTTTTTCTTGATGTTTTCAGCAATGTCTCCTTTTCCTTTCTCTTCCTTTCCTTTTAATCCAAATGGAGATTTAGACAATAAACCTGTAAAACAAAATCACAGCTAGATAACACAGTGAAAGGGAGTGACATCACAAGACAGAGCAATTATCAGGGCAAGAGGTCCCACCTAAAGCCCTCATTGTGTGAATCCACATGTCCTTTTCCAGAAAACATGACTTCTGGGACAAAAGTTCTCCAAATTTTCTGTGTTTTCTTTTGGTTGGTTGGTGCGTAAAATATCATCATGGGACCATCTACAACACACCACCCCCATGAGCAAGCGGTTTTGCAATGAACATTTTTCTTTCACAGAAGGATGGATGGATGAATGGAGGCAGGAATGAAGGGCTGGTGCTTCTGCAAAGAAACAAAGGGCTGCAGCTCTTGTGATGAAGGGACAGAGCCAGAATTCAGTGCAGCGGTCAGTCAGTGACACTTCAAAATAAGTATCCAGGTGGAGGGAACCATTCCTTATGTAGCGCAATCGTGGGCATGCTTCCTTGGAAGGAAATCTCACTGAGTTCATTGGGACTTGCTCCAAAGGCAGCGTGGTTGGGGCTACAGCCTCAATTTCTATTTTCATCAGAGGAGGCTGGCCACTTTCTGTTGCAATTGTCCTTGTCAGAACAGCAGCTGAATTCATATTCAAGCCCAGTGTCAGGATATGCTTCTTTGGTCCCACACAAGGTATCGTTCAGGTAACAGCTCTTCACTTTTTCCACCCAACGACCCTCTGGATTGGGGAGAAAAGAGGGCACCTATGTTCATATTAGCAAGTCCTCCTGCCTGGAACAGCCTGCCCGAGATGGGGGCAAGCCAGCAGCATCCGGGGAGGCCAGCAGCCAAGGCGGAGGGGGGGGGTGCAGTTTGATGGGAAGGGTTTGCTCCCACAGCCTGACATCCTCAGTTCACACAGAAGGTGAAGCCACTGCAGGAAAACAACCTTTCTCGTAGGAGCGGTTGTGCTGCTGGCGTCCTGCACCTTGAATAGCTGAGCTGCAACGGGGTGCATCGTAGCTTGTTGTTATGAACACCCCCTTCAAAGTTGGTGTGGTCCACATGCTACCTGGAACTCTGAAACAGCTCATGGGCTTGGGGCAGCTTGTCAATCAGTCCCCAGTCCCCTCCCCACCAGCTTCTCATGTTCAGCTCTGAGTATTCAAAATGGCACCTGCGGGTGAAAGGGCCTGTGGGAAACCTGTCAATAGTGGCTTCTGGTGAGATATGAATTGGGTGATTGCGTGTGAAACCTCACATACTGCGTGCATGTTTAGACCATTTGCTTCAAGATTCCACGAATTCCACAGACAGGGCTGTGTGCGCTTCTGTGTGCGCGTCGCCCTGTGAATGTACACATCATGAACACAATGCTGTGCAAGGCTTGGAACTCATTCATCAATTTGTATATTAAGATAGTTTGCACCGATTCCAAGATGGCGTCGGAACGAGATGGATGTGATTAACGGAGTTTGTTTATCACGCCGGTATTACTCGGCAGCGAGTCGTGGGAGACTCATCTAAGCCCTGTCGGCGTGAAGACAGATTGCCTGGGCATGCTTTTGGCTTGATGTGAGATGGCAATCTCATATCTGCTGAGAGCAATTCAGGTACTTCTCAACCGAGTAACACAGGGGGTGGCTTCAGCCCCTTCAAGTTCTCGACATCTTAGAAGATTAGCTTAGGATTTTTATTAGCTAGATAAGCATTGGAACTGCTGAGTAAATATTTTTTACTTCTTTCACAATATTACCCATGGAAAAGCTGCATTTGTTTATGATTTGGCATTAAGAAAAGAAAAACCCTCCAGATGTTTAGGCAGCGACTGAGATGAGAGAGTGCTGAAGCTTTTGTCCAAGTTGAAGCCAAAGAAAAAGACTTTTTCCTCTAACCTCTCTAAGGGTATAACATTAGTTTAAATTGTTAAGGTGCAATTACGTGATAGGAGTTCAAAGCTTTGACTGATCATTTTGGATATCTGTTTGGACTTCTGCCAAGATCAACTGGACACTGGCCAGGATATTTTTCTCATTGTCGGATGCTTTCTTCTTTAATGTGACGACTGTTTGGCTGAGCATTCCTATTTTCCTTTTGCAATACTACTTGTGCAAAAACTATATCTGTTGTTAATTGGCATTAAAAAAAGAGAGAGAAAAGGGAAAAAAGAGGAAGGATATAAGAATCTCCATTTCCTCTCCTGCATTTCTGGGACCTCTGCCAAAGTATTTGACAACTTGCCAACCTTCTGACCGCTAGTGATCTAGAGAAAAGAAAAGTGGAAATGATCTTGGCTGCCACTTTGTGGCTATTGGAATTATTGCAATGATGGAAGAGCTAAAGAGATTTTTTTTGGAAATACAAGAATCTTTAACAACTTTACAAATATCCCAAGAGGTGATGTTGAGACAACAGGAAATCTCAATTATACAAAAAAAGCGCTTTGATAAGCTTGATGCTTCTTTTAAGGAGATGGTGATTGATGTAGAATCCAAAACTGAACAGAATATACAAGAAATGCAACAAGTATATGAAAAATTTGAAAAATTTGAAACTGTGGATAAAAAGAAACAAATTTGGCCACTAAAGGAAGCAATTTTTTTTTTTTTTGAAGGATGGATGGATCCTGAATTAACTAAAACTGATTCTGAGGAAGAAGAAACAGTGAAGGTTGATTTGCAGCAAAAAACACAGCCATTGGGAATAAATACTGACCTACAACAAATGCTACAATCACTGAAGATAAAGCAAGAAATAGTGAAGATTGAAATACAGACTTTGAAGTGGGTTGATTTTCAACAAATAACACCAAGGGGAGAAAGATGGGCTGGAGATGTAAAGTTTAAAAATATTGATTTTCAACAAACCCTATTAAAACAAAAGTGGTTTGGAAGAGGTGTAAAAAAGAAATCTTAAAAAGGAATGGTATAAATGGGTTGGCATGTTTATTGTGGCATGGAAAGGCTAAGGTATATGATTTTAACTGTGGAAGCTTTTCTACATTTAAATGTGTTGAATTATGAAGAGATTATAAGATAAGATTTAAACTGAACTAAGAAGGAGAAGAATAGGAGTGGAGTTCCCTCCCCCCTTTTTTCCTCTCCTTTGTGGGTGATATAAGGGAAAATGAGAGATTCTTTTCTTTTTCTTTTTCTTTTTTTATCTTAAAAATGAATGACCAAAAGCTAAGTTGCATGACTCTTTTGTCTTTGAATTGCTATACTAGAAAATGACTATTATGGGAGTAGGAGGAGCTGTACTAAATAGATTTCTTTTTACAAGCAAGATATATTAAAGATTGTAAGGAGCTGGACTCTTATAAGGAGTTAATTGTATGCGATTAAGTGAAGTGCAAGCTAGATGAAACTTTAATAAATTAGCTTAAAGAAAATTTGTTTAAAAGATCATTGTTGTCATTAAATAGATTAGATAAGATGTCCTTAAAGATGCTAAATGGATGTTAGACATGTGAACATAAATTGGGTTAAAAGTCTTTAGTTCTTTTTTCGTTTGGAACTTTTCTTCTCTTTCACTTTCCTTTTTAATGGATATTAGACTGGAATACTAGTAAGCAAAAAATGTATTTGATCGTATTTGTAACTATTATAATGAGGAGTTTATCTGTTTAATATTAGAAAAATGAAAAGATCTGGAATTGTGTAGAGTTGGTTAGATTGAAGCTACTATCGAAGAAGGAAGAAGATATTGACTTTTATCAAATCTGGAGTCTTTCTTTTAATATTGATCAAGGAAAACAGGACTCTGTAAGAAATGGATGGACTGATCTTACCACAGAAGGAGAAAGAAGATAGTGACTTCTATCACATTTGGAACCTTTCTTTTTTTTTTTTTATTGGCTGGAGAAACGGGACTTGGTTTAGATCTAAATATGTTTTTTAAGATTCCATAAATGGATCTGAATATGATTACAGAATGTTAAAAGATATGTAGTAAGGGGCTGACTCAGTAGTTCTGATGTTTGTGATGATTGATGTTTTTAGTACTGTTTTAAAATTAATAAAAAAGTACTGCCAAAAAAAAAAAGATAGTTTGCACCCAGCCCAGCCCTTGCTGCCTCGACACCTGGGGTGGCTTTTCCTAGTCAAACATTCTCTGTGGGTGGCGAGTGGTACAGGCAGAGCCAGGCCTGCCCTCTTACCTGCCTCTCCTTGTCTGCCCGCTCCCCAGCTCCGTCAGGTGCAGGCTAACTAGAGCATGGCACAGGGGCTGAATACCTACCATCAGCTTGCACTAAATAGAATTGCTGAGGCCTGTAGCAAGATCAGTCATGGGACCTTCCCAAAAGCCCATTTTCTGGGCAGTGGGAGAGGAGGAGACCAGGGCTGCCATGGTCTTTATCACATGCCACGGTGGTGTCTCAGCTCCTTCCCTCCTGCTCTGAAGCACTGCAGCTAGACAGCTGATACTGATTGGATGTCTAGCTGGTTCGCACAGAAAGGAAACACCTCCACACCCTTCATGCACTTCAAGGGATGCCCATAATCCTCTGTGCTCAGGGAATTCTGGGCAGCCTCATTGGATTGTGCCCAGAAAGTTATATTTTGTTTCAGTAGGGCCTGGCGTGGGTATTTGGGGCCTGCCCTTGCATCATCCTGGACCTTGCAGGATGCCCAACGACATCACAGGGAGGTGTGAGATTAGAACAGCAAAGTGATTGTGCCTGTACCGCAATTCTGTACCAGGCACACAATAAACAGAGAATGGAGTAAGAAGACACAGTGAAGGGTCAGATGCTGAGACACATCAACTCCCAAAGTTTTGTTGCAGTTACAAGCATCCATGTGTGCTAAATGGAGCTCCATTTCTTCCATGCAGGTTTTCAGCCATTGATTTTGTCCTTAGCCAGTTCATATGTCGAACAGCCGTGCAGCTGGACAGCCCACTCAGGTGGAAAGGCAGCTTGTGCCCGGCAAGGCCTCCTTACCTTTAAACCGTCTCTCGAGTAAGCAGCCCCCACGTTCAACCCTACAATATGTTCCTGGAGGGAAGCAGCGCTCTCCTGGATTCCTAACTTTGCATCGGCGGCACAGTACTCCATCCACTGTGAGAACAGAAGTATGTTTGCAGTGGTCAACAAGCCGGTTTTATGGTGGAGCCAGGCCTGGCAGGATCGGGTCCCTTCATGACAGTCACAGCCACCCCTCCAAGCCACCCCTCATCAAAGCCACCCCCCCCAAGCTATGCCGATCTCCAAGATTATGTAACCTATGATTTTTCAATAAAAAATCAGCTTTGTCACTTTGACTGAATTAGTGGTGAGTCATCAATGCAAGATGAGGGTAACTTTTTTTGAGGTGAAACAATGACAGCTTCTAGAAGTTACTTCTTATTTTTTTATTACAAATAAATTGTTTTTCAAAATTACATTCATACCCCATTTTCCAGTCAAAAAGCTCCCAGATTGGCTTTTTATGTGCAGTAAATATGGTACTTCCTGTCCAAAGGATTACTGTCACGATGTACAAGGGGAAAGGGACAGAGAGGGAAGAGGGAAAAATAAAGAAACTCATGCAATACTTAATCACTCTTATGGGAATTTATAGGAACTTAAGGCTATCGGAAGTCATGACTAATTTTTCCTATTGGTTCCAGTAACCCCCCCCCCCTCCAAAGCAAGTGGGTGTGCTCTGACCTCCCACCAAGGGCCCCTTCCACTGCACCATTGGTTGGATGCTTTCTTTCCATCTGAACTTGCATAGAATTGTCCCCTGATCCACTTTGGGTCTACTCTTGTAGACAGGACTTACCTCCTGGGCTGAGGCCAAGGGAAGCATCTGTTACCAGCAGCCAGACCAGAAGAACCATTCCTGGTTTCCAATTCTGGAAGATGCTGTGCCCCATTGGCTGGCCTTTCGACACAGAGAAAGAAACTGCTGGCCACTTTCCACAGCTTACAGCACACAAAGCAAAAAGTTACTCTTAGGAGCCCACACTGACAAAGAATAGTTATATAAGGCCAGATGGGCCCTTATTGGTTCCTCAGGCTGTCTGACTGCACTGAATCTGAAACTGCCGATAGGGTTGGAAAGCACCCAACTGTGGTGCCAAAAGATCCTGCCAGCAGGTCTCTGTGCATGCAAATCTCGAGAGTAATGCCATCAGAGTGGGGCACTTGAAAGATTGCACTTCTGAAGAGTCTGGTTCTAGATTTTTTTAGTCTTATACAGCATGATTATAAAGGCAGGTGATTGCAAGGAGGGAGTATTGTCTGGATGATCTTTCTAGATTCTTTGCAACTCTTTGATCCTGTGATTGTGCAGATTTGTCAAAAATTACCTAAATCTGAAATTTAGGAAGGTGACTCCAAATAGCTGGCCATTTGAAGAATGAGGAAGCCCCTAGAGTTTGTTTGGGAGAGGGGCTTTCCTCTCGGCTCGCCATTCCTAGCTGGAGGCAGGGTTTTACTCATACAGAGGAAAGGAGCAGAGGCAGAACTGAGCTTCAGCTCTGATCATTTCCGGGTGCCGCTGTTTCCCTGCAAGATCTTACATGGAAGTAGCAGACTGAGGGCACCTGGCATGTTCGGTTGGGTCCTTTCAGGTATGCCTTTGCAGGTGTGCAAATATTAATAAACACAAATATTGCAAGTCTCCATACATTCCTAGTAACCTCATTCCAAAGGAGAGTGGGTCTGATTCAGCACTGCACCCGGGAGACTCCCTGCTTGAGAACCAGCGCACCCATAGCCCCAAAACCCAACACAGCTGACAGATTTTGAGTCAAGTGCTGTGTTTTGTAATGTTGGCTTCTTCCATGAAATATGCAGATACTTTCTCCCATTCCAAGACTTTTAAGATGCAAGATGCCTCCTTCCATGATCACCCACTGAACTGAATACCCAAATCCCCTTCATATGGAGTGGGAGGAGTGTGGGCAAAAATTGATAAGAATGGCCCTATCCTGCCCCTTTCTAGAAACCACTCTGCCTATGTCCACATTGCCAGCCACTCCTGGATCATGTGGGTGGCAGAAAAATCTGTGACTGACTCAGATGAGTTTGAAGTCTAAGAATCCAGCTGCGGATTCTGCTGCTGACATGTTTTCAGCAGCAGAGGTTGCACGAATCGTACAGACTTGCAGACCATAATTTTTCACAAATTTTGCCATAGAAAAGTACAACAAATTTAAAAAACGCCAACCAAAAACGTGCATTCCCCCAGAGACGGAAATGAGAAAATATACCTTTGTGGGAAGTTGCCTGTGGAGGGGGGATTTGTGCATTTTTGGGAATTTGGGAATTTGCTTACCAATAGATTTCCAACTTACCTCTTGCACAGGTAAGTTGCATCACTAATCTCATTCCATCTGCAGCATCATTTACAGACTGGTACTTTCCAGATGTTTTGCACTACAACTACATTCAGTTCCAGCTAGCAAGCTAATAGTTCGGGGTTATGGAAGTTGTAGTAGTCCAGAAGATATGAAGTACAGAAGGCTATGCTACCTCCCTCAAGACCCTGTTTGAGTACCAAGAAGGAGATTTAAGTTAAATGCTGAGTACTACAGGTTTCTGAACAAATTTGGGGAAATATTTACAGTAGACTACAGCAGAAGGGGAGATACAGCAAGACGCCTATGGCAGAGAGGGCTTGTCCTTGTGGTGCGGGAGTGGCCAAAACAACCTGTGACCTCTCTTGTTGGTTTTATCAAGAGATGCATGCTAAGTTTATTTCTCCTCTGCTTAGAAGGTGGCAGGGCAGACCTGATGCTGAGGCTTCGAGGAAGCCCCTTATAGGTACCCATGTGCACTCAGCTGCTCTTTGTGCAAGCTTTTTTGCAGCTGCTTACAAGGTTTGTAAAGATACTGTATGAAAAGTTTTAAAATTTTAATAACATTTATTTTAACCTGTAACAGGTAATCTGAAATATTCTTGTATTATTTGTTTTTGTTCTTTTGCTTAATTGATAATCAGAGTAGTTTAATTTATGAGGACACTTGTTAACCGTCTGCCTTGAATGAGCTGGTTGCTGACCATAATAACCCATAGTACTGCTACAATAGGCTACAAATAACAATGCACCAAGGCCTGTAGGAACACAATGGAGAAGCACGGTGGCCCATCGGGAAGTGCCCTCGGCTCTTGATGTCTGCGATGCTGAATTCAAAGATCCAGCTCAGCTCTTCTAACAATCCTGCTCTTTGCTTCTATAACAGCATTTTATTATCATTGTATTGGCTATTCAATGACTGGCCAGTCCTCCCTCACTGTCCGCAGTGTATCCAAAGTGCAACTTAAAAGAAAGTCTTCCTGGTGCGTTGAGGACAGGTCTGTGCGCAGTTCAGCTCCTGGCTTCCTCCTTACTGTATCGCTCTGTTCCAGGCACAGAATTGCCCAAGTGTGGGATAGACGTGTTGTGTGTCCTGCGTGCTTGCTCATGATGCTGACCTAGGACAAGATGGTCCTTTTGTGCTGACAATATCTAACAAAACACTCTGGGTCACTGCCTGTGGCTTGAACCATCTGGAAGAAAGGATTAGGATATGCATCTGGAGAAAGCATTTGGAACCAAGAATCATTCTGGGGTTTTTGTTTTAATTGTTTGGCTAATTTAAACGGCTCATGTTGATCAGCATGTCATGTACCAGGTCACTAGGGCTGAGTTCCAAAGGGAAGTCTGGAGGGTACATGATGGCTGGGTTTGTGTAGCATGAGAAAATAATGGGCTGTCGTGTCATGTGCATCCAGACTGATTCTGAGGGGAACAAGCCACCTGACAGTGCAGGGCTCGCTGTTCTACAGGTTGCTGTGCTCTCAAGGGGTTGGGATACAGATGCGCGACCCCTTTGTGGGTATGGGGAACCAGCCATGGATCAGCCGGGCAAGAGTGCCAAGAGCGCCCCTGCTGCCCTCACGCGGGGGCTCTGGAGCAAGCACTGATGCCAGCTGCCCCCAAAGGGCCCAAGCAGCATTTGGCGGTGGCTCCTCCTTCCGTGTCATGAACATGAACGATTTTGGGCTCATTATGGGTTTTTTTTCTCTTTGATACTTGTTTCTGAGGTGAAGGGATAGGGGAGATTGCAAGAGGAACCGGAGCTCCCTCGATCCCTGTTTTAACAAATACAAGTGAGTACCCCTGGAATACTTTGAAGGAGCTTCCCACAGTTGCCCAACTGTGTTTTAATTATTTTTCTGACCAAATTATTTTGCTCAAAAAAAGGTGTCTTAAAAAACAAACTAGGTACAGTGGTGTGACTGTGAACCTTCAGAGTTGTGCAATGGGAGGGATCTGGATTCTCCTGACTCAATGGGCAAATCACAACAGTGTTACATGGTGAAGTGTGCACTTCCATGAAGTTAGCAATACGGTTGTCAACTCAAAAATGTGCACAATGCATGCACATTGATGTGTCTGTTGTAGAAAAGTGCACCGCAGGGAAAATAACAGAGAAATGTCTTACTATCTTAAAAACAGTTTGCTAAATGTGTAATGTGTAACTTTGGGAGGGGATATACACAAAAATGTTTACATTAGGAGATGCACCCATGAAAATGTGGACAAATTTTCATAAATACAGTTGGAGAGGCACAAGTGAAAAACAGACTCAGAAAAAAAATTTTGCACTCACTGCATGGTATGCCTTATGCTACAGAAGGGGGTGGTTTTAATTTTAATTACAGCCTACAAACATCACCCTCCCTTTGTGGAAAGATACTAGGAAAAGCCCTTGGCCCTTAGGTCAGTGGCCTGATGGCTCATTAATGACAGCACCCTACAGGTGCCAGGCATCTGCCGTGGGAAGCCTACATGTAGGTCATAAAGGCACAGGCCCCCAGTAACTGCCAGGTGCCCAGCTGCAAGGACTGGCAGCTACTGGATCCTTCTTCTCCGGCTGCATTTGTCCCATCCCCCTTTAAAGCCATCTAGGGCCGCTGGGGGAGGGATGAGGCAGCGAAGATACACTCCCCCGACAGGGGGTCCACCAGTCACTTCTGATGCCTGAATGACTGGCAGACCTTCCTCATGGAGGAGTCTCTCCCATTGGTGCAGTTCACTAAGCAACCCTCTGACCAGACTGGTCTAATGCCCCAGCCTCTTCAGTGTGCAGGTGCGTTACTTCCAGAGGTGGCAAACCAGTCCTGCTGCATCTGAGGGAACCTCCTGTTCATTCTACTCACTGAGGCCGCGGCATCTGCCTTGACAAGGTCCAAGTGCCCAGATCATTTCTATACTTCAGCAAGTTTTACAGCTTCATTTTTGCAATGGGGCGAACCTGGATGAGGTTTGTTGTGGTTTCTCGGAACCAGGGGTCAGACTAGATGGCTCATGAGGACCCTTCTGACTCACTTTCCTTCTACATTTCTGTGTTTCTGTTTGTCCCTGAGGAATCCTCCAGACAGCTTTTCCTAGCAATCTTAGCAATTATCTTTTTAGAGGTGGGAGAAGCAAGTATACAGCATCTCTCTCTTTTTATAGCTGGAAAGTACCTGCATTCCTGAAGTAAAGGAAAACACAGACTGGAGGTAGCCAAGCCTGAGCCAAGTGTAGCCTTGGATTCCTCAGGAAGAAGCAGGATTCAATTAAATAGACCAGGCAATAGATGCCAGACAGATAATTGAACTGTTGTCATTGCAGGGTCTGTCTTTCTTCTCCATGCTCTCTGGGTTTCACTTCCTGGCAGCTAGCAGCCAAATATGCAAGCACAGATGGGGTTTCTACTCTGCCTGTTGCAGCCAAGATGACTCTGAGCAAGTTGCTCAAATTATAAGGCAATGCAGAATGGATTGGCTTCTCAGGTCACCCGAAACTGCTGGGCATGAAAACTGCACCCACATTTAGTGGCACCTGTACATTAGACCAGAAGTGCCCCCCCCCATCTTGCAGCTGCCTTGTTTAAGGCTCCTGGTGTCCTTCAGCCCTGTGCTCCTATAATATTCTAGAAGCAACACACTCTGGGATTGTATTAGTGGCGGTTTGGGATGTGAGTGTTAAGTTGGCCTCCTGAAGTGAAATACTAGAATTCCACCTGCATTTAGGCAAGCCCCGTGTTTATATGACTGATGATTCTCTGTCTAGCTTAGCACAACGTTGTAAGGCTGGTGGCTGACGGAAGGTGGCCTGCAGAACACGCATTCACGGGTCTTCTTAAATCACATTCCCTAAAGCAGGGTCAGGACGATGCGAAGAGTGGTCAGCACCCTGGAGAGCGCCCTGAGGCCAAATAGGAGGCGGCTGAGTCCATAGATCATGGGTCTTCAAACTACCGCCCGCAGGCTGAATCCAGCCCGCCATGCCCACTTATCCTGCCGGCCATAGCACACCACGTGTGCGCGCGCACGTGTGCACACAATGAGGTGCCGGTTTGCTTGCAAGGAGATCATTTTGGACTAGCTCGGAGAAAATGATCTCCTTGTGAGCAAGCTGGCGCCTTGCTGGGAGAAAAGGATCTCTGCGCATGCATGCCCCTGCCTGTCTGCGCACATGCGCATGCACCCGCCTGGCCCGGCCTGTGCCCCCCCCCCTGCACCGCCTTGGAGGCCTGCGCCCCTCCCTGGCACCTTTCAACTGGCCCCCTATTCAAAAAGTTTGAGGACCTGGCCATGGATGAAGCCACAGCCTCTCATTTATAAGAGCTGAGCAGGGCTGCCCTGTGTTGGAGGCAGTTGGAGCTCACACACCAGTCAGGACTGGTGCCTCACTAAGGGAGTGAAGGCAACTGAGGATTTAAGCAAAAAGTCTGGATACCTAGTTCTACGTTCCTAAAAATTCTAGTTCCTCGGAACAAGTTTGCATATGCTTATTTACATATGTTGAAAAGTCTCTCAGTGGGTGTCTTCCAAGAATGCTGAAAAACACCCCTATTTGTCCAAAGGGACATATGGGTAGAGGAGAAGAGGGCATTTGGTTTCAGGTGGAGAAGTTTAAAGTTCCTTGCCCAAAGGGTCCTTTCATTCTGGTCCAGAGTCCATCTGGGACTGGATGAAGAGCACGTGAGCTCTCCATCCTTCCGTCCTGCCAGCTTTCTCCCCAGCCATCACCTCTTCTCCCCAGCAGGGGAAAGCGCTGATCAAACCTGTCAAACTGAGCCAGCCACACGCACTCAGTTCTCTCATACCCAGTAATGAGGGCAGAAAGTAGCCATAAAGGGCCACCTCCACTGGTCCTGACACCCTCCAGATAGCCTAGGCTGCAATTCTCAGCATGCCCAGCCATCTCTGGCCTCCACTGGGAGTGTGTCTTTGTACACTGGACGCTAAGGAACATGGTGGGAGGGTGATGTTGCTGTTTTGCTGCTGGGCTGGGTGGACCCTTGGGCCGATCTGGCTGGGCTCCTCTGTCCTCATCCAAATGCATTGCATTGCGGGTCCACATGCCTCGACGTCATTGTGTGTCTTGCTGTAAGACGCTTGGCGTAAGATGTGATCTGGCAATTCTGCAATGGGAAAACAGGTCCTAAGTATCTATACCAGCAAGAGGAAATATCAGCGGCAGCCCCTCCTGCTGCCCATTTCCATTGAATGACTTCACACTGTAGAGCGATTCTCTGTTACATTTATTGATTATATAGTGACATGATACAAATGGCATATGGTGTCATCACACAAAGAAATCTAGTCCTTGCCCCAAGGAGCTTGCAATCTAAAAAAATGCCCATGAGAGACCGTTTTGGAGGTGTGCAAAAACAAGAAAAATATGCACACTCAGGTAAACTGAAAAGAAAAGTTATGTAGGGAGAATCGCAGGAAGTTTGGCACAATGGTGAAGAACATGCTTCCAATGCACAATTAGTGACCCTGCAGAAAGCAGCATCTCTTTGGCGCACGTGCAACCGTGAACACGCAGCCCAGCTGCCTCTAGAAGATGCCTGGCGGGGGTGTGGCCAACACCCTGAGTCTGGCCTTGGGGACGAGGGCTGCATGCATGGTCACAGCCCCAGCTTCAACCCTCAGGTCTGCAGGGGACGCCTGCAGGGGACTATTGGAGGAGCAGCAGCAAAGCAAGGGCCAGTCAGCAGTTCTCTGGCTCAGAGTTACAGGCATTTGTCCCCCTTGGGGATATAGAAAATAAGGCGAGCGTGCTCTGTTTTCCAATTGTGCCATGCTAGCTGCTTGTATGCACAGACTCATCGAGACAGTCCTGTAGCCACACAACCAGGAAGAGGCCACAAATGCAAGCAGCTGTGTTGAACCAGCTGTGTTCAGGTGTGCACGTGTTATGTGAAGGTCTCTTTTGCAGAGCTGATAGGTCTTAATGATGCATCCAGGACCATCCTCTCCACAGTACTGAGCGTGGTCAGGGAAGGCCGAGGGGGTGGCAGATGATGTAACGATGAATGGTAACCAAGAAGTCCCAGATCTGCCTCCCTGTAGGTCTTTGTTCCACTGCACCACTTCCAAGTTCCTAGCTCAAGGCATCCTTGCCATAAATCACCCCTGCATCTCAAAGGTGAAGCCCCTGTGAGCAGGAGGATAAAATTATAACAGAAAGCTGAATAAGCTCATAGGATGTGCACAAGACCACAAGCCAGTTCTCCTACGGTTTATGTGGAGATCAGCTGGAGTACCAGGTTCTGCTCCAGCTCATTTCCTGAGGAGCAACTGCTAAAATAAAATAGCGGGAAGGTCTTTCAACTACTGCTGCTGCAAATTAGACAGGCTGCTTGGAGAGAATGTCAAGATGCTCATTGTGAATGCTTTAGCAGGGCTGCCCCCCACTAAATGACAAAGCAGGGGTAGTGAACCTCGGTGTCCCTTCAGATGTTGATGAACTATTATTCCCATCCTCCATCATCATCGGCCAGGCTGGGTGAGATGGGTGGGAACTAGATCCCAACAATATCTGGAGGGATACAAGTTTCTTCACCTCTATTAAAAGGAATTCTAAAATGGACAGATTGATATTTTCTAGAGTGTCCTGCCATTATTTCTAAATGTTCATGTTACATGAATAAAGCTGGTGTTGACTTCATCCTTCCAACTGAGCTGGGGGAACTGCTCATGAGAACAGGGCCACGGGGAGTGGAAAGGGTTGAGAAGACAACTGGCAAGCCTGATGGGGGGGCCTGGTAGATCACGTCCACCCACCTCCATGGAGAAAACTCTTCAGAAAGGCGAGGAGGAGGGGAACTTTCCATATAACTGCCTTCCCCAATCTGGAGCCCTCCAGATCTTTTAGACTGCAACTCCCAGAATTCCTTCTTATTGGCCATGCTGCCTGGGGCAGGCAGAAGCTGGAGACCCAAACAGCTGCAGGGCACCAGGTCAGGGAAAGTTATTATAAAGTGTGTTGTAGTTACTCATCATTAAATCTTCTCCAGTTTATGGCAGCCCTATGAATAAAAGTCTTCCAAAATGTGCTGTCCTTTGTAGCCCTGCTCTTGTAAAAGTAAGCCTGTGGCTTCCTTTAAGGAATCAATCCACCTCATTTCCTCTTCTGCCTTCAACTTTCCCTGGCATGACTGTCTTCTCACGATGTGCTCAAAGTATGACAGATTTAGTTTTGTGATTTTTGCTTCCAGGGCAAGAAAGAGAAACATAAAATAGGGACGCAGGCTAGTCAGATTAGCTGGATGTGCTTAGCCCTGCTCTATTACCCATTTTCTCATGTGGGTTTGTTGCTGGTTTGGGCATTGCTTGTGTATATGTATGTCTGTTCATCTTTGAAAACATTGTTGTATTGACACATTTTCCCCATTAAATTTATACTTTATTTGAAACTGTGTGGTTTCTTTTCACTTGGGGTTACTCTGCCCAACAGATGAAGAACCAGAAGAAGTTACCCATATTGGAAACATATCTCCTCATCAACTAATTGTCTGCATTACAATTGTCTTTCTCAGAGCAGCAGTCAAAGGAATATTGGCGACTGGGTTCTCGATCCTGCCATCTCGTTCCACAACTCCGAGGGTTCCCCTCCCAACAGCCTCGTGCCATTTTTTGTAATTGATTATCTGGAATGAGGGAGAGAAGAGCTCATCTTTATTTTTAATCTGACACATTATCCATCATTACAACAAGTGGAATGCATGAAGCCTGAAACCTTGTATGTCATATATAAAGTGTATGCACATGCGGACATTAACCCAGCTCCCTTTCGAAGCCCAGAACTTCTTTTCTTTAGAGGAAGTGGAAGGGTTCCAGTGATATCCCAAATGCATGGACTGTGGCACCTTCTCCCAAATCCAGGGGACCTCCCCCTCCAAATCATGGCATTACCCAAATCGCAGCTGGTTTATTTGCACAGAGCGCCCTGCTGACGGTGGCACTGGCACAGCACTCTGGAGATTTCGGCAGGGCCACTTCCAAAGGCAAGTTCAGCGGGCAGTTCAGAGTCCAAAGACAGGGCATTCCTGAGAAACTTAGCCCGGCAGGGATATCCAGTGCAGGCCCCTGTGGATGGCACTCATCCTGCACTGAGGCTTTTAGGCTTCAAATGGCAGTGCTGCTGGTGCAGGCCACCCAGGCCACCCTAGGAGTGGTCCACTCATCAGCAGAGCCCTGAGCACCGACTTATGAGGTGCCCAGGCCATGCAGCTGAGCCTGTACCTTTCAGCATCTGCACTCTGCCGCTAGGAGGCCGTGCAGGGTCAGCCCCCAAATCTCAGGGGTGGCCTGGATGTCTTGAACAGGAAGTGTGGTGGCCATTTCCCCCAGAAGTCCCTCGCTCCTGCTGCCTGGCCGTACCAACAGGCAGCTCCTCTCAGGGTTGCGCTGGGAGATTCCAGGTGAGGATGCTAGCAAAATCCAGAATGGATTTGTCCGGGTTCTGATTTCTATGTATCCAACAAGATGGGCTTGTTCCAAGTCCCATGGATGCTACAGACTTGCAGGTCAACTTTTTCTTTACTTCCGTAGGTACCGAGCAATTTCATTTCTTGGATGCAATTGCATTCATTTGCAAATGCAGCTTTGTGCAAATTAGCTAATATGCATAATTAAAGTCACATTTGCAAATGAACAGATTTCTCATGCCATCCATGAGCAGACAATGGAATGAAAGCCTAACAATCTGCAAAAGACAGAAGGGCCTAGGAAAATCCATCCATCCCCAAGTCCAGGTCATCCTCCAAAAAAGAGTCTTCCAGAGGGGGTACCAGAGAGAATTTGGGGTTCACACCTGGTTCAGTTCTATAAGGAGACTAAGCAGCTGCCTTGCATGGCAGAATTTAGGGGATTCCTCCATGTTCTGTGCAGATGATCATTTTCCTGGAAATCATGCAGCTCCAGGAAGAAGTGTTGCTATGAGAACGCAGGCACTCAGGAAAAAGAAGTACATGCACGAGCACACGCACACCTCTTACCTTCAAAGACTTTAAAAGTGAAGCAGGCATTGCCATCGGTTGTGCATTGTTTACCTGGAGGATAGCATATCCCACCTGGCCTCACGAGGGCACAGCGTCGGCAGGTCAACCCGTCTGTTGCTAAAAAGACAGGGAGGTTTTAATCTCATGGCTCTTTGCATGAACTGGTGCCTGAGAGGAGTGATGGACTGGATGAGAGCTAATAAACTCAAGATTGATCCAGGCAAGACGGAGGCGCTCCTGGTGGGGAGACCCTCAGTCCAGGGGGATGATATCCGCACTGTCCTGGACAGGGTTGCACTGGATCCAGAATTGTCCCTGGAGTTCCAGGTGGCACCTGGGGTCAGGAGTACCTTCTATCAGCTTAGGTGGATTCACCAACTGCATTCCAATATGAACAGGCAGAAGCTAGCAATGGTAATCCACACTCTGGTAGCCTCCTGTTTAGACTACTGCAATGTCTTGTACATGGGCTGCCCTTGAAAACAGTCCAGAAAATCCAGCAGTACAAAATAGGGCAGTCCATCTGTTGACAAAGATGCGCAGACAGGAACACATTAGCTCATTGCTTTATCATCTGCATTGGATACCAGTTGAAGTCTGGGCCCACTTCAAGGTGCTCACACTGATGTATAAAGCCCTGATTGGGCTTGGATATCTAAAGGAACCTCTCTTCCTGTAAACAGCTACCTAGACCATAAAATCACCTGGGGAGGTCCTTCTCCAGAAACCACCATTAAAAGAAGTAAAGAAGACAGCCACAGGGGGAAGGGCCTTCTTGGTGGTGGTGCCCCAAATATGAAACCAGCTGCCCAGACAGGTAGGCCTGGCACCAACTTTTTATATATATTTCAGCACCAGGTTAAATTCTTTTTTTATTCTCCCGTTATTCTGATTATTAATATGATTCAGTTTAATATTGGCTTTCATGTACATTGTTATTGGTCCATGTGGATTTGTTGTTAAATTATTGTTCTTTATTGCCTTTTAAAAATCATTGGTTATACTGGTTTGAACTATGTTGGTTGTGCAAACGTCCTGCGTCTGGTGCACTTGATACCAAATTGATCGTTGGTATTGTTGATATTGTATACAGTTCCTGGAGCTGCACTGCTAATGGACTGTATATAAAAGCTTTAAACAAACAAATAAATAATATTTCTGCACTCTGCTCAGGTGCGGGGGGGAGCAGAACATGATCAGCTCAGCAGGAAGTGGGGCTTTGAGACCTCCGCAACCCTCCTTCCTCCTCGTAACTGTGCATGAAAGTGGGGAAGCACTAAAGGGGATGGGATGGAGGGCTGTACCGGTTAGGCTGCCCTACAAGCAACACCTCATTCAACACGCTGCCACCGCCACTCTTTCCAGACCCAAGCTATCGCAACAAGCTAGGAGAGAAGATTTGCAGTCCAAAGAAGCAGGCAACTGTCCCACTTGGAGTCTGCAGCCATCCTGGTGCTCCTGAATAGGAGGAAGAAGGGGTAGGAAGAAAAGCATAGATTTGTCATTTTTAAAATGGCTTGTTATTATATTTACATTTAAAGGGGAAAATAAAATGGTTGGATGAGCACCTCCCTGTGATAGAATTTCTATGGAGTCGACCACTTTCTGGAACTGAATAAGGTTTACTTCTGAGTAAAAATAGTTGTTCTGGATGTTGGGAGTTGGCCTGGATGAACTTTTGAGCAATCTTGACACTGCAAGATCTGCGAATGGGGTTTCTATTCTCAGAGATGTTCTGCAAGGACATTTCTGGAAGTGGGATGCCAATACAGGAGAAGGGGGGTCTGTCCTTTTCCCACCATCCCCATCCTTTATCCTGGGAGAATGTCCTCAGCTTGAGGACATATGAAGAAAAACAGTTTGAGTGAAAAGGGGCAGAATGAGAACAGAATTTGTCTGTAAGAAAGTTTGGTGTACCCCACCATCAACGCACAGCCTATGTAAAGATGCACAGGGAGAGACATCAGGAAGTGCCCTGGAGCCTCCACTGGCTCCATTCCAAAGGAGACCAGACCAGGTAGGAGCTGCACCCTTGAAAGATCTCAGCCTGAGAAGCATTGGAGGAAAACATAATATGCAGTTCTCTGTACGTCACAAGCACTGCAGACCTTTATGGGATATAAACTGCAACTTTAGTTGATGACTTTATCAAGAGACTGTAGGACAGCAACGGCTCAACAAAGCACCATGGCCTTCCACAAAAAGGACCAGAGTCAATCGTCTCAAGAGCATTACTGGGATGGGATAAAACCCTACCTTTTCGTCATAGAATCAATAGAATAGTAGAGCTGGAAGGGGCCAGAGGGCCATCAGGTCCAGCCCCCTGCTCAGTGCAGGACTCCCAGTTAAACTATCCCTCTCAGGGGGCTGCCCAGCTGCTTCTTGAATGCCTCCAGGGTGGGAGAGCCCACCACCTCCCTTGCAAATTGGTTCCATTGTCATGCTGCTCTAACAGCCAAGATCGTCTTCCTGATGTTCAGTCAGAATGTGGCTTCCTGTAACTTGAACCTGTTATTCTGCCTCTTGTACTGTGGGGTGATCCAGAAGAGATCCTGGCCTTCCGCTTTGTGGCAGCCATTCAAGAACTTGCAGAGTGTTATCATATCACCCCTCAGTCTTCTTTTCTCCAGGCTAAACATGCTTAGTCCTTTTGCTCTTTCTTCACAGGGTTTGGTTTCCAGCCCTGGATCACCTTTGTTGTCCTCCTCCGAACACTTTCCCACTTATCTGCATCTTTCTTACTCCAGATGAGGCCCAAGCAGCACTGAGTAAAGGGGAACTAATAGTTCACATGATTTTGAAGTGATACCGTCAAAGAACCGGAAGTCCCAGTAAAGCTTATTGACAGAAATTTTATGGGATCTTGTGTGTATCTTTGCGGGAGGGTTTCTGGCTATCATATTAGCGATGGGCATGGAAGCTGCCAGAAGCAGCTTGCTTTAATATTCAGAGAAAGAAGGAAGAAAAAAGTCTGCAGGAAGAACACTGCAGTTGGGTTCTGCTTCAGTCGATGGATACAAGGGTATTCATTTGCTTAAGAACTGACAAGCTGTTGATATTAAAAAGTATCCATTCAGCTCCGAATGTTCCTAGATAATTCCTGAAGAATTCACAGCTGACATAAGAAGGTAAAGCCGAGACATGTGCTGGGAGACTACAGCCAATCAGAGGCTTAGGAACTGAATGTTAATGAGAACTCCTCCTGGCTAAGTTTTCCATAGGGGCTGAACCAGTTTTCTGAATGATTTTGCAAGCTGACACATTTGCATGTTTAAACAGACACATAGGCAGATGTGAACAGTAAAGAATTTACTGAATTGACAAGTCAATAAAGCTCAATCAGTAATATTTTTCCTACTATCGCTACCATTATTCCTGATTGGTTTAGAACATTATGTCATACTTAAAGCAATCATGATGCCATTGGGAAACTTAATGCATTGTCTGGTGTATGTGACTCATAGGTTATAAAAATGTCTGCATTTGGATTTGGATTTTGTAGTTGAATTTGTCTCTGTCTGGTAGCACACTGCTGTTAGTTACTGCAGGAACTGCGGCATCGTTCAGTAAAGCTGCTGAGGTTCAAAATGTTTAGATCTTCCCCACGAATCCGAGTGTTCATTCCTTGCAAATCAAAAACTGAGATTCTGTCAAGATGTCTATTACTGCTGCCTAAAATAGCATTTTCTCTTTTTGCAACCACATCACATTGTCGGCTCCTATTCAGCTTTCAGTGGTCTACAGTAAGCCAAATATCCCCCATCTTCTAACAATGCATTTGGTTTCTTATTCCTACATGTAGAGCTTGCCATTTGTCCCTACTGAATTTCACTCTGTTGTTTCCAGCCCAGTGCTCCAACCTATCAAGACCACCTTGGATCTTCTTTCTGTCATCCAGGCTACTTGCTGTCCCATCCAGTTTTGTGTCATCTGCAGATCTGATCATCATTCCTTGCACTTCCAAATCCAGATAATTAAAATGTGGAAGAGCATTGGGTCCGGGACTGAACCCTGCAGCACCCCACGTGTTACCTCTCCCCAGTTTGAGAAGGTCCCACTGAGGAGCACTCTTTGAGTCCTGTCCTGCAGCCAACTGTGGATCCACCTGATAGTTGTTCCATTAGCCTAATTTTAGCTGGTTTGCTGATCAGGATATCATAGGGCACTTGGTCAAGAGCTGTGCTTAAGTCAAGGTAGGTCCACAGCATTCCCACAGTCCACCAGGGAGGTTACCCATTCAAAAAATGAAATCAGAGTAGTCCGGCATTCTCGAGAGATCCATGTTGGCTTCTAGTAATCACCACATTGTTTTCACAAGTGTTTGCAGAATTATTGCTTTATCATCTGCTCCCAGGGATTATTGTCAGACAGACTGGTCTGTTGTTCCCAGTTTCCTCTTTTTCCCCTTCCTTGAAGATGGGGACAACCTTAGTTCTACTCCAGCCACCTGGCACTTCCCCTGTCATCCATGATTCCCCACACATGAGGGACAGCGACTCTGAGAGTTCTTCTGCCAACTTCTCTATGACTCTAGGATGACATTCATTGGGTCCTGGAAATTTGAACTCATTCAACCTAATTATATAATCCTTGACTGTTTACTTATCAATCTTGAGCTGCCATTCTGCTCCCTCAGACTGTATCTAGCTTCTTGCTGGACTTGGTTTCATTGTGCCTTTAGAATGTCCTTTAAAAAAATTCCCACCCTTCTTGGCTTTTTGGGCTATACTTGGTTTTGCTTCCTTTAGAATCAAGAATTCGGGGTTTCTTTGTCCACTGGGTCTTCCTTGATGGTTAGGATCACGTCAAGGATAGCGGCCGCTCTTGTTCCTTCCTCCACTTTTTGTTGGAGGGAGTTATGAGCAACACAAGTTGTTGTACTTCTAGCTCCTGTGCTACACTTAGCTGCTGCAGCTTCTAGTGCTCTGTCTAAAAACTCTTCATCTTCTCTTATTCCCTTGAGAGTGGACACTCACTGCACTGGTACTCTCAGTTTATCTTCCAACAGGGCTACTAGCTTGCAGTTGTTGCTCATGTAGTCCATGTTGACCTCAGGTGAGAAAACAAATATCGCACAGCTCTTGCAGGTAGCCACCACTGTGCTGCCTTCTTGGTCCATACTTTCTGCTCCCTTTTTGATCCTACTTGTTGATCCTGTTATAACAACCGGTGCTTTCTTCATCTTCCCTGAATGCTAACAGGATCCTACCAGTAAATGAGAGTGTGCTACAAGGAAGGAAACAAAGAGGAGGGGAACTAAGGGGGAGGGGGAGAAAAAAGTGAGGGAGCTCTCCCACCAAATTCTGCTGCCAAACTCCTGCGAGCTCTTCCTGTTCACTTGCTCTGATTGCTCACTGTCTGGGAGCTTGGTTGCCTATATCCAGTAGCCCCTAGACCTGTCAACCCTCTGGCACACTCATGGGAAGCTAACTGTGCTATTTTTAATGATTCATATTTGGAAGATGGAACTGCTTGCGAGAGCCACAAGCTGCAGTTCAAGGTCCTGGGACTCAGCCAGGGAAGGCAGTAGAAGAGATGAGCCCAGGTCCAGATGGGGACGCAGATCACACTGACCTTGGGAACAATGGGGAGTTACAGCCCACGGAACAAGAAGTTGAAATGGGAGAAGTCTCCAATGGAGAGCCATCCTCCCTTTCAGAGGTGGACCCAGTGGCTCAGCACCAACACCAGGAAGAAACCCAACTAGGGATGAGATTGGTCGAATGGAAGTGTGAGCTCTTTCTCAGCTCTCCTCCCCAAGGTTTGGAACACAAGTGCACTCATAAGGGGAGTTTTGGGGAGTGATTGCTAGACTGGGGTTAACTCACCACTTTGCATATGCTCAGGGACATAACTGGATGATTTACATGTAGAAACAATAGAGAGAGCTTTGCCAAGAAACTGTGTGTAGCTGTTGCCTGCTGAGAGGGAGGAAGCCTGGCTTGCGACACCGTGGCAGCTTCCTCTGACCTGCTCAGCTAGGAGGCAGGAGTCCTGCTACACAAGTTGCCACTACCTGGCCCAGAGAGGATGGGGGACACCTCCTGGAATCCCCCCCAGTTCTCCTCCACACTTCAACAGAGCAACAATAACCATACGGTCAGTTGACCAAGACAGTCCTACTTGTGTGCACCACAATCCACAGAAGCACTTGCTGTGCACGCCGCGTGTTCTCCAAAGGCCCCCCGACCTTTCACAGCTGGGAAGATGCCTTGGCAAAACCTTCGTGCTGCTCTTCCGGGTTACACAAGAGCCATGGATCAAGCAAGGGTCCACCTGGTCCAGCCAACTGGTTGTCCACAGGAAACCCACAAGTGGAATAGGAGTGCAGCAGCACCCTCTCACCCATGTTCCCCAGCCACTGGTATACACAGGCACAGTGCCTCCAGCCCTCAGAGGCCTTTAGAGCCTTCACCTCCAAGAATCTGTACAATCTCCTTCTAAAGCCACCCAAGCTGGTGGCCCTCACATCTCACGGAACTGAATTCCCTTCCACTGTTTAACCATGAGCTGGGTGGAGCAGTCCTTCCTCTGATGCACCCTGAATCCCCCAACAATCAGCTCTCTGGGTTGACCCCGGGTTCCAGCAGAGAGAGAGAGAGCTGCCTATTCACTTTCTTCACAATATCCATGAGTTCGTACTCCTCCATCATGTCTCCCTTCACCTGCCTTTTTCTCAAGCTAAATAATCCCAGGATTTGCTCTGTCCCATCAATCATTCCAGCCACCCTTTTCTGTATTTGGGGGATTCTGCAAAATCTTTCTTAGATGTGGACAGCTGTAAACCAGTTTGGGGCTCTGTTGCTTCTTAAAGAGAAAGCAGGGTCATGATATCTGCTTGTGGGTGGCATTTTACTTCTAGGTTCTTTAAGGGGTAACTTACCGTCTGGTCGGAGACAGAGGAAAGCACAGGCAACAAGCAGACACCTTGGAGCCATGCGTGGCCCTGGAAGCCTCGCAAAGAGGAATTCCATTGGAGAGGCTCTGGGCACTGGCAGGAAACCGCTGGCCATGCCGCTTTTATCAGCAGAACACGCCCCGCCCCGGGCATCTGGCTTTGCTCCTTAAAGAGACCAGGCCCAAGGATGGGGCTGGTCTCCCAAGAGATACTGTAGCTCTAGGTGGAATGCTAATCCTGCCCCACTCCAACACACACACACACACACACTCACACACTCACACTCCCCTTGAATCATGGACCTTCTGGGACTGGCACACCTTGGCTACTCCTTGCAAATTGTTCAAGGGGTTTGGAGCCGTGGGCGGGGGGGGGGGGACAGCAGCCTCCCCCTCCCCTTCTCCTGCTCCTTCTCAATGACTTTGTTGTGGGGGACTGTCATTTCTCCCCTCCATTTTAAAAGAATCTCCCCACCTTCCCTTGCTCACGCCTGTGCATGATGGGAAGCAGGGTCTTCGGTGAGCCATTTCCCCCCAGACGTCATCGTCCCGATTCCATCTGCTTCCCCCACCATCGCGTTTGTATGCGACAGGAGAGCTCAGGTTCAGCCCAGCCGCATGGGCCACCCCAGCACGGGGCAGCAACCAGGCAGGAGTGCCACCCAGAGCTGCCCCCGCAGCCACGGCGGTGGGGCACGTCCTGCCCGTCCTCCTCGTGGGGCTACACCACCTCGTGTGCTTTCTTGTCAGGTTGCTGAGAAGCCCGCCTGGCCCACCCCGCGTGTCCGCGCCACGGTGTCGCCTCTTGAGGGCCCATGTCTCACACAGGCTTGATGGAAGATCTGCATATCACCTCGGAGCGTGTGAATGGGCAATCTGGCAAGGCGGGCCTGGCAACAACGGCATGTCCTGGCATCTGGAGCACCGCCTGGAGGCACGGCCGGGAATGCAGGGAAAGCCAAGCTGGGACCGACCTGTCCCCTGGCAACTGCTGGATGAACAGGGCAATGGAAAGTGGTGGCTGAAGCGGCGGCGCCCGCGGCCACCCTTGCTGCCAAAAGAGTGGCCGAAAGAGGGAAACCACACAAAGCCATTGTAACTGGATTCACACATTACAACAAGCGATGCTGAAATGTGGGAACCTTAGAACAAACCACTGGTGTGAATACAGGCAGAGGAAGCCACATGGTCCCCACTGGCGAAAGCCCCAGCAGCGGTGAGTGTCTTTCGCATAAATGCCGTGACGCTGCTGCCTGTTCATGGAAGGGGACCTAAAGTAGGTTCCCCTGCCCAGGTTGCCTGGTGAGTCGCCTCCCCAGACCACTGGCCAGCCGAGAAGAAGACCTGCTGGCATGCCGACCAAGCGGCTTATGCCAGGGAAGGGCCCAATTGTCCGCTGCAGTGCAGCTTCTTGTGTTGCACGGACCCAGCCTGGGTGGGGTGTTGCCATGAGTGATAAGCCACCAGACCCCAGGAGCTGGGCTGCTCTGCCCCTTTCTTGACCTTCTTCCAAGGTGAACCTGGACAGAGACCCTTGTCTGATTCCTCAGATAACCAGATGATGCCAGGCTGGCTGTGCCATCTGGCAGCAACCTGAAAGCAACAAGCTTTTGCAGGGTAGTGCCCATGTTTTATACTGTATTGTTGTATTTTTAATTTAATATTTATATTTTTAATTTATATTATAATTATTTAACTTAGTGATGTAAGCCGCCCCGAGGCTTCGGCGAATGGGGCGGCATAAAAATGTTTTAATAAATAAATAAATAAATGTTGCTATTTTGGAGGCAGCAACTCTGGCATGCTGAAGACCCATCACCTTCACCCAGGCCTCCCCTGCTTAATTACGCTTTTTTAAAACTAATTATGCTTTTTTCCGATTTCCCCAAATAGATCAATTCCATACAGGAAGTCACAGCCTTGCGTCCAGAAGACCTGAGCACTGCTGCAA
Source organism: Varanus komodoensis (assembly GCF_004798865.1). Taxonomy (NCBI): domain Eukaryota; kingdom Metazoa; phylum Chordata; class Lepidosauria; order Squamata; family Varanidae; genus Varanus; species Varanus komodoensis. Next base: position 21,438,097 of record NW_025336347.1, on the reverse strand, counting down.
AGGACAGAGCATTTGGGAGCGCTTTTATCCCAAGATGACTTGATGGCACATAACAAACAAAATTTCCGACTTTCTATGGGAGCATTCTGTGCTTTAATTTAGTACTGCACACGGCATGAAAAACCTTTGTGGAAGTGGTAAATGGTCCATAAGTGGATTGAAGAGATAAAAATCAGTAAGGGGCACACTCCGTCCATTCCTAGGCAGGGACAGCTTGACAAACTGGGCCATGCATTGGTGGTTTGTAAGCGGGATTACTGCAGTGTTTTGACGGCGGGGCTGCTTTGGGTTCAGTGCAGTAGCTGCGGCTGGTGCAAAGCACAGCGATCATCTACTACTGTGCCAATATCATGCCTGTGCCGAAAGCAAGGCCCTGGCTGCTTCTCTGAAGCCAAGCCATGTTCAAAGCATAAGATCCTGAACAGGTGAGGGCAAGGTTACCTGGATGAAAATGTCCTCTAAAGACCAGCCCATTCACTGAAGCCCAATCATAGCCATGCTTCACTAGGGCTATTCAAGGAAGGGCCTTCTCTGTGGTGACCCCTAAATTTGGAGCAGGCAGCCACTATAGTTTCCACCCAAAGGGGAAATGTTCCCCCTACTAGTAAAAGCATGTCTATTAATCCAGACATTCTTAGATGCTGAGTTTTACTACCAGCTTCATTGTTCTATAATGCAAATAACCTTATCGCCTGTCATGATGAACAGTAGTCTATGACAAATTTTAACAAATAATATTATAAAATATTGTGCTGTTGTTATGCAGTGTCAAGTCAACCTCAAAGGGAGGAATAGCAGGAAAGTTTCCAGTTTCGATTCAACACTTTACAACACTTCCAGCTCAGGTAAAAAGTTATTTAAAGTTAAACTGAAGAGTGTCAGTAAAAGAACCACATTTCAAAAGACTGTCTTGAGTTTCTGGAACCTGAAGAAAGGAAGGAGGGAAAGGACTAGCTCATGATACCAATCTTGATTCCACAAAGAATCCAGAAGCAGAAGCCTTAATAAAGTTGGGGGTTGGAAGCCCTGAGAAAGGTACTGTAGGATTTGCTGCCCAGTGTGTTAACACACTGACATTTTCACACACAAACACACGAGAGAGAGAGAGAGAGAGAGAGAGAGAGAGAGAGAGAGAGAGAGAGAGAGAGAGAGAGATTTTCTGTATAAGCAAAAGTGCCCCAATCAAAGTGATGAATGGGCATTACAGCATTCTTACCTAAGGGTAAGGCGTAAAAGACTTGCCCTCCTATGAGATATTTCCAGTTGCTCTATGCTGATCTTCGTAACAAAAGCAGCAGAAGATTGACTGTGTCTCCTCTAGGAATCATCAGAAAGCTGATAGGGTATGTGCACCCTACTGGTGAATGAAATGGGGTAGCAACCCAGCTGCTCTGGTAGACCCTGAGGGGTTAGCACAGTGTCTGAAAATCACCCTGTGCCTCTTGCATGGGAAAACCAAAGTTGCAGCCAATAGAATACTGGTAAAGTCTTTCCCACTTGAAATCCATGGGGAAAAATAGAAAAGGATGGGGAAAAATAAACAAAGGTAATGTGATGCCACCCAAATGCATGAGGAACTGCAGAAATTGTATAACTTGGAAGGATGGCTGTGGAATCATGCAAGGTTTCGATCCTGGGAGACTCAGCAAAATTGCGGGGGAGTGGGCCATTGATGGTGAGGCATATTACTTCAGTTCTAAAATGCATAGCTTATTTCTTCTTTTCTCTGCCTGCAACTTCCATATATTTCTCATATGTGAGAACAGCAAGAGCCTTTGACCACCCTGATTTTAAAATACCATCATAGTCAATTGTAAGTTCAAATCATAGCACAGTCTTGACTACAGGAATAAAATGGAGCTTGCTAAGTACTGCTCTCTAGGGGTTCAGTCAGGGCTCCCCTGAGCGGCAGAGCCCTTGACTTTGGCCCCAGTGTTCAGCCCTATTATTATTTTTGTATAACAATACATATTTCTCTCCTGACCTTTTTCTTTTGAAGAATTCAAAGCAGCTTATATCATACTCCTCCTCCTGCCCTCAGTCTTCTCTCCACAACAACAACCCTGTGAGGTAGGTTGGGCTGAAAATCTATGACTGGTCCAAAGTCACCGTGTTGTCCCCATGGCTAAGTGGGGACTAGAGCCCGGATCACCTGAGTCCCAGCCTCACGCTCTCAACCACTGCACAACAGAGGTGCTTGCAGAATTTTGGGCACAGATTTGTCTTATACTGAATCCTAAAGGTCAAGTTAACCCTACTTTGCCAGGGTCAAGCTAACCCTACTTTGAAGAGGGAGAAAAAAGGCAGAAACACCCCTCAAAGGAGCGTATTAGCATCTTCATGCAGGCAGCCAGGTCCGAATGTCTCTGCTTACTGGGAGACAAAAGCCACTGTGGTGTGGTGGTGAGAGGACAGGTCTGGAATTGGGGCACCTGACTATGAAGCTTACTGGGTCACTTTGGGTCAGTTGCAGATTCTCACCCTAACCTACTTCACAGGGTTCTTCTGTGGTTAAGATGGAGAGAAGGACCACTCTGTGACCCACCTCAGGCCCCTTGAAAGAGGGAAACAGATGTAATATAGGACATATCTGGCTGGTTGGCATTAAGCCCAGGTAGCCTGGTCACATCCCCCAGTGTCATCAAGGAAAATCAGAGCACTCCAGGCAGCCAGGGATGGAGAAATCCCCCGCCAGAGCTCCCAGCACAACCACAGGCAGCCCAGCTTCCCAGGTCAGCATGGGCATCACCTGTATACAAATGTACCAATCGGTACTCCTGGCAGGAATTTCAAACCACTGGACATCTGTCATCGCTACCAGGTCAGCAGGGGTATAAAGGGAATCTCCGCGCTGTGCTCTGGGCCAATTGCCCTTTCGTTGTGATCAAACTTATTCTCAAGAATAAATGTATTTGTGGCGCCTCCCATTCTTGTCGTGAATAACAATCAACAGTTCGGCCCCCTGGTGTCCTTCAGTAGCAATGATGACAACAGTGACCCCAAGCATCAGTCAGTTGTACCGGAGACCATGACATTATCCACACAGCGAATACCATTGCACATATTGATTGTTTTATTGAATGATGTTCTCCTTTCATTTTGCAAGTTGATAAGGACCAGCTGCTAAATGACAGAATTTCTGGTCTTGCGGTGTTTGTCCCAGCAAGACCCATCACAATGGGAAGGTGGTTGTAAGCAACAGCATCGCTACTCTTTGCGTTCTGGGTCGGTCTGCTGCGCAGATGTTGAAGCATTGCTGCTTTGTTTCTGTTTTGGTGATCAAACTGTTTTCTGTGAAAATGAAACAGATGAGCAATCCTCCATAAACAGCTGTTCTTTTAAAGAGTAGCGAACAGCAACTGGGCTACTGCACATTCATCCCCATCTATTTTCTGAGTATTTGGCTCTCCTGCAGCAGCTGGTGCTCAGCCTTTCCCAGCCTGATGCCTTCCAGAAGCATTGGACTACAACTCCCAGTATCTTTATGCCAGGGTGACTGGGGATTAGGGGGTTTGTAGTCCAACCCTTCTGGAGAGCACCAGGTTGGAAAAGGCCAGGAGGTAGGTGCTGCTTGTCTGCATGATGAAAATCACAAGTAAGTCCCATTCAACAAAGGTTGTTAATTAGAAGTTTCCCGTTTTTAAGTTCTGACTCCTTAATGCTGTCTGTCCAGGGAATCTGCAGGATTAGTGACAAATGGCCTTTTAATTGCTCCTTGTTAGCCCACGTCTGTCTGTCTGTCTGTCTGTCTGTCTGTCTGTCTCTTTCTTTCTTTCTTTCTTTCTTTCTTTCTTTCTTTCTTTCTTTCTTTCACAAATGGAAATATTTCACTATTAAATGCAAAGGCAAGAATAATGCAAGATTAGTAATAACATAAAGATTCCCCAAAAGAGGGAACAGAAACTGACTACACATGTTAACTCAGATGTAAGTCCCACTGATTTTCATAAAGTTTACTCCTAAGTAAGATGGTTTAGTACTGCAGCCTAAAAGGATCCGTGAAAGAGGAATTCATCACTAGTTTATTCCTGCACAGCTGGGGGAATAAGAAGGCCTGACTATAAAAGCAAGAAGCTTTTCCTGCAAGGCAGAGCAGCTGTGGGGGAGAAAATTCTACTGTTGGAGAAACTGTTGTTGCAACAGCATTGGATCTCTAACAAAGGCCACAGATCAGGTCCAAAAACACAGGGGAACATGGAAAGTGGACTGTGGCAAGGTTAACATTGGAATTCTCCATCAGGGGTGAATGAATGGCTTGTGGCTAATCCAGGAGAAAAAGGCTACCATGGACGTATCCAGGGCTTCCAATTGCAGTTCTCTCGATCAGAACAGCAGCTAAATTGGCACTGGAGCTGAGTCTTTGGGTCCTTCCATCTACTTCCGCATCTGTTATTTTCTTTATTCACACAGCTTAGTATGTACTTCTCCATGCCCTGGTCTAGGATTGAAGGAAGAGAAGAGAGAACGGTCTTGTCTCAGTTAAAGTTCAGCAGAAAATTGCCCTCCCTTTGGAAGGCCAGGATGCACATGCACTGCCAAAGGCTTTGAGATCGCAAAGCCCCCTTTTGCATGTGTGTGTGTGGTGTCTGGCTAGAACACAGGGAGCAGAGTCTGAAATAACTGGAGAAAGAAGCAGAACCATCAGGAGATGCAGCCCATGGCGAGGGGAGGTTGCCACCCATCCTGGCCACAGAACTAGATCCTTCGATCAGCAGGCCTCAAGGCAGGATATATCTGCCAAGCTTCTGGTGAGTTTCAGTTTAAACTTTTTGTTTATTTGCTTTATTTTAATACTGGTGCTACTATAATTTATTTTGTCAGGATCGTGTGCCATTGTTGCCAAGTGTTGGTGGGGGTGGGGGTGCTTCTGGGGGCTGGAAGACAATGTATGCCTTTCTCTCTAACAAATAAGCAACTCTGTGGATGTCGGAGCTGTGCTTCCTCAAAGGAAAAGGGAGGGAAGTCCACCCTGTGCCCACCACTCCTGGCAGCACACGATTGCAAAAGGCCAAAGAAGGCATTGCTAGCGGTCAATCAGCTTTGGAAAATGGCAAGGCGATTTGGAAGGAGTTCTGCACCAGCCTGTTCCTGAGGACCACAAAAGCCAAGGATGCTCCCCATTGGCTGAGACCGTGACCCGGTGACAACCCTGGCGGTCTTGTTGGAGGTCCTGTTTCCATATCTCAGATGTCTTGCATGCCCGACCGCCCCTTGAGATCTGCGGGAGAGTCCCTTCTCTGGGAACCCTCCATGAAAGAAATTAGGAGAGTAAATACTCAGAGGAGGGCTTTCTCTGCGGTGGCGCCCAACCTATGGAATGCACTCCCCAAAGAGGTCCACCTGGCACCGTCGTTACTGGTTTTTCGGCGCCAGGTAAAGACCTTTTTATTTAAACCTCATTTTAATTGTTAAAATATATGATCTGGCCAGGGCAACTTCTTCTTCCTTCTCTTTTCTCCTCCTATATTCTTTATTTACTTATTTTATACTGTTAATTTTTATTTTATATTATTATATTTGTATCTCTGTGTATTTTTGTATTTAGTGGTAATTTATTATGTTCTATTGTATTTCAATGTATTTTACTGTGTTGTAAGCCGCCCCGAGGCTTCGGCAAGGGGCGGCATAGAAATGTAATAATAATAATAATAATAGTAATAATAATAATAATAATAATAATAATAATAATAATTGGGGATCCAGTGATTCCATAAGAGGGCCCTCTTATGCTATAGCATGGCTACTTATGTTTCCTTAGCAGGGTTGGCCAAGGGACTTCCTCAACAGCCCTTTGGAAGCCAAAGTCCTTGATGTTGTTAGTGATCTTTTTTAAAAAATCCCTTTCTTGCATCCATTATTTCCTGCTTCCATCTCTTTTGTGCATTTTTTTGTTCTCCTTGATTGGGCAAAACTTCCAGTTTCTAAAGAAATCCTTCCTTTCCACTGCTAGTGGTGCAAAATGCAATCTTATGCATATTTACAGTGAGAAAAAGTTCTACAACTACCAATATGGCTGGCTAAATAATGCTGGGATCTGTAGTACTCTTTTCTATTTAACAAGCATTGTATTGCCCCCTAAAACTTCGAAATGATTCCTTTCTCATCATCTTGCACCTCAAATTGGATGTTGATTTCCCTTCCTTCCTTGTCACTGCACTGGAAACAATGGCAAAAGGGTATTGCTTGGATAAACATATTAAATATCTTCATTATGTTACATCCTTACTGTCCAAATTCCTATGTATTTGCTTGTATATTTTTAGTGCCTCTGAGGACAGGTTTTCCAGAGATAAATCTCATTTCTGGAAATTTGCCTGCTCCCTTCTTTCCTGTCAGGGCTACTGTCCCAGTTTTATTGTGGTGAATTCTGTTAAAACCCTGCTCCCCAGGTGACCCAGTTGAAAGAAGTCATGGCATGCTGGAAGTGAGCTGCCATTTTGTTCTGCATCCAGCTCCTTGAAGGAGCGGGGCAGCAAACATTCATTTAAATTTATTCCTAAATTTAATAATTGTACCTGCAATTATTACTGGATTTGTATCCCACCTTTTCCCCTCTTATATCAAGAAGCCAAGCAGCTTACATGGCTCCCTTTCATCCTCACAACAACCCTGGGAGTTCAGTTGTGCTGAGAGCTGACCCAAAGTCACTCAGTGAGCTTCATGGTTGAGTGGGGAGTAAAACCTGGGTTTCCCAGCACACAGTCCAGTGCTCTAACCATTGCACAGCACTGTCCCTCCTTCTAAATCAGGATCCTAAGGTGGAGGTTGGGGAGGGGGGCTTTGAAGATCAGGGTGGAGTGTTCAGCTCCTACTCTAGAATAAAGATGGAGGAAAAAGATGCAGCGGCTACATATGAATGTGAAATATTGTCCGTGTTGGCTCTAAAAGAATGTGTGTCTTGCAGAAAGATTCCTAACCCCCATAGATGGTCAGGGTGAAGCACAAATCCGCTTGCGCTGTGCAGAACATTTTGAGCGGAACACATGGTGCCAGCGGCCACACCGAGACGCAGCGGCAGCATCTCAGGGCGTGTGCCGCTGAAGAGACAGGCAGATCTTGTTTCTGTGCCTTCTTCGGTGCGTCACTTTTACTCTCTTCTTTACAGCACAATCTTATATACGTCTGCTCTGAAGAAAGTCCACTGAGTTCCAGGTTTGTGGATGCAGGTTTGCAGTCTCAAAACTGAGCATGCCTTTTGGATATTGGTTGGGCAGAGGCATGCCTTGCCTTTGACATAAAGATTTTTTTAAAAATAATATTCAAAAATTGGCAACCTTACTCACCTCTCACATTAGGTGACACAACCCCATCCCTAGGGATTAGGGATTCCCCTTCCCTATGGGGAAGGTTTTGTGTAACCTGCTCCCATCTCATAACAGCTTCCCCAAAGCAGGGCTTTATATTTCCCATATCTATCTATCTATCTATCTATCTATCTATCTACTTACCTACCTACCTACCTACCTACCTACCTCTCTGAGAGAGAGAGAGATCTCCCATATATTAATATTTCAGCAGCATGGCTGCAGTGCAGCGGTAGACCATGTGCTTCCATGCAGAAGGTCCTGGGTTCACTCTCTGGCATCTCCTGGCAGAGATTGAAAAATTGCTGCCTGAACCCCTGCAGAGCCATTGCTGCCAGTTAGTGTCAGCAGTACAGGGCTAGATGGGGCTGGTGGTCTGACCCAATGGCTGGCAGGCAGGCAGGCAGGCAGGCAGGCAGGCAGGCAGGCAGGCACCTAGCTCCCGAAGTTCCCATGTTGCATGTACTGTAAGCCCATCACAGCCATTCATTTCATTGGCAAATGAACTGGAAATGCTATATCCAGCAATGCAGAATAAAGCAAATCAGATCAAGATCACGGCTGGAGTCAGAAAAAGCCTTGCCTTCCTCTCCTGCTAGGATGACCTTAACAATGTGGCCCTGAGTACAGGGAGACATACAATCCCCTCCCAATCCATAGGTCCCTCCTCTGTCGCGCATCACAGCCACGAGTTAATCAACGTTGTCCCGGCCCTGGACACCCTCTTCCCCGGTAGCATGTGTCCCTCTGCACATGCTCCCCAAATGTCCCCAGCTTTTTCAGAAGCCACTTCAACAGAAGCTGCCAGACTCTGGCAGGTCTCTCTTTTCCTTCTTCTAGTGGGACGTACCTCCAAGTCTGAGGCAAAGGAGACTGTAGACTGCAAGCAGCCGTGGCTGAGCTGTGTGTCTCCGCTGGGTCCCCAGGAAGAGGAACCCCATGTGAGAGGCCTTTGGCACTCCCTGTGAGAAGGAAACAGGCTGTTCCTCGGAGCGCCAACTGTTCTTCATCAACAAAGCTCACCTACGTTCCAGAGATCAACCAGTCCTCACGGAGGTGGATCAAGAACCGACCGGATGGGTCATCAGATCATGGCTGGCCTTTTGAATTCTAGAACCAAATTAAAATATAAAAATACTCCCCTTTCCCTAAAGCTTGACAGTTTTGGGATCGACATCCTCTGCCTGAATCTCTCTCATGGCTTTCTTGGTTCCAGGACCCACAGAGGGGCGTCCTTCTGAGTGGGGCAGGGGCAATTGTACTTCCCACGGACTACAGGGTTGTGGCAAATAGTGCCACTCAGATGTTGGTGGACTCCAGTTGCTCTCCTCTCCTGAGCATTGGCCATGCTGGCTGGGGCTAATGGGAGTGGGACTCAAACAACATCTGCAAAGCCACATGTTTCCCCTTTCCAGAGGCCAGGAAAGTCCAACCCTTTTGCTACCCAGATCATGAGTGTGATGGGCTGTGTAAAAGTAATTCAGTGCTAACACACGTGTGTTCCACATTCTCAATCAGCACACAGTCATAAGGCTGCCAAACAGATCGACACAAAGGGTTTAATAATTTGCATACTTTTTAAATGAGTGATTTTTTTCATTTGCCCAGTGCAACTTCTGAGTCTTTTGAAATAAATCTTCTCTCAGGGTAAACAGGCAAATCTGGAAAGTAATAGTCCAAAGGAAGGAGCAAGCAGGAACACAGAGAACTCATCAGCCCTGTTGCAATGGTTTTGCTTGGAACACCAAATATATCATATTCTCTTTCAGGGCCTGGATCTTTCCATGGAACTCCACATCTCTTCTCTTTTTTCACTGTTTAGCCTCTTATGAGTTTCTCCACCTGGCTTTTCTGTGTCTGGGATGGAAGGGAAAGTATTTTTTACTGCTATCATTAAGTAGTAAATCATTCATCCTTGGGATGGGCGAAGTACGTGCATCGCCAGATGGTTTGTATATTACCAAGACTTGGCCCTGCTTAGAGTAGACCAGTTGTAATCAATGGGACTTAAGTTATTTGTGCCTCACCATGATTAAGTCTGGATCCAACCCAAGGTGTCTTTGAGTGTCCAGTGGATGCATTGCTCACACCTGTGCACACCAGCATCTACATACGCATATAGAGAGTGTGTCAAGAATGGAGTGCAGAGTTTGCCTTTGTGACCCCTTCACTTATATCAAGGATACAGAATCATTGCAGGATGTGTGCCTAACCTCCTTGGGCCATAATCTGAGGCAATTTTAGGAGGTAGCCCCCTGGATCCCCAAATTTCTCTGAGGCCTTCTGCCCTGCTGCCCTGCTGTCCAAGGGGACTTGCTGAAATAGAAACATAGAAACAGAGCGAATCAGAAGGGGTCTCCCGGGCCATCTAGTCTGACCCCCAGCACCAGCCAGCTCCGCTCACGACACGCCCACCTTGTAGACGTCCAGCCTGTCCTTGAACACCCGCACCGATGGGGCCTCAACCACCTCCTGGGGAAGCCCATTCCACACCCTCGGGGTCCTGACTGTCAGGAAGTGCTTCCTGGCATCCAAATGGAACCTTGGCTCCCTGAGCTTTGCTCTGTTGGAGGGGGGACTCCGTACAGGGGTCCCGATGAACTTGGTGGCAACTGTAGCCCCTGGATCAGCTGGCATTTTGCCCACAAGCCACTCACCTCCTACTGCCCTCCCTGGATCTTTCTGTCTGAGGGGCTTTTCCCTCTGGAATCAAAGGCCCTCCTCTCCACTGTCCAAACATCCCCTTTTTAAAAAATAAAGGTGTCTTTAGGAGAAAAGGTTGACACTAGAAATACATCTTCATCAACCCTCTGGTTCTCATGGGAAGTTTTCTCCTCTTGCATGTGCGCCAAGGACTCTTCTGAGTCCACGCACACAACACTAATGGGGAAGATTGATTTGGATTTCGAACGATTCAGAGTTCAAACGGCCTCCTGAAACAAATTAAGTTCGAACTATGAGGCACCACTGTAATGTGCTTGAATCATCCTGGAACCATCCCACCCCCCACCCCCCAGCCCCAGTCCATGGAAAAATTATCTTCCACGAAAACCGATCCCTCCTGCCAAAAAGGTCGGGGACCACTGTTCTAGAGCAAATGCACTAGAATAGATGCAGAGAGATGTTTGTAAGAAACACTCGACACTGTGGTGCTGAGTTCTGCTATTCATTCACACTGATTCATTCACAAAAATATTCATGGACTATATCATTTTAGTGAAGATGGGGACACTAGGAAATATTAAGCAACTTTAAGTCTCAGCTCAGGCTTCAGGTGAGGCTTCAGGCTTCAGGTGAGATTTAACTTTGGCAGGCTTCTGTCCCATGTGTGCAGCTTTGACTATTGGCCAGTATAGAAATAAATAATAATCAGGTGCCTATACGCTTGGGTGTGTACAGGCCCAAAGTCACAAACAGGTACATGCACAAAGTGAACAAAGAAGGCACATGAAAGCTAGGGACCAGCAGAGGCCCCATGCCTAAGCACATGTGCTAACATACAGCATCAATCAGCAATATCTAGTGATCTTCTGGTCCCAGGCATTAAGGCACATTGGAACCTCCTTTCTCCTGTAGGTTCCACTGAGAGGGAGGACCGACCAGAAGACGGCTTCACGTGTTTTCATGGTTCAAGGGAACAGAGGACTCTCTTGTTCCTGTTGCATTCCTGTTTCTGCAGGCACATAGGGCTTCTCCACACACGTCCACGTTATTTGTTATGTACTTGCGTTGTCTGCAGGTACTTTACATGATGTCATTGATCTCTGCTGTGCTTTACAACCATTTCTGTGAATTGTTTTAGACTGAGGAAAATATGGTATTATGTGGAATCGTGGGATGAAACACTCATGTATTTCTGCAATACTGCAGCACCACCTTGTGGTTATGTAAAGGAAATATAGAAAAGTAGAGAAAGACACCCCCCCCCCCTTGCACAGGGAAGAAAGCACGAACTGATCCTAATCCCATAAAGAATCCAGAAGCAGAAATCCCACTAAAGTGTGTTAGAAGCCCCATGAAGAGAAGTCCTCTAGAATAGGGGTGACTCGGGTTATAAGGGATTCAAAGATCTTGCTAATTTCCACCACTCTGTTTTTCATGCCCAAGGATAACACTTTTCCCATTTGTTCAGTTCCTTCCTTTAAGTTAATCTGCTATTTAATGTAACGCAGAAGGTTCTAAAGCAGGCTCCCCCTAAAGAAGGCTGATGCCCTTCAGATGGTGGCAGGCTGGAGAACAGACTGTGGGGGACTGTAGCAAGAAGAGAAACTCACCCAGGCCACAAGGTGAAGTGGGTTCCACAAGGCAATCTCGCCTACAATTTCTCGTTACAGAAGTCTTCATCAGAGCAGCAGCTGTACATGTAGAGGAGCCCTGTGTTCTCATCCTCTTCCCATTCGTTACACTTCTCATTGTCTATGTAGGCGCAATTTAAGACTTTTTGCCAGAGCTGAAAATCTGGGGTGGGAAAGACAGCAGTTTGTGGCACCCGTCATTTTCTCAGCCATTGCTGTTTGATCTAGATTCCAGTTGGTGTGAGTGTTTGTCCAGTTGTGGCTTGGCATCGAACTCTGGGAGTTTAGAGGACGGACGTCCAAATGGGACACAAGCCTTCCAACCTCTAAACTTCCTTAGCTGAGTGGTCAAAAGCAAACTGCTCAGCAGGGAATGAATAACAATGTCACCCTTGTAGCTGGGCAGTCTCATTAGGAAGGTGGCACAATGCGGTGAATTCCTGGAGCCATGGCGCTGGGCGACATTGGACTCACTCTCAGCCCAACCTACCGCACCAGGGTAACTGTTGTGAGGATGAAATGGAGCCATGGAAGCTGGCCTGGATTCCTCATAAGAGGGAAAAGGGTAAGACATAAATGCAATACAATCAAGCTTTTAGGGGTAACCAAATGACCCACCCAGTTTTCCTGGTCTGCCAGTTGTTTCACGTTTCCCAGGTTTTGCACGGTGCTTTCCCCACTCTAAAAGGCTGAAATGCCTCTCCTAAGGGATAGCTACTATCAACGAGTGCTTCAAGCTAAAATAGGTAAGCCTTCTTGGCGTTTTAGCCCTGCCCCCTTTGCCCTCTGCCTCGCCCCCTTTCCACTTTGTGCCTGCCCACTGCTGGAATGCCACCCCCTGAGCTTCTCCAGAGTGGAAATCAGTTATCAGCCTGAAGTAGGTTCAACAGCCTTGATTCAGAGGCTCCAGCAGCTGCCGAGACTTGAAAGGAGCCCAAGGGGACACAAGGACCTCAAGTGTGGTTCCATGAGGACAAAATTCCTTGCAGAGATGAGGTGGCACAGACGGTGAGCGTGCTGTGTGGTCTTGCAGGGAGGCCAAGCTTGTCCACGCTCTCTTCTGGCTCTGCCCACATTTTGCTCCAGTTCCCTCTGCTTCTGGCCCTGATGTTGCCCGCTTTGGGCTCTGGCTCCACCCACCATCCGCATATGGTCCCAACAGCATGGCCATCAACCGGGAAAATAATCTTTCTTATCTTTCCTATGGAAACAACCATCTCAGGATCCACCAAGCCCACTGATTCTGATGCTGGACAGCAGCAGGGACAAGGAAACACAAGAGAGGCCAGATGGGGCTGAAAACCCATTTGTTCTCTCTCGCTCTCCTTGCTGTTGCCACTGTCTCTACTGCACCTGGGCAAGCAGGTAAGGAGAAAGTGTGTCTTGTCCCTGGGGATGCCTTGTGGAAGGCGGTAGGGAGGGCGAGGCTCTGGGTCTCTAATTTTATTGGTGGAAAAGACTTAGAAATCCCAGAGCTTGGCTGAGGGCATGGTTTGCTGAGGTCACCCGTCCCCAGCTATCGCGACTCCTTTGAACAGCAGCAATTTCTGTTCAAGAAATGCCGGGTGCACTTAGCCATGGAAGTGCTTTGGGCTCTCATTTCATGTGCCTCTGGCTGAAGTGTGTCGACAGACTGGACAGCAGCTTGATGCTGAATGGAGACTTCCACTCCTGAGCTAAATTTGCTGAAGAAGCCAGGTGCTTCACCTGCGTTTCCCACACAGATCCAGAGGAGAGCCCTCGGCTTTTCCCCACTGTGAGAATGTTCTGGTGATGCCGTGACCGACTTTCTGCTCCTCAGCTTGCAAGAAGACTCCCGGGATGGAGCGGGGCCAGGCTTCTCAGAGATGCAGCACTGGCAATCTTGAATAGCAGGGACGCTCATCCTGCTAACAAATCCTCCCTCCCTCCCAGAAGACCCTGCCCTGTTTAAGTTTCGCAGCAATCTACGCAGTAGGTGAGCAACCCTCCCCGTCGCTCACCGCAATCGATATGGATCATCAAAGGTCTGAGCATTTGGACTCTCCTTGGAGGTGTAGCCATGGGAACTGGCGTGGAGAGTGCCTGTACTCCAAAATTTACCACTGTCCATGACTCTTCAGTTTGCTCAATAACCTACACAAGGACTTTGTCCGAAGCTTTTTGGAAACCCAAGAGAAGCTGCACCCAGTTCTGAAGTTGCCCTCTTCTAGGTCTCCTTCTGTGCCACTGCCCCATTTCCCTGGCTATGGCACTGGGCTGTGCTGGGTGGACACGGCAGGCAATGGCAGCATTTTGAGCAATGCTGGATGTCTGGGCCTAGTTGCCCGTTTGATTTTCCTCAATGCCCCATCACTCAGTAGCACTGGGGGAAATAAGCGTGGCAGATAAGCCGAGGCTGAGGAAGAAAGGGTTGTGCTCAGCCATCAGTTGGCTGATGCTCCAGCGGCAACTTTATTAACGCTTTGGGCAGGCCGAGTCAGTCTTTCGTTCCCACACCACAAGTGCAAATCAGGCCTCCTGCTGAAGCGAAAGGAACACCAATGGGACTCAGGACAGACTCCTTACCTTTGTAGACTTTCAATGCGTTGCAGACCATTTTGTTCCCTGGGGCAGCACACATCTTCCCTAGAGGAAAGCACGGCAGCCATGGCCTTACGGAGTAACACCTTCGGCAGATCACAGCATCTGCTGCCAGGAAACCATCATTCTTCGGACTAAAGCAACAAGTTTCTCGATTCTTTAAAGATACAATGGTTTAATTTCCTGACTTTTCGGAATACAGAAACAGGATTTATCTGCTGCTTCCAGGTGTCAGGACAAAAAGAGCAAAAGTTTTGCCTTAAACTGGTTGCTAAAAGCCTGACACTGTAAGAATGAACAGCTTTAGACTTAAGGTGGCTTTAGACTTAAAATTGCAAGTATTGCTCCCTGCATAGATCTTGGACATGCTGCTGCCTGTCTTGTGGAGAAACCCGCTTAGATATGCTCCTGGTTTACCAGTCCTTTCTGTATTGTGTTGTCCTAACCCCAATCAATCCCTATTGTTTTATCCTCACGTGATTTTAGCATACTGATCCACCACCTCTCTTGGGGGGGGGGTCCTTCCTGGGGACATACTTCAGACATGCTAATGCCTGCCTGTCCTGAAGGTTCTTGTGTTGTCTTAAATCCCCATTGTTTTATCCTAATGTACTATTAGCAAACTGTCTACCTGATCCACATCAGCCACCTGAGCCCCAAGCCCTCCTCCAAACTGCACAGAACTGGTAGGTTATAAAAGCATCTTGTACAGAGTCCACCTTTGTGCAGCAGGTGCTTCCTGTATGTCTGAATAAACTGCCAGTGTTCTTTTGACTGCGCATTCCCAGCAGACTCTTTTTGGGTGCTTTGTTCACTCTTGACACAGGCATGCCAGGGGAGAGGCCAGGGCTGGATTTCCCCTCCACCTTGCACAAACACACACACACACTCAGAGTTGTTCACACATTCATTAACTCTCACATACATCCTTCCCCCCAACAGACAGGCGTGTATTCCCCCTTCAAACACACCTGGACTCACTGGCTATATTGTTGCTCTTTAGTAATTTCAGTGCAGATGACATCTCTGTTCCAAAACTGCCTGGGATTGCTGGGGGAGCAAAGTTAGAGCCCCCCTCTCTCCACCAACATGCCCATTTCAGCCCAGATTCAAAGACCTATCTTGGCTGATCCAGATCAAGGGGGACAAGGTTAAACTTGCCTCCTCCTGAGACCCTGATAGGAGTTGTTGTCCCTGCCATAGGAACCATATTATCCCCCTGTGGCCCACACACCTGATGACTGGCCAGCTGGGCAGTGGGGAAAGGTGGGCAGGACCGCTGATGGAGAGTGGCTGCAGGCTACAGGGTGCCCGTCTGTGCTTTTCCGGGGCGGTGGATTTGCAGGGAAGGGATGCAACTGCTGTGGGGAAATGACACTCTGGTGTGTGTGTGAGAAAGTGGGTGAGGAATGGCATACTGATAGTACATAGAATAGTCTCATTGGTGGGACTTACCTCCTCCTATGAGGCAAAGGAAAACACAGGGTGCAAATAGCCAGCTCTGAGTCATGCTCAATCTCCTCGCAGAAGCCACAATGGCCTTTGAGACACAGTGGGAGAAAGTGATTCCTCTCCTGTGGGCAATCTAGTTTTTATCCTAATTCTAGAAATTATCTTGAGAAATCAGGCCTCCTTTCTGAAGGTGGAGCAACAATTTGGACAATGGACTATGTGGTCGCTGTTGGCATTTTGACTAGCTGAACCCTAGGTAAAATATTAACACACACCCACACACCCACTCGGGAGCCTGGCTGTCCCTGCTTATATATCGTATTTTTTGCTCTATAAGACGCACTTTTTCCCCCTCAAAAGTAAGGGGAAATGTCTGTGTGTCTTATAGAGCGAATGTGTGTGTGCTCGACGCCCGGGACGCTGCTGGTCTGCCTGCACCACGTGGCACCACCTGGCTGGCACGCGCTCGGCACGTGCTGCTCCGCCCCCCCTCCGGCGCAGGTGAGAGCTGTGCCACTCAGGGGGAGCGGTGCGGAGGAGGAGGAGCCACAAGCTTTAACCTGCTGGCCGCATGGAGAGACGGACTGCTCGCCCCCACCGCCCGGGAACTGTTCACCCCCACTGCCTGGGAAGACCTGCCACTGCCGCGCCACCCGGAAGACCACCGCCGGCACACTGCCAGCCTGGCTGCACCACACCTGGCCGGCACGTGCTTGGCACGCCCTGCAGGTGAGAGCTGTTAATCACAGGTCGGTGTGTGTTTTCAAATGGCAACCCGTCTTTTAATGAAGCCCACGGGGAAGTGATGGGGAATGTGCCTGTGATTATCAGGAAGCTTTCCATGGATCCCTCCTCTAAAAACTAGGTGCATCTTATGGTCAGGTGCGACTTATAGAGCGAAAAATATGGTACTTCTAAGTGTTCGGGGGGTTTTGGAACCGGCAGAGACCTCTTCTATCATAGAACGTGGTGCATATGCATACTAGGAACAGCAATAGCTCAGTTATGCCACTTCCAGTTCTCTAGAAAAGAACAAATAGATCAGGCATGGCAAGGGGCCAAATACAATTTTGAAGAAGCTTTGGGAGCCGCATTCCAGTAGTAGGCGAGGCTGAAAGGCAAGGGTGGGGGTCAAAGTGCCAAAAATACCAGTGCACTTCAGCTTAGAGCTCTTATTGCAGTAACAAAGTCATTTCAACCTTTCAGAATGGGAGGAGAAGGAGCATGCAAACATGGGAAATGGAAATTGATGGGATCTGAGGGAGGGGAGTTCCTAGACCCAGCCAGGCCTGGTATGACTCTTGATCCCATGATGCGGCATCAGGAATGAACAGCTAGCCAGCTATCTGGCCGTTGTGGATCCTAGCTCTCCTCAGTGTCCGTATGAATACCTGGAAAGAACAGCCTTGAGATGAGACCTTCTGCTTCTCCCATCTCAGAGTCTGGGGATGCCGGTTCCAAGGGCCCCTACTTCTAATCTGATGAGTCCAAACCTGCTGGACCAAGAACAACTCCCCTTTCATTCCCAACACTGCGATACAAGAGAAGGCCCTCGCTGTTGTGGCACCCAGCATGTGGCATGTACAGGATCCTCACGTGGAGAGCTCCTGATGGCAACGCAGGACGCCGGGGCATTTCCCACACTGTTAGCATTGCTAACCGTCCCTGATTATTTTAATGAGGTACTGTATGAACTCGCCACTGTTTTATTCATTGGTCTTATGGCATTTTATCATGGACTTATGAACTGCATTGAGATTAATTAATGAATTGATTCAGTGAAAAGCAGTACCCTGGGTTAAGAACAAACTCTATTCCTAAGATTGTCTTTAGGTCACTTTTGTATTTAAGTTGGATCACATATATAAAAAGCATATAAAACACTTAAGAAACACTTCCATATACACTAAAATATCTTAAACATAATGCACCATTTTAATAATGATAATAATACAATAACAAAGTAACTACAGGTACTAAAGACAGAGAATTTGTATGTATGTGTGTAGCTATATAGTACAGTTCTTAAAACAGTTTAGATAGAAAGATAGAAAACATAGTAAAAAGATTATTAAAGATTAACACTTCTTGAGCTAACATTAAGCCCAACATTAACTGGTTGATGATGGAACTGGAGTTGGAGAGGTTGGACCTGGTGCTGGAGATTCAGGGTTTGACTGTGCTGCTGGAGGGGGAAGGTTACCACCAGAGTCACTTTTTAGTTCTGACTTTGTTGCACACTGGCACCACTTGCTGCTCCTCCACTCCCCTGCCCTCCCCTCCCCTCCCCTCTCCGTCCTGCCCGGTGCTCGCTTGCCACTCAAGGCTGAAGTGGTACTTCTGGGTTTGCTCCCTCTAAGTAAGAGTTGTTATTAACACTGACGTTTGTCACTGGTGGACTGGGTGTATAGACATTTTCATCACAAAAAGCTATGGATGGTTCTGAAAGAAATAGGTATTTCTCAGCACTTGCTCATTCTGTTGCTTTGCCTGTATCATGAACAAGAAGCTACTGTGAGGTCACAGTGTGGAGAACCAGAATGGTTTCCTGTGAACGAAAGCATCGGACTTATCTATCTGTTCAATCCGTACACAGAACATATAATAAGGAAAGCTAGATTAGGATCAGGGGAAAGACTGAAAGTTGGAAGATGATGCATTAATAATTTAAGATTGGCAGAGGATAGCCTCTTACTGGGAGAAAGCAGCAATGAACTGAAATGACCCCTTATGAAAGTGAAGGAAAGTGCAAAAGCAGAACTGCTGCCAGGAAACCAAAATCATGGCTACAGAAGAATTGCACACTTTAATGTCAACAATGAAGATGTTGAACTTGTGAAAGATTTTGCATAGCTTGGCTTCAATCATTGATTCAAATGGAGACTGCAGCTAAGAACTGAGAAGTGGATTGTGACCTGGAAGGGCAGCAGTGAAGAAATGAGAAAAGGTCATCAAGTTTAAGGGCATTTCATTGGAGACCAAGGTCAAGATTGTCCACGCTAGTACATTCCAGATCACTATATGTCAGTGTCATGCTGGACAGCGAAGAAGGTGTACCCAAAGACAATACGTGCATGTGAAACATTGTGCTGAATGAAACACAGAAACATAGAAACAGAGCGAGTCAGAAGGGATCTCCTGGGCCATCTAGTCTGACCCCCAGCTCCCGCTTTGTGAATACCCTGGACCACCTGACAGATGAGCAAGTGATCAAATCAAACCAGAACTTTCCCCAAAAGCAAACATGGCAAAACTGAGGCCCTCCGACTTTCGTGCCTCTTCCTACTTGCCCTTTTCTGCTAAGCTAAACAATCTCAGGGGTTGTCACTGCTCCTCACAGGGAAATGCACTTTGATCTGTCGTTTTCTGTACTTTTTGAAACCCCACAATATCCTTTTTAATGCCTCATGGTGCACACATACTAAGCCAGAGAACACAGGGTTGCACGGGTGCATATCCTTCTCTTTGTCTTTCTTCCCTCCCTTGGTCCCATCCCGTTTGCACCCTTCTGTTGACATTAGCAGTGTAAGTTTCATAGGCAGGTCAAAGATTTTTATATTCTTTTCTCTTGTTCTTTTGCTTGCTTTCTTATGTTCTTCTTCAAAAATAGCACATGATAATCCAGCATATACCAGCATCCACAAGCACAAACCAGCTGGAATACCTGTGGAGTAAATGTACATCTGACACAGTGACTCTGAACCTGTGATTTTATTTGTACCTATGCATCAAAAATTGTTTGTTTGTATGTTTATTGCCTTTGTAATCTGCCTAATAACTAATGTTCTCTGGGCAGATAAGAAACAGTAACAGAGCAGAACATGTGTACAATCCAGTCAACATTAAACCACTTCCTTCAATAGCTAAGCTATGCATGTTTTAAAGATAGGACAGCTGGACTGTGCCCTATGTAGGTGCATGTGAGAGTCGTGGAGGGCACACACATAGGATCACGTCCTGATCACTTTGTTGACTCATCTACCGCATCAGGGATCTGTTGCTACCGTACTTGCCATCATTAAAGCACCTAGGAGTCTCCTTTCTGCCATAATCCGGCCTGTAACTGCCCTGTTTGTGAGCATGGCAGGCTAGAAGTGGGGTGTAGCTCAGTGGCAATGCACAAGTTTTGCATGCAGAAGATCTTTGGTTTGATCCCTGGCATACCCTTCAGCATTCATTCATTCATTCATTCATTCATTCAAAACTTCTCTATACCGTCTGGGCTGGCATGGGTTATAGGAAATCTAGGTCGTTTCCAGTCTTCTTCCAGAAAGAGGTGAGAGAGAGACACACTTCAGTTGCAAGACGAAACAAGGACCCACATGACTTGATCCTCTAGGCCAGTGGTTTTCATCCGCCGGTCCACAGAGTGGTGCCAGTCCACCGGAGATTTCCTGCCAGTCTGGCGGGGGGGGTGGTGGTGGCTGTGCTGCACCACCTCTTGCTCAGTTGGCATTGCATTCATGGGAGGTACGCCAGCGCCATGCGGGGCGGGGGGGGAGATGACTCAGTGGGAGCGAGCAGGAAGCCTTGCTGCACTGATTTTGGTATTTTGCTCTTCTGTTAGCATTTTTTGTTGCTCAATTTCTGGTTGTTTTGGAATTTCTGGTTGTTTTGGAGAACTTTCTTTTTTCTTTTTCTTTTTTTTTTTGGGTATTGTGTTTGGAAACAAATGCACAGAATACTGTATTACCACTCTATACGACTCTGGTGCACCCGCAACTGGAGTATTGTGTTCAGTTTTTGGGCCCCTCGTTACAGGAAGGATATTGCCAGGTTAGAGTTAGTGCAGCGTAGGGCCACAAGGTTGGTGGCCGGTTTGCAGGGTATGAGGTGAGACTGAGAGAACTGGGCCTTTACAGCATGGAGGAGACTCAGAGGGGATCCGTTGGTGATCCCCTGTACCACATACAGGTGATCCCCCGTACCACATACATGAGGGGGTGTCACACGGAGATGGGTAGAGACCTGTTCTCCCCTGCAGAGGAAGGCAGGACACACTCCAACAGAGCCAAGTTCAGGGAACCAAGGTTCCATTTAGATGCCAGGAAGCACTTCCGGACAGTCAGGACCCCGAGGGTGTGGAATGGGCTTCCACGAGAGGTCGTTGAGGCCCCATCGGTGAGGGTGTTCAAGGATAGGCTGGACATGTACATGGTGGGCATATCATGAGTGGAGCCGGCTGGAACCAGGGGTCAGACTAGATGGCCCGGGAGACCCCTTCTGACTTGCTCTGTTTCTATGTTTCTATGTGTATGGTGCTTTTCATTCCTGCCTCAGCAGTTGCTGAGGTTGTTTTCCTTTGTTTTTGCCTGTCCGCAGCTACAGAAAGGTTGAAGACCACTGCTCAAAAATTCCTTTCATTGCAGTAGTCTTTGTCCGAACAGCAGGAGTAGGCAATCATCTTCCCACTTTCTTCATCAAAGTACCAGTCATTGCACCTTTCATCATCTACCGCTGCGCAGCTCAAGACTTCTTGCCATATCTCAAAATCTGCAGTGATGGGAGGGAGCAAGGAAAGAGAGGCACCTTGGTTCATGTTCATAATTTTTCAAAGGTTATTTATTTATTTATTTATTTTGATTTTTGTATACTGCTGCATTCCCATAAGAGGTTAAACCAATAAGAGTTAATAATTCAACTAAAAACAATGCATTTGCCATTTGGATGCCCATTCTCCCAATTTGGAGGGATCCCTTTCGAGCTTCTCACAATCCCTTTTGGTTTTAACCACCCTAAAAAGTTTAGTGGCATCAGCAGACTTAGCCAATTCACTGCTTACTCCTAATTCCAGATCATTTTTGAATAGATTGAAAAGCACGCATCCTAATGCAGAACCCTATGGGACCCCACTGGTTACATTCCTCCGTTGGGAGAAAGGACCATCTATTCTCACTCTCTGCTTTCTGTTCTTCAAATAGTTCCTGACTGGACCCTCCTCTCCAGTCCATGATTTCTAAGTTTGCTCAGGAGTCTTTGGTGAGGGGCTTTGTCAAAAACCTTTTGGAAGTCCAAGTCAACCAGATCACAATGTCTGCCACATTGCCCCAACCAAGTGCTTGTTGATACTCATGGAATTCTAAAATATTCTCCGAGGCACAAGCTATCCTGTGTCCTCTTCACAGCCTTCTCCCTTCTCCCTGAAGTGCCCCAATTCAGTGGCCAAAAAACAGGTGTTGCTGCTTAAGGATTCCTGTTGGAATAGTTTGGAGGCATACAAATGGAAAAATAAATAATGAGAGAGAGAGAGAGAGAGAGAGAGAGAGAGAGAGAGAGAGAGAATGAGAATGCAGAGCTGGAGCTGCAGAGGATGGTCATACCAAACTCAGCAAGTTTAGGGGCTTACAGGCATCAAGGGCCCAACTCATATGATGTATTCTGGGTAAATAAATAACATTCAAGGTTAAAGGTACCACACAAATTGTCTCCGCCCCACCATTACTGTGTTCCATTACTGACCTTTCTATTGTACCTTCATCTGCGGTGAAGGACAGAGGCGGAGGGAGAGTAGCTAGTCTAAAGACACCTACTGAGCTGATGGGTTGAGTGGCCGTCATGTTGCGCTGACAAACAGGTCAAAGTAATATTCCTTTCTCCACAGAAATGATACCAAACACATGCAAGCCAGGAAGGAAAAAGCTGTGTGTGCCGAGGGAGGCATGAGGCTGAGAGAACCAAAGCTTTTCCGCTAAAGGAACAACCCAAGGGTGGCTCTTTACCTTTATAGACTCTCAGGGCCATGCAGAGCATTTCATTGGTAGGAGCACCACAGATCAGATCTTTGGGCCAGCACTCTATCCATGGCCTCATGGTGGAGCACTGCTTGCAGAGCACCGCGTCTGATGTTAGGGGAGAGAGTCTTTCAAACATTCCACTTTTGTATCCACAGCTCTCAGTAAAATGTCATGCCATCAACAAGATCCTCTTTAAAAGGGCAGGGTGCTACGAAAGGATTCGTCAAGGGCATCATCTCCTGGCTTTAACTGGGCAGTCAGGCTGATACCCTGGCCTACAAGGTGAGGGTGGGGCAGGAGCAGAGGTGGCAGGGGTTGCCAGTGCTGATGTGAGGTTCTGTAGTCCCCTATTTGTAAATTGTAGCGCCTTATAAATCATATAAATATATACAATTTATATGATTTATGAGATATGTATTATATAATATATATAAATTACAATTAAAACAAATTATTAATTTGTTTTTTTTAATTTGGGAGAGGAAGCCAAATTCACAACACAACAGACATCCAGCCAGCCATGTGCACTAAAAAGTTGGTTCTTCTCTTTCTCTCCTCACATAATCGTTAAGGATTCCCTCACCCTCATGTGTTAAGAAATGTAAGGCATACAGGAAGGGGGGGTCAGCCAGAAAAATATGCCCTCACTAGGGAAAGATAGCCATCTGCTCCCCACCTTCTGGCTATTGGGGCACTGCTGTTGCTCCTTCCCTGCCCCCATCCTTTGTTCAGAGGAGGGTCACATGAAGGCACTTAAAATGTCAGCTGCCAGCCAGGCTCATAAGACAAAAAACTACAAAACATTTTGCCTAGGCTGACAAGTCAAGGTATGCAAAGGTAGAAATAATTCCTAGCAAAGCCAGCTAAGCATAGATGCATCCAAATAATTTCAAATAGATAAATTAATTTGCACCCTGCCTTAGATCTCCTGAAACTGATGGGAAGATCCATACCCCCCAAGCATTTTACCATGCAAGAATTATGGTGTGGTGTTGCGGCATGTTGATAAGAGAGTATTAATCCTTTCCCCTCCCATTGCAGTTGCCCTTGAAAAAAATCACCCTGTATGGCCATTATCGTTGCAGGATACTTGGGATATATCTGTGAGACAAGGGGCCTGCATCTAGGCCGACCAATGCCTGTGGTCCAGAGCAAAAAGCACAGAGGGCAGCAACGCCATCCGCTGCAGCTTTCCCTTCCTCCTCTAATGCACATTGGCTGTGCTGTATGTATTTCTTTATACATGAGAAATGGCATGTATAAAGGGTGGCAGATGGATAGGAAGAGGGCCACAGGGGTGTAGTGGTTGGAATGGCAGACTAGGGCTTGAGCAACCCAGCTTTGCATCCCCTCTCTGCTAGGAAGCTCACTGGCTGACTTTGGGCCGCTCACAAACTCTCAGCCTCCCTACCTCACAAGGCTGTTGTGAGGATAAAATGGAGAGGAGGAGGGCTACACTGTGGGTTCCTTGCAAAAGAAAGGAAGGTGGAATGCAAAATGAACAATAACAAGTACCGTGACTATTAATATTCTGCTGCCCCTCTTATTTAGCATTGTGATTTCAGTAGTTACATCTCTAATGAAAGAACAGTATAGTTTTATTCACTTCTATTATTTAATTATAACAAAAGTGGTTCCCTCCCCACAAAAAGCAGTTTGAAGATTTCATGTTTATAAGGGGAAATAGTTGCCAGGAAAGAGAAGAGAGTATGCAGACTGGTGTCACACCTTTTTTCTTGGTGGTGGGACTTACCTGCTGCTGTGAGGCAGAGGAAAACACAGGAAGCAAGTAGCCAGATCTCAGCCATGCCTAGCCCCCGGTGGCCCTTGGCTTGCCGTTCAGCACGGAGAGATAAAACAGACTCCTTGCCTGTGGAGAGGCTGGTTTTGATCCCCTCCAGCACACCCACAGTCCAGAGAGCAGCCTGATTTGTTGAGAGGGAGAGAGAGCACACACCTGGTGGGCAAAGTGGTCAGTGCCGGCCACTTTAAATGTCAGCTGAAATGTTTAAATATCCCTTTCCCTGATCCTGAAATTTCTAGGCATGGTACGCTCTCCTCACACAGCATGTGGAACCTAACAGAGTTCTGCCTCCTTTTCTTACAGCTGCAACGGCCTGCTGCCCCCACCCCCCCACTCACCCCTCAGTCCTCCTCCCCAAAGAAAGCCCATTTATGTTGAGTGGGGGCAATGGTACAGCTGGACCCCATCCTTAGGGCCAAAGGCTGGGACCTGCAGCCCAGGAAACCCACCAGATGACTACCCAGAGCGCTGCACATGAGGACAGAAGAACCAAACACTACTTTATTCCCATAGTCCTTACTGGAGTGAATCTATAACACAACATTGGTTGCTGAAGCGCATAGAATAGTAGAATTGGAAGGGGCCCATAAGTCCATCAACTCACACATGTAGATGGTTCCTGAATGATGACACTGTTAAAATATGGTTCTGTTGATCGGCTTATTGTATTTCTATTTAATCACAGCACTTATTTCTAAATTTCCATCTATATGTATAAATTAGCATATGCAGTTTTTGTGCATTCCTGTGTTCCCTTTTGTCCCTTTTTTTGGACACAGATCAAGAAAGGTCCCCATGTACATTTTGACTTTTGAGGATAAGCAGCCCTGGGCTTGGACAGGAGAGTTAGCATGAGGACCCTGGAATTACATAATGGAAGAAAGGCAGGATAGTTGTGTGACCAGTAACTAAAAATGCCTAGTGTAGATATTCCCAGTGCTTATGGAATACTTAATCTGAATAATTCACATTTTTTAAAGGAGACAGGCACCTAAAATAAAAGAAAAACCACGATGCTCAAACTGAGAACCAGCTCCTTAAGGGGAGAAGAAGCCATAAATCATTCTTCACACATTTTCTATAGGTCTTCACACAACACAATCTATCCGTGCAGCCCCTGCACTTGGTTTCCTTGAGAATGACCCCTCTGAGATCTCTTAATGCCCAAGGAAGTTGAAATGCTTTGTGTATTACATTCATGGCATATGATGAAATACATGGGTAAAAATATTGGATGTAGCGGATAGAATTCTTGGCTGTTGGTGTTATGTGGAACAACTGGCACCTGGGGCCAAGAGGAGGTAAAGCCTGAGCATGTTCAGAGTGTGTACACCTCAATAACAAGCAGGCACTGCCGACGCCAATAAATCTGAAATTCAGGAGCAAGGCCACAAGGGTCTTCTTGAAGTCTGAGGCCTTCACTTTTAGAGGAAATTGCATTCCATCCATGCATTGTAACAGTGAGTGAATATAGTGCTAATTGAAACACAAAATACACTCACACAGGCACAATCCTCTGTCTTGTGCTACTGCAAGAATTCACTACTACAAGATGCAGCAATTCATTCAGATGGTTTAAAATAGGGAATTAAACAAATACAGGGAAATAAAGTTTATTGGCAGTCATTAGCCTTGACTTCTAAACTGAACCTGTATGTTCGGTCTACATGTCACTACATTCCTGGGTGGAAGTGGGGGACAAAAAGATGGGGGTGCTATTGCTGTCATGTCCTACTTATGGGGCTTCCCTGGATGGCCAAAGTGGGAGATGGTCTCATCCAGCAAGGCTCTTTTTACCTCTCTGACTTGCCTGCTTCACCTGAATGTTCTTTCTGCCCCACCCTTGGCAACACGTCTCACATCAGTTTTATAAATCATGCATTGCCCAATCTGGTGAAATATGTTAAAACAAGAACAATGCCTTCCAGTACTCTCCAAGAGCAGAACATTCTACTTATTTCAGATGGATGGTTTGAGTAGGTGGGACTGAAGATCAAAGGCTGAAAATTAAGGGAAATGACTGAGCAATTCATATGGGCCATTTTGTGGAAGGTTTACATGAGTTCTTCTTCTTCTTCTTCTTCTTCTTCTTCTTCTTCTTCTTCTTCTTCTTCCTCATGTACTGCCTTAGGGGCTAATCCTAATTTCCCAGGAAAACATCCAAGGGACCATAGGATTCTTCAGTGTTCCTCCTGTGCACCCACAGCCATTGCAACAACCTTGGAAGTAGCACTCTGAAATTTGATCTCTTCATGGCCAGCACGCAAATAACCACCCCACCAGCTTTTTGAGGTTACCAAAAAAGCCTCAGAAGGTCATGGAGAGAACAGCAAAAGGGCGTTCCAGTAGGAAGAGTGGGGCAGGAAGGGAGAGTCTAGGATACAAAGTTTTCTATGGCCTTTCCAGCCCCAGACTGTTTCTACCAGTATGACCACTCTAGATTGGTTCAGAGCGCCATCTAAAAGATTGAAAACAGGGAGGGGAATAAGGAGGACAGAAAGGCAAAAACGAAAACTGCCTCCTGTCTTGGATAGTTGAAAACATGCATGATTGCAGGCTTCTCTGTCCTGAGGGTGCTAAAAAGCCATCAGGGCTGTTGAGACACCACAGCTGCACTGTTTGGTGCTCACTTGCCCTCACCAGTCAATGGGCGTTTGAACTGCCGAATGACCCCATGCAGGAGCACGGACTACGAGAGGGTGACTTGTGTAAAGTAAATGAGTTCTATACAAAGCAAGAATTCAGACAAGTTTCCCGCATCCCAAGCCAACACAGGGTCCCTTTTATAGACCTCAGGTGCTCCAAAGTAATCATCATTCATAAAGTATCCCAGACAAAATTGTGCATATGTGTACAAGGGAAGACTCCTGCTCCACTGACGGGAGTGCTTCATTTCGTATTTCAGAAGGAAACAGATTCATTTATATCATTTTTAAATATTTGTAAACTAGTCTTACCACTGCTAATGCCACTACAGCTCTTTCTACCTATTGTGCAGGTTAGGGAGACTGTGGTCAATAACGGCTTTCTATAGCCCTGCAATGTAGTCTACCATTAATACCACAAATGGGACACTGAAGGCTGGCTTGGCTTTCTGGGGAAAAAACTGTGATGCAAAGCTGTGATGCAGACAAGGTCAGTCTAGTTAAATTCCAAGCACAGACCAACTCCTAACCTACATTTAGTGCTACGGTTGCAGGCAAATGTTTTGTGCTGCCTTGACTTGTATACAGATGCATTGTATATATAAAATATGATCTCAATTGGAAAGAACAGTCCTGCTGAATCAGACCAAAGGCCTATCAAGCCCAGTATCTTATTTGTCAAGGTGGTCAACAAGAAGCACATACAGGCAATAACCCTCTCCTGCCACTGCACTCCAACACTGGCTACTTGCCTGCTTTGGAGCTAACATATAACCAGTCAGAGCAAGTAGCCACTGAAAGCCTTTTCCTCCCAGGATTGTGCCTAAAAACAGGGTGCATTTTTTTTTCCTGCCCAAAGGTCGCAAGTGACGCTGGCTCAGCAGGGTGGGTGCTATGTGCATACGCACATGGAGGCAATTGCATGTACATTATATGAGCAAACATATGCTGGATCAGAACACCGGTCCTTCTAGTCCAGCGTTCTGTTCACACGGCAGCCCCCACTGAAAATCCACACCTAGGACATGAGTGCCAAGCACCCTCCTGCCCACATCGCCAGCAACGATCCTATATGGTGTTCTGCCTCTGAGACTGGAGTGACTAATAGACTTCAGGATTGGCAGCTGCAGAGCTCTTCTGTGAATTAGGCCAACACCCTTTTACAGCCATTCGGATTGGTGGCTACATGAACTACATGTTGTGTGGAGAAGTCCTTCCTTCGGTCTGCCTGCATCTCCCACCAATCAGTTTCATGGAGTAACCCCTTTGGGTTCCAGGGTTATGGAAGCGAGGAGACAAGTCTCTTTCACCACAGCTTGCATAACTCCGTAGATCTCTGTCATGTCTCCTCACCCCTTTTCTAGGCTGAATAACCCAGGAGGTAACCTTTCCTATGTAGAAGTTGCTTCAGCTCCTTGATCGTTTTAGTAGCTCCTTTCTGCAATTTTTTAGGAACGTTGATCAAAACTGTACACAGTATTCCAGGTCTGATTGCACCATTGATTTGTATAAGCAAATCTTTACACATTAGCAGGCATATTTATTCAATTTCTATACTGCCCAATAGCAGAAGTTCTCTAAATGATAAACAACACATTTAAAATACATTATAAAAACCTACCACAGCGCACAAAATCATTAAAAGGTTGCCAGAAAAAATTGAAACCCAACTTTAAAACGCATTTTAAACTTCCAATACCTTCAGCATGTTAAATCTTGGGACCTGATTAAACAACTAACAAAAAGCCAGGAAACTCATTAAATAGCTTGCGGCAGATGTATATACAGTATATCTGCATACGTCCACATGTCTATACAGATACGCACAAGCATATACGCACGCGCGCACGCATATGCAGACACGTGTATGAAGAAGTCCAGTCATTGCCTGGAAAACCCCATCCCCACTTTCCCGGGAGTAAGTCCCGCTGAATGCAACAGGCCGCCTTTCCGCGTTGACACGTCCACGATGCTGCGCTTCGCGGCTCTCTTCCGCTTCTGGGAGGAGACGCGGCCGCCCAATCACAGCGGCGCTGGAGGCGCGGACCGATCCACGGTTGTCCGCGGCCGCTTTTCGCTTCCGTCCCGGGGAGACCGAGACGTACGGCATTTCGGAACAAAACAGCCTGAAAGACGCCAAGTGCGCCCGGAAGTTGACGCTTTCTGTGAGTCTACCCGTACAAGTCCAAGGCTAATAGCGACGCTGCCCTATCTTGGATTTATGAAACAGAAGAGGTTAGGTAGCGGCGCTTGTAGCTCTATGGTCTCTGCGATGGTGGGAGGCCCGCTTCCGGTGACGCCAGAGCCGCTTCCGGGGGAGGCGTTGGCCGAGGGCGGTGGGGGCTGGGGGGCTGGACCCGGAGCAGGCCGCGCGTGGGTTCCCTCACACCGTCGCCCGGACGCCGGGGGGACGGATCGGGGCAAAGGGTGGGAGGGAGGAAGGTGAGTGTGTGAGAGGAGGAGCGCCTGTCGTGTTTGCCATGTTGCGGTGGTCCTGCCGCCGCCGCCGCCTCCTCAAGGAGTTGCGGGCTTTGCAGGGCCCGCCGTAATTGCCCCTCCAAGCCCTTCAAAACACTCCCCGGTCCTCCCCAGTCTGCAGCAGACCTGCCTTTGTTATCCCCTCCACGCCTCAAGAAGCTGCTCTCTCCTCCTCTCTCTTTCCCGACCCTTTTGGGATTCGTTCCCAGGCAGCCGGTTAGAAATCATGCCTCTTCTGCCTGCGTAGATGTGGTTGTGGCTGCTGCAGTTTTCCCTCTTGAACCCCCTCAGCGTCTTCTTCCCGTTGTAGGTTCGCTTCAGGCCTGTCTTAGCCCTCCTCACCACCCACTTCACTTTCTCATCTGGTAGAACTGCTGTGGTTGTCTCCTAAGAGGGTGAGCTGGGAAGCCCCCGTTTTTGTCTCTTCTCAAGTATAAATCCACTGGGTGATCTCAGGCTAGCTTCTTGCTCAGCCTCTTCCTGGCTGTCATGAGGATAATACCGGCCGACTGAGTAAGGCTGTTGTAAAGATGATTGAGATGAGTACATGTGAAGTGCTTTGAATGGTGTGAAGAAGCCCTGTTAAATGTGGTGTTAATAATGATAACGTTATCCACTCTCCAGAAAGAGCCTGTTCCCTCACTGTTATGTAAACAGCCAGTTTTAAAATGTCTTAGCCTTTGTGAAGATGGTCCTGATTTGAAGGCCATAACATAATAGTCAGGCTTCACACAATGGGTTTGAAGTCACTCTGTTGGAGGCAGAATAGCCTTGCATTTGTTTTATATTAAGAAAAAGCTGGATCTTATATGCTTTGGCATGCTAGAGTAGAACTGTTCAGCCTGCAAAAGGGGTAGGGTGGGAACTCTCTCTGACAAACATCTAAAGAAGAGAATAAAGGACGAAAAGTGAGAATAGGGTAGAATTCCAGAGTGTAGAGATCTTTGTGCTGGTGGCATTTTCCTTCCTGCTGGAGTCACTGTTTAGCACAGCAACCACTGCTGCCTACAAAGAAGCAAGACAGATTTGGTGGGAGAAGTCAAGGTTGGGAAGTGGAATATCAATGAAGGGAAGATCCTCCAGAGCCTTCCCTGCTCTCCTCCCTCTGCCACCCCTCCCACATTTGCATTCAGCCACTGCCTCATCAGTCTTGCAGACTGCCACCCTGAGTGTGGCAAGAGAAAAACTCTTAAAGCAATGAGCTATAGAATTGAAGTAGCTTTAAGGGAAGATGTGGTATTGATGAGTGGCTTCACACTGTACCCCAGTGCTAGTTTTAGGTGAACTTTGTAAGCCAGCTACTGATTTTAGGATAGCAACCTAGTGAGTTAGTATTTTATTATTCAACATCAGCAAAGTTGTGGGCATTATCCAAAAAGTAGCCATGGCGCACACCCAGCTGCATTCCATGTAGCTTTCTAGAGAGTGAGGTGGATTTTCTGGAAAGTTTACTGATGCTATGGATTTAATTTAGCAAGTTTATTTTATTTGTATTTAGTAAATGATGCAAAATAAAAATGCCTTGTTTAAGTTTTTGGCCCAATACACTGTATGTATTTGACTTGAAATATTTGAGAGAGGCATATTAAAGCACTTAATGTGATTTAATTGTTGCATTTATGATACAAAATTTAATTGGAATAATAAAAATATAAAGACAATCGTACTTACTTCCTTTGCATTGTTGAAATTTAAGAAAAAAGCAAACATACTGCAAACTGTTAACACTAAATTTGGCAACACAAAGAACAGCATGATATGTTGATAACCTAACTTCAACAAAGTTTAGTGCTCTTCCAGTATGGTTGTTGGCCTTCAGATTTACGGTCGCTATTTATTAAGTCACTTTTATTTGAGACATACATGTATTCTTATGCATACTTGCTAGGTATAGTTAACCTGAAAAACTTCAGTCATAAACTATGAAACAGTCAAGCTTGTATCTGTTGACTGTTGTATTTGTAATTTGCATACATTCATTTTTATTAATGAACCTATGAAATGGGAAAAAATCCATGGAAAAATGCACTGGAAAAAAATTATCCTACATCATAAGGAAGAAATGCATGTTTTGAGCCATAATATGTTATGATTTGGTATGCTAGGAAAGGGCCATGTTGCCAGAATTAAAGCACTTCATGGGTAAATACGTTGTGATTCTGTGCAATGAGTGGGCAGTGACTACCCCCTTAACACTATAAGTTGATTGGCTAGAAATACCCCAATGGTCAGAGAATTCTGCAGAGGTGATATAACATAGCATCTCAGAGGTTAAGCCTTAGTTCAAATCTTGCATGATATATGAATTCCGTTAGCTGTGTCCGTGTTCTTAGCCTTGGCTTCTCACTGGTAATTTGGTAGTAACAATACTAATTTACAGGATATTTTAAGCATTACTGTATAATATATATGATGTGTTCTGAATGCTAAATGTACGTGTAGTTTTACTCCATTGATTTTCTCTCTTTTCTTCTTTTTTGGTATGGCAAGGGAAAGACCAAATGCCGAAGTGTAAGGAGAAGTGAGCAGTTTGCAAGGTATCTGAGATTTCAGAGCTTGAAGAAACCAACATCTGTCTTTCCACTTTGTTCATGTTTCATTGGATTACCCACCAGATACCCTGTGGATAAATGTTCGTTATCCAAAGCTCTGCTCAGAGAAGAAAATGTGCTTTATGATTGATCAGCT
The DNA here is from genome assembly GCF_004798865.1 of Varanus komodoensis. NCBI lineage: Eukaryota > Metazoa > Chordata > Lepidosauria > Squamata > Varanidae > Varanus > Varanus komodoensis. Next base: position 21,406,135 of record NW_025336347.1, on the reverse strand, counting down.
CCATATGGCTCAAGCAATGGGTAGGTAGATTGGTACCCTTTCCCTCAAAGTGCTTTGTAGCATTCATCCAGATTATGTCAATGCACATGCCCTTGAGACAGAGCGTAAAGCACCTCTTGCCCACCTCTAATGCATTGGGCAGTGTATGGGGTGAGGGGAGCAATAGCCAAACTTGTTTGCCTCGCAGTCCCCACCCTCCTTGTTTTAAAGAACATTCAAAACACACCACATTCCATGAGAAGTTGGAGTACTCAGCCTGTTGGGCAAGTTCTTTTACCTTGATACTTCATCCAGCTTTTCTTGCTAAAGTTGGAAACCCATTAGCTCATGGTGAAGCTGATGCACAGTTTAGATGTACATGTTAAAGAATGTTAAGTTACCCATGCTGTCAAAACTGAATTCACCTTTGCTAGACATTTTTGAAGAAGTATTAACTGGGTTTCTACAACACAACAGCCCATCATTGTGTGTCATGAGAAACTGAACTGCTTCCCCAAGGGTGACTTGTTTTGGGCAACAACACACCCTGTCAAGTCATGGCAATTGTTAGACCCAGGACGGGTTGTCAGGTTATCTGGTCCAGGAAAGTATTGAACACTCGCCACAGCAAGAGCAGTTTATAACTTCTTGTTAAACTTGATTGTGCCACCCCAGTGACAGCTGTTCCACTGATGCCCATGTAGCACAGTGAAGCAGTTGCCACTGGCTCAGTCTTCCGACCCTGATCATGGCCACTGCTCCCACTTTCTCTTTTCCTTTCCTTTTCAGACCTTCTCCCAATGACAGTATCTCTAAAGTGCTCAGGTAGCACATTGGAGTAGCTGTCACTGGTTTGCCACCTTTTTATTTATTATTTTTAAATGCCAGAAATGTGCACAAATATTTTTGTAAGATCTAAAAATATTTGGTCAGCCTTATGAAGGTGTGCAAATGTGCTCCTCCAACTAGCGGAGGTCTTGCCTGGTCAATATCCTGGTTAAGTATCTGCTGTCAAAGTCAAGAGGCAACATCTGTGGACATTGACAAAGCAAGACTGAACAGGGTTGTTTAGACAGATGTCATGGATGTGACTCATATCTGTCAAAACGCCCTGTCAAAAACCTACATAAACAAAAATGTTTGAAGCTTTCCAAAGTCTGTGTTCATGAAAACAGCTAGTGTCATACATCTTACCTTTATAGAGTATGTACAGGCTCAGGGAAGTGTGGAAAAGGTGGTGAGCATTGAGAACTTTTGAGCCAATACTTAAAAACTAGAAAATCACACCAAAGAATCCCACTGCAAAAGATTAGAGATCTACTCACTACTCCTTTTCAACCACGCTGTCCTGTCTAGACTTGAAAAATACCCTGATTTAATTAAACAATCAGCATGGGGAGAGGAGACAGGATGGATTCAGGTGTCATTTCCTGAGACACCAATAGGGTGACTGAGGGAGAAGGTGGGACAGCCTATGATGAGTCCAATTGTTGGGTGCCCTGTAGGTGGTTCCTTAAACAAGCCGCAGTGCATAACTTATTTGTAGGGTAGGCTGCTGTGTTGTGCAAACCCTCCCATTGGATAACAGTGCTTTGGATATTGTTATCTGGAGCAGGAGGCTGGACTGGATAGCTTGTGTCATCCTTTCAGCAGTACAATCTGTGGAGATTGCACAGTGCTTTAACACAGATATAGGCGGCCCTGAAACTGTTGTAATGCTAAAATGGTGACTTTTTATTCATTGGCTGAGAGCCACCATGATGTAGGTCAGGGGTGGGCAGAAAGTAGATCAGGATCTACTGGTAGATCATTGCATGGTCTGCAGTGGATTGATAAGGGTTTCTGACTCCCAATTGTTTATCAGAAGCAGCAGCAAAATTACTTTTCCTGTTGAAATCAGGCTGCTACAATAATGAAAGCTTGGGGTGACCAGGAACACACTGTCTGAAAGGACCATGAGCTCAATTCATTTTTGGTACAATTCTGGTAATAAAGAGCTTCAGCTGTGGGGCAGTATAGAAATGAAATAAATACTTAGATTTAGTATGAGCGGAGAGGCACCCTGTTCTTTAATGCTAAGTGTACCTGGCTCTGGTTAATGCATCTTGGGGGGTCTAGTTAAAAAAAAAAATCTGCCCACCTGTGATTTAAGGAATAGGTTATTAGATTTAAACATGGGAGATGGAGTCCTGTTCTAGTGATCATTGGGTTGCCTAACTTAATTCACATTAACTTAATTCACAAATATGTATTCTAACCTCTCCCCGTGGGCAGTGGGCAAGACATGGGAGGGAAGTTAGGGTTTTGGTCCATTTAACTTTTCCTGTCTGGTTCTGAAAGGTTCCCTGAGGTGACCCATGCATCATCTTGAGATAATCTTTGCTTCCTCATTGGCATGTTTAATGGCAGCACCTTCCTGCTCTTGTCTTCTCAGCTGCTGGCTGCCCAAATCATGCATGATGTACATGTCCTGCAGAGCTTGTTGGTAGGATCTCTTCCCCAGCTGTCACCTTCATTTGTGTGGATTTTTAATGCGAACCCCTTTAAAAGATCAGGACTACAGCGTGAGTACATCTGAATCTATTGCAAATTTCCCTTTCATTTATATCCCAGCCATGAGAGCAGCATAGATTTTCCTCAAAAAGTGTGAAAATTTCCTAAATGCTTAGAAAAGAAAACAAAAACAAACTTAGAGATTGCAAAATGGGAAGGAGTGCCCCTGCCCCAGTGTAGCCTCGTTCACTCAGTCCCAAACTGCTCCTTTCACAGGACTTTTATCAACAGTCATAGAACCACAGAAAGTGCCGTGAATAGGAACCACAAAAAGTTGTTAGCCTTATGATCCCCCCTTTCTGAACTGTTTGGAGAGTCAGGACATGTCCCAAAAGTGGAGGGCAGTGAGAAATGTCAGTGCAACACTTCGAACTCAGAATTACCTTACTAAAGGGAAGATCAACAGGCCACCCCACTTAGACACTTACTTTCATAGTTTCTTTCCTGTTGGCCAGTGCATTCCAGTTGGCAACTTGGCACCTGTTCACAAACTTGCCTCTTTATTCTGCAATCATTTGACAGCAATAAGGAATAAGGTAATAGACCAGGCAAGGCCACATATATGTTTGACTGCTGTAACTACTCATTTGCACAACTCCAAAAACAACAACCTTAAAAAGTATGAAGAGATTTGTGTACATTTGTGCTTCCCAAAACCTAAAAGGGGGGCAGTGTTAGGAGTAACCGACAGTTATTCCAAAGTGCTACTTAAGAAGTGGTGGAGCAGCTGTCATTGGCATGGGGCTCCAGGAAAAATAAGTGGACCCAACAGAAAGGGTTTCTGATCAGAGCAGGGATGGCGTGACAAGATGGGTTCTGCCAAGTAGGGTTCTGGGATTATGACTGGGGAACTGGCAGGGAGGAAGGAGTGGAGAACAGTCCACAGTAAGCTGTCATCAGTTGGGTGTACCATGATTTGTTCTACAGATGTGCAGCTTATTTGCACAGTGGATTACTAGGTTAAGTGAACTTCCCTATCATTGTTGGGTTGTCATCTTGAGGCAACAGCTGCAAACTACATGCGCAAGGAATTAAAAACATAAGACTCTGGCCCCTCTTGGGCCAGAACAAGGATCTGTCTAGTTCTTTGTCCTCTTTCATGTTTCCAGGAGCAGCAATCAGACGGAAGCCCCCACTAAAAGTTTACAAGGAGGGCATGAAGCTTTTCCATGTTGTTTGTCCCCTGTGCCTATTAATGAAAGAAATATTTCAGAGTGGCTAATAGCATAATCCTTTGCATATTTAGACATAAAAAGTTCTACACCTCCCAGTATTCACCACAAGGACCTAGGACATTTTGGTGTCCAAATATGCATGGGGCTGCATCCTAAGCTGCTCAACTGAACTAACTTCCCCAGAAGTTAATCTTGCTTTTCATTAGATTAGTGCTTTCTAAACTGTGCCTCATTTACAAGAGCTGGGCAGACCTGTCAAGGACAGGACAGTTGGAGACACTCATTCATAGAGTTGTGATAAGTCAGAGAACATAACAACAAACAGCGTCTCTGAGTAGACAGTTGTGAGCTAGAAGGACAAGTGCCTTGGTTTTGCATAAGACAGCTTTCTATGCTGCTGTTAGTGAAAATGCATTTTTTTAATGGCAAGTTAAATAGCGGATACAATACCAGTCAAACTGGGCTATCCCACTATTGTTGTTAACTTTTTTGAGGCAACTATTCCTTAGAAGCATGTATTCATTTACAATAAATATGAATGCATAGCTCTTCAAGCATGCTACATTTATAGGGCTCTTCTGTGCCTGTTAACTCAGGAGTAGGTCTTACCAAGTTCAGCAGAGCTTTTGTCAAGTGAGTGTGCACAGACAGGAGTGAAGCTATGCCCTGAAATTTTATGTATGTATGTTTAGGACAGCAACCTTGGTAAATAAGCAGTTGCCAGCACCTTAATCTTTTCTTCTCTCTCTATTTTTAAAGACTCTAATATGGTTTATGATTTTTTATCTTTTAAAATACTTGCAAGTGTCCCAATAAAATAGCATCCAAATATAGCTTTGACTTAGTTTGAATATAACATGCCAGCTGTATTGACTGTGCTTTGCGCCAGGGTCACACAATTCAGGATAAGTATGCTCCTCCTCTGCACCTTTACTTCTGAACTCCCGACTGCAGAGCTTCTGGTAGAGCCCTTCTAGGTGATGTAGGGCTGCAGCTTCTGTCCTCCTTGATCGTGCTGGTTAGAACTAGTGGAAACTGAAGCCTGACAACATTTAGAAGGCCACAGGTCCACTAACCCTGCATTAAGGGGATTTGCATCTGATTGCTGCCTCGCTGGAAAAACCACTGGGAGCCATATGGAAGTTGCACTGATATTTCCAAAAGAATCATGCATTACATTTAATAATACTTTTTAAAACTTGAGCTTTGTAAGGTTCTGACTTCAATGTTTCCCCCTGATTTTCAGGAGCCATGGCCACCACAAACCCTCTGGAGAACCTCCAGGTGGAAGCCAGCTGCTCCGTCTGCCTGGAATACCTGAAAGACCCTGTGATCATTGACTGTGGTCACAACTTTTGCCGGGTATGCATCACCCGCTGGTGGGAGGACCTAAACCGGGACTTCCCCTGTCCTGTCTGCCGCAAGACTTTCCGCCACCGCACTCTGAAGCCCAACCGGCAGCTGGGCAACATGGTAGAGATAGCCAAGCAGCTGCAGGTCACAAACAAGCGCAAGGTACGGGACGAGAACTTGTGCGAAAAGCACAACGAAGTGCTTCGGCTCTTCTGCAAGGAGGACCAGGAGGCTGTTTGCTTAGTGTGTGAGATCTCCCATGAACACCGCTCACACACAGTTGTGTCCCTGGATGACGCCTCCCAGGAATACAAGGTAGAGTCGTGGTGGGGCACAGTTGAGATTACGCTTCTTAAAAAGAATGGAGAGGCATAAAGAGCACCATGACCAGCCAGGTGATGTATGCATTTGATACCGACCTGCAGAACTGGACAGTTATTAGCGCAGTTCCAGATGGGCTTGCACTGGGAATGTGCAACCTGATTGGGAATCAGGAAGTCCAGGTTGGAGCCATTGTATTTCATCTTAATTTGGATAATGTGTAGTTTATCTTCTGCTGAAAATGTAGTGCTTGAGGATAAATTCATGTCCCCAAAAGGGATGACTCTTTCTGAGTTCTAACCAGTCATGCCTTTTCTCCAGAATAATGTAACTATTAGAAGGGGCTCCAACAAGTGATCCACTCACTCACCCCACCCACACATGTCTTGTTTTCCTCTTTTTCTTTTCCAGTGGATACCCAGCATTCTGCTTGATCCTCACTGGGCTGTTTTTTCAATCGGTTGTGGGGAAGCTTCTGCCTCTGAGGATTATTATTGGGGGTGGGTATTTCTATAGAGTTTGGGGTTCTCCTGTTGATGCCTTCATTTTTTTCTCAGTGGTTTCATTTTGGACTCTTTCTATGAACACAGAGTTTATTATTAAAGGGAGAGAATCAGAGAGTTAATAGAATGAAAAAACTCAAAATAAGCAAGCAGGAATATGAAATTTGATGTGGGGGGTAACCAAAATTCAGTGCAGAAACTTACAAATAAGTGTCTGCAGTAGCTTTTGTAGGAAGGCAAGAATAGTGAGTAGAAGCAGAAAGACAATTGGTTTTACAATTAATGCAACATCAAGAAGTGAGCTAGGCAATGAGTCAGTTCAGAGATCATGGAAAATCATGATGGCATTCATTTACTCCTCACTTCTGCTCCTATTCAATAAACTACAGTTAGCTGGCTGATAGGTAATAAACATGATGTTTGAACCTGAAGTACTGGACAACTGTCTGAGCTGGGAGTGAGGGGCACTGCGCTGCAGTGGTTCTACTTCCACTTGGATGGCAGGCCCCAGAAAGTGGTGTATGGGGGATATTGCTGTGCCCCTTGGGTTCTCCAGTATGGGGTTCCGCAGAAGTCAGTCTTGTACCCCATGCTATTCAACCTGTGGGGCAAGGTCCTCCGGTGTTCTGGAGAACATTGTCACCAGCATGCTGGTGACACACAGCTGTATTTCTCCTTTACATCTTCTGCAGGTGGATGTGCTAATCTGAATGTGCCTGGCTGTGACAATGAACTGGATGAGGGCTAACAAACCGAAGCTCAATCCAAACAAGACTGAGATACTGTTAGTGGGTGGTTCTTCTAACCAAATTGAGGGAATTCAGTCTGTTTGAGATGGGGTTGCTCTTCCCTTAAAGGAGCAAGTTTGGGTGCTCTTTAATTCATCTGCTCTCTGGAGGCCCAAGTGGCTCAGGAGTGCCTTATACCAGCTTCAGCTGTTGGCCCAGCTGTGCCTTTGTCTGGAAAGAGAGCCTGCTATCAGTAATTTATGTATGTTCTGGTAATCCTTAACCAAGATTGCTGCAACACACAGTACATGGGACTACGCTTGATGACTGTTCAGAAGCTGCAGCTTGTGCAAAACGTGGCAGCCAGAGTAATAACAGGAACCAGACAGTCTGAGCATGTAACACCAATGTTGGCCTGCTCAAACGCCCAGTTTAAGGTGGTGGTTTTATCCTATAAAGCCCGACATAGTTTGGGGAGGTAAAACCTGATGGAATGCCTCTCCTGGCCATAATTACCCAGATACCACAAGCTCTGGAGTTTTGGCTATTGGGTGGTAACAAAGTTAAAATTATGATGATGATATGATGATGATAGGCAGATTGAAATGATAATAGATCATAGGAATAACTTTCCTGGTTTTACTGAGCACTTTCAAGTCAGTTAGATCAGACAGCCCCTTTTCTTTAAGGAAGCTTCTCCTATTCTTGGATCCCTAGGTGTTATGGTGTCCTAATTCCATTGTCGCTGACCATTAGCCGTAATGGTGGGAATGATGGGAGTTTGAAGCCAACAGCAACTAGGGATCCAGGATTGGCAAAAGGTACTTTAGGGCAGAGGTGAGCAGCAAGCAGCTCTCCAGATTTTTGGACCAATTCATTGGCCAAATTTGTGTGATCACTGGGGAAAAGAAGCCATGGTTTATTGTAGGGTTCTGGGGTAGGTTGGAAGCTGCTGCTACCCCAAAAATCTCATTGGGTTCAGACAGTCCAGCAACCTCTGCTTCAGAAGGGTAATAAGGCAAATACCGGCATGCATTAAGGCAAGAAAAAGAAGTAACCACGACTTCTTTTCCCCAGTGATCTTGCAGCCCAGGCCATTGGCTGCACTGGCAGCCATGTCTGGAAGTTGAAGTCTCAGACATCTGAAGATCTACTCTCTGCCCACTGCCGCCTTACCATAGAGGCTCCAGGGGACTTGCTCATAGTTTTCATGTAGAAAGAACAGGTATGTCGAATATGATAATACAATTATGTTCTATGTCCATTTTGCGCTACTGTATCAGATCCAAAGGGCAAATATTCATACCTGTGAAAAGACAGCAATGAAAGAGGGAAGTGAAAACAGGGAAGGGATTTTGTCCCTTGCAGAGACCTTGGTAGCAAAGTTGTAATTTGCATCATGGAAAGAAAGCACGTGAAATTGGAAAAGACTTGAGGCAAAAAACTTAAGGCAACGTTTGTTTCAGGTATATGAAACCAGGGAAGATGTAATCTTATTAAAGGGTGATTCTGCACTGTCTTGATGTCTTCCTTCCTTCCGTCCTTCCGTCCGTCCTTCCTTCCTTCCTGGATAACCTAGAAATCCAGGTGTCAGTTTACAAGTTCTTCAGGTCAACCGAACCATTGGATGTAGTTCTGGCACCATTAAGATTTTTTCTAAAAAACATGTTTTTTGAAAACTGCAGTGGTGGCTTTACTCTCATGTTTAATGATTACAGTTAAGGCATGAAAACAACATATAACATAAGAGAACAGCAATGTATTAATCAGATTGTGTGATTCTAAGGAAGAAGCTACCACTTCCTTCGGTTTTAAAAACAATGTGTAGCTCATGAGATAGTTGACAAATTTTTTACCAATGGGAATGGTATTTTATTGATAAACTAATCAACCTCATTGCTATATCTAAAATTATGCTGGGACAATTAACTAGCCTGCATAAGTACATAAGACTTCGATATTTGTGAAATCCCCATTTTGTTCAAGGCTTAGGTTTATGCTATTTAAGGGTGTATAAGGATTGCTCTGTCAGGAACTGCTGACACTATCCCATTAGGCAAAGTACTTAACTGGTGCTTCCCAGCCATTTGGAAGGCACACATTCCTCATTCCTTGTTTATCGTGTTTGTGTATTCTCAGTGCAGCTTTTTCTATTACGGAATATTGGTCTATTTGTCAAACAAGTTAATAGCTATCAATCATGATGGCTAACTGGAATCGCAGTGGATTGAAGAGCTGGTGGAGAGCAGTCAGTTAAGGAAAGGGCAGTTAATTGCAGGTTCTGCTTGTGGGCTTCTCAGGCATTTGGTAGAGAATTGGGATACTGAATCAACAGGGTGGCTAGGCCCTCATCCCTCCCTCCCCCACAATTATGCTGTCTTTTGTTCTGTGCAGGAAAAGATGCAGAAGTGCTTGGAACCCTTAGAACGAAAACTGCAGGAGATCGCCCACTGCAAATCTCGGGAAGAGAAGAAGCCTGGAGAGCTCAAGGCAGGTGTTTTCTCCTCTTTGTTCAGTCTCTTGTCCCCTAGGGCTGGAATCTCCTTCCAAAGCAAGTGATGTAAGAGACACAGGTTTGGCCTTAGCTCTGAGACTAAGTCACACGTCATTCTTGGATTACTGCTTATTTAGAGCACATTCATCTGGTGCCTCATCCAAAGATGCTTCTGGGGTGGTTTTCAAAGTATCAGTTAAACAAGATGATCCTTGCATGTGGGGTTGCAATCTACAGAGATACCACACACAAGGAAAAGAGGATGTGTAGGGGAAAATGAAGTAGTCTTTTAGCAGCCTGTTGGGATGGCTGATGGTGGTGATAGTTGAGATGGCAGAAGACTTCAAGAGGGTGCTTCTCAGCAGGACTGATAGAATGGCCCTGCTTCCCCCCATCAGCTCCCTTAGCTCAGCCTGCCAGAAAGGTCGCTGCTGGCATCAGAAGGTTGGGGAGGAGAAGAGTCTTCTTCCAGGCTGATGGAATTTGTGTATGATTTGATGTGATACTGGCCCATCTCATCCAAGAGGCTCGGTTGTTGTAGTGTGTTAATTATTGTCTGTGCTCCTCTAACTGGGATGACTTGTACTTTCCCAACTTCCATCATCTAGAATGGTGAAAAAGGTTGGAAAAGTGAGAGGAACCTGAAAGGAGTCATGGCCAGCCCCCTCACACAAAAGGTTTTTCCATGAAGGAGTGATCTGGTGGCCCTCCCCTTTTGTGAACAAAGATAAGGCACAGCTTTGGTTTCTCTTGACAGCTCACCTTTCGACAACTGTCAAGAGAAACTGAAGTAAGCAATAAACCTCTCGACAGCTTCTTTTGGACACTGCCTATGAAAAGTTCTTGCTGTACTTTGGCAGCAGACAGTCTATGGGACATTGGGCTGATGAAGCCTGCTATTTTGCACTTCTGCAAGTGTGGATTCAGAAGGCTCACAATTGCATGGTGGGCACAGAACCAGCCACTGTCACTTCACTCTGCCACTTGGGCATTACTGGGGTGACTAACACTAGCAGCAGCCTGGGCAAGTTTTGTAAGAGCAGCAAAGGGAGTTTTCCACTCTTGCCATGGGGCTTGTTCACCACTTCCTTGAGGGGGTTAAGCACCTGTGTTCAGACAAGATGACATCCCAATATGAGTGAAACAACTTCTAGTACAAGCCACTGCTTGTCAAAGTGGCTTGTTGCCCACCAGCAAGTCATGCTGCTGGAAATGCTCTGGGTTCACATTTACACAGAAGCATACCATGGCTTTTGTGTAAATGTGGGGTGGCTGGGTGGTCATGCTGTGCACACCCAGTCAGAGTTTGAGTGACACACACAGGTCATTATCTGGACCCATTTCAGTCCAGCTTCAGACCCGGGTACAGTACTGAATCTGCCTTGGTCGCCCTGTACGATGACCTGTGCAGGGAGAGAGACAGGGGGAGTGCGTCCCTGTTGGTTCTTCTGGACCTCTTGGCGGCTTTCGATACCATTGACCATGGTATCCTTCTGGATAGGCTAG